>NW_025113107.1:8557262-8586285 GCF_010416935.1 Polistes fuscatus | reverse complement strand
ATTTCGATAAATTTTCTAAACGTTTATTAGTATGAATTACTCTCGACGATGTTTCAAACATATCGATTTTCCATCGTATTCTATGTGTCTATAATAGATAAATAGAGATAGAAATAGAGATAGATAGATAGATAGATAGAGATAGAAAGCTAGTATTGGAAATAAGCGAAGCGTTATAGCCGCTAATACCGTGACGTAAGGCCAATACAATCCACGATCAAATTCAGGTTGTTTGCGCGTTGCTAAACGTATTGACGTTCGTAAAAGCATCGAAAATCGTCTCCTTCCTCCCCCCCCCCCCCAAAAAAAAAAATTCTCATTGAAAATGTTATTTTCCCTCGTATTTGTACATTTTGTTTTATTCTCCTTTTACTCCCAATCGATTCTTTGAAATATTATTTATATCCGCTAAAGAAATTTAGGAAAAAAAAATATATGAATTCATACATGGGTGGATTGAAAAATGAGCCTTGCGTTGAAACATTTTTTCTTTTTTTTTTTTTTTTTTTTTTTCGATTAAACTCATTTTTATTTTGGAATTATTTTGAAGTCACGACTTGGTCACTTCATTCATATTATTCATTTTATTTTATATTCCTTGAATAATGATGAATGAGAAAATAATCTAAACTTGCATATTTTATATGACAATATTTATTTTAATAATAATAAATAATTTTTATTAATTATTATAAAATCACGATTTGCTTGTTCATAAATATATTCATCTAATTTATATATATATATATATTCCTTAAATAATGCTGAGTGAGAAAATAATTGAAGCTTGAATATATTAGAGATTACAATATTTATTAGAATAAGAGAAATAATATTTAGTTAATTATTAATATTTATATATATATATATATATATATTAATGAATAATATATTCCGAATTAGGTTAGATGATTTCTCGATTTAGAAATTCGCAAAACAATAAGGTTATCAAAATACAAGCCGTTATTAAATTATAGTGAGAAATAACCGCTTTGGGCTTGAATAGCCAGGGTCGCCTTTTTTCCTATTATTGTGAAACCCTCTCTCGACACGAGGAACAAGTGTGGACCACGTAAGTTTGTAGAATTAAACGTGGGTATCGACTAAACTTTGCCATCTTTACGGCTGCCAAGGACGGTACATAGGCGGATGCATCGGTGGCTACGCCGTTGCAACTTTCTCCGAGAGAACTCCTGTATCACACAGGGGCACGTACATACACGTACACATACACAAACATAAACATACAAGTACTCATACATACGGAAGGAAGAAAAGAAAGAAAGAAAGAAGGAAGGAAGAAAGGAAAGGAAAGGAAAGAAGTAAGCAAGCATCCAAAGCAAAATCAAGAAAATTACGAAGGAATATGGTGGGGTTAGAAGAAAGGGCATAGGTGGAAAAGCAAACTCATCCACCGGACTTCTTTCGATAAACTTTAATTCCATTTTAACGACTCATCTGCGCAAGTGCGAGCTACCTTACTTGGTATAAGCTAATAGAAATTCCCATGAGTTTTCTTTCCGTCATTTGTATTTGACATCGTGTTTCAAATGAAAAGAAAAAACAGAAAGAAAAAAAAGAAAAAAGTAAAATAAGAGATCCAATGTTTAGCTTTTTTTTATATAAAAATAAAAGATTCGATGCACGAAGGGAGATAAAATGTAAAGAAGATATAATTCGAATGATTTAAAATTATACACATTTATTTTATTATTTTTCCGTTTATAATATAAATATATTTTAATATAAAGTAAATCATGAGATAAACATTTTTTTCAAATTTTTTTTTTTTCATTCAATTCTAATTATACATTACCGGCACTATTATACTATGTATAATATATGTAGATTTATTTTATTTGAAATTTCTCTTCTCTCTCTCTCTCTCTCTCTCTACAACTGAATAATGTTTCAACATTATAAAACTCTGTTTCTCTCTTTATATTTTTCTCTCTTCTACGTCGTGCCTCGTATAATTAAATCGTCGTAACTTGTATTAAATATTTTCTCTCTCGGTCTTTTATCCTTATAGCCTTATACATCACGTATGTTTCACTTGAAAATTAATTAAACGATGTAGCTCTCACAAAAACCTTACTACAATTCTTCGATATTCCTTTGCAAAAGGATTTTACTGCTTTGATGTCTGACCAGAAAAAATTGAAAGAAAATAAATAAAAAAAAGAGGTCGAAGAAGATATATATATACATAAGTTCTGTAGATGAAAAAGGAAAGAAAAAATATAATAAAAAAGAGAGGAAAAAAAAGAAAGAAAGAAAGAAAGAAAGAAAGAAAGAAAGAGAAAGAGAGAGAGAGAAAGAGAGAGAGAGAGAGAGAGACAGAGAGAGAAAGAAATTCAAGATTATCTGTAGAACCCATTGTCGTAGGTTTAAGAAAAACATTTCGTGCATGTTGTTTCAATTAGTATTTCAAATAAATCGTATTATTTGAAATTCCAACAAGAATATAAGATAAAATAAAAATAAACGTAAATAAGTATTATTATAATTATAAATAAAATGACATCTTTCAAATATCCCAATCGAGAAATAAAATAATTGCGATTATATAACGTAACGAAAAACCTTTATGCATTGCGTTAAAACTTGTAAAGAAAAATTTGTCTATCATTTTAATGTTTCATCGAACAACGACGCCTATGACTTTAAAGAGACTGCAGGCTTGCTTGTATCACCATTGGCGTATAACACCCAAGCTAATCGCCGCAATGTTTGCCAACGTAATACGTTATCTGGTTGCTTAAGTAATTTTCAAAGGCGCGGAATTAACCACAATTACTAAGAACAAAGAACTTTTTTTTCTATCTTTATTTATTTATCTATCCATCTATCTATCTATCTATCTGCCTCACCTAATCCAATTTTTTTTTCTTAGCAATCAAAACTTTTCTTCCCGTCGACCTGTTAGAAAAATAATGAGGAAAAAACAAAAAGAAAAATACAAGACTAAAGATAAAAATAAAAGGAAATGATATTTTCATTTTATTTTTCCTAAACGTTTAAACGTGCGTCCTTAAATGTTAATTTTCTAAACGACAATGTGTAATACCAATAAAATACGTAAAACATGGAAATATTTGTTTTTTTTTGGTTGTTTTTTATTTTTCTCTGCATACACGTTTACTCGCGATTACTTATTTCCCCTGACGTTTTAAAATTATTCCGATTTACAATTAATATAATTAATCTTCGTGACCTTATAAACGAAGTCCTTTACAAACTTTGAAACGACCCTTCCTCCCCTTATCCTAGCTCCCCACCCCATCATGCCTCTAATTCTCTCTTAAAACCATCTTTCTCTGAGGAGAGAAAAAGAGAGAAAGAGAGTGAGTGAGGGAAGCTTATCGTAACCAACAATTAGAGAGGAAAACTCGTTACCTCGGAAGAAGAAACAACTGACATAGATAAATAACTTGTTTTGGAAGATTCGTTTTACCACCGAAAATGCTGCGCGTTAACGAGCACATTATTTTGGTAGAAATGATGAGATAAACAGGGGAAAATAGTGTGTGTGTGTGTGTGTGTGTGTGTGTGTGAGAGAGAGAAAAAGAAGAAGAGTAGAGAAAAACTATGAAAAAGACCGGAATACGCGATAGTACTTTCGAAGTTGAATAAAAAGAAAGATGAATAGAGGCCCGTAGCATATTTGGAATAAAATGAAAACGAATGAATAGAAAATTGTTAGAACATTAAATGAATTATTTTAAAATGAAAAAAGTTAATAATACGCGAAATATAAAACACCGTAATACAAGTGTTGTTAAAGTAAAATAAAAAAGGGCTGAACGGATAGAAAATTGTTTGGAAACTAAAATAATTAATTTACGTATATTACAAATGATTTAAATAAAATAAAAAATAATTAACATATATGTGCAATTAGAGTAAGTAAAACTAAGATAAACGGAAAGAACATTGTTTGTAAACTAAAATAATTAATTAAGTGTACAAATTAATAAAACAAGGTTGAAAATACTTAACATAACTGCAGTTAGAAGAAGTTAAATGAAGATGAACGAATAGAAAATTGTTTGGAAACTAAAATAATTAATTAAGTAAACGAATTATTTAAAGGAAATATAAACTAACTAAAATAAGTGTCGCTAGTTATTTTCTATATTTCTTTACTTAGAAAATTAAATGAAATTATTAAAAGAAAAATATAAATGAATAAAATGAAATACGAAATAATCAATGTAAGTGTATTTTAGATTGTACACGATTACGTATCTTTAAAAAATATTTTAAAATATATGTGTGATGTGGTGTAAAAATATATAATATAAATAAAATATTATAATATATATATATATAAAATTAAATATATATATATATGAAAGTGTGTTTGTGTTTAAATATGTGTAATAAAATACTGTAGGTATAATACGAAGAGAAAACGATTAACCTTGAAAGTTGAAAAGTTAGAAGTTTAAAACGTTATTTATACTTTTTTAATCGTACCTGAATATTATCTTTGAAATAAATGTAATCTATTATATTTTTTATTTTGTTTATATCTTTTTATCTTTAAATAATATATATCCTTAAAACTTACACATGTATCAATACATTACTTTATTTAATTAAAACAACTCGTGTATTTTCAGTATACGGAAATAACCCTTCCTCATTTACCTCCCGCCCTTTTCACCCCTACTTCTCATCGTCGTCGTCGTCGTCGTCGTCGTCGTCATCGTCGTCGTAGCTCGAAAATAACATGTAGTATCTCTTTACCTTTCACTCCGCGAACAGTTGCGCAAGATTATTATCGATCGAAGCTCCCCCCAACCTCCCACCCTCCTTCCACCATTCCCACCCTACTCACCCTTCCTCCTCCTACACGAAGCTCGAGCTAAATTCAGGAACAACTTGTCTTTTTTGTTTCAACCCCCGTTTTCTATGTATCTATGTATATATAATATGTAAGTACGTATGTATGTATGTATATATATATGTTTATACATAAGTAGTATATAACAACCCCTTCCTTCCGTCTCGTGCGGCCTCGAAATTCATACGCTTTAAATTTGCTTGTATTATTTCTCTCGTATGAGTATTTTCGGGGTTCTTTCGAAAATTATTCGAGATTATTATTTATTTATTATTTTTTATTTTTTAATTTTATTTATCTTTTGATAAACGCGTATCGTTTTTTTTCTTCCCATGTGCATAATAGAAAAGCAAGTTTCTTTTTGTTTAAAATTGCGCGGTTAGATGATATAATAATATCTGATAAAATGTATACTATGTTATAAACAAAAATTGTTTTACATTATTACGCTACTGAAAAGTTATTTTCTTTATTGAATATTCATACGCGTATACTCAAATTTGGATTCTTCGCTTTACAGATAAAATGTTATATATTCGATATTATACGAGCTCGGTTATACCAACGAATTTAATCTTCCTCTTTCTCCTCCTCCTCCTCCTCCTCCTCCTTCTCTTCCTCTTCCTCTTCCTCTTCCTCTTGATCATCATTTTTCTTCTTCTTCTTCTTCTTTACGAAGATTAAAAATTCGTTTGCATACTTTTTCTTTTTTTTAATTAAAAAAGTCTAACCAGAGTTATATTGTATGTAACATTTTTTAACGTCTACTTTTGTTTTGCTATTTTCTTTTCGTTTTCTTTTCCCCCCCAAAAAAAAAGAAAAAGAAAAAGAAAAAGAAAACAAAACAAAAGAATAAATAAATAAAATAGATAAAAGAATGAAAAAATCTATGTCAGTCTATCTGCCTGTCTATTTATCTGTCTATCTGTCTGTCTCTTTCCCCCCCATTGCCGTGCTGCCCACCTTTCTCTTTCTCTCTTTCAATCTTATTCTCTTTCACGTACGAACGAAGAGACATAGCATACTTATGATAAACGCGATTCTCGAAATATGCAGTTCCTGGCTTGGATCCAATCGTACAACACGATTATTATTCCGTTCCTCGCACGAATATCGAGCTGTGAGTTGTAACTCGTTCGTCGACGTCGACGTCGTCGTCGTCATCGTCGTCGTCATCGTCGTCGTTGTCGTTGTGTAGTCGTGGTATATAAAGCCTAGAACGTGGATGGGGCTGCGCGCGCGCGCGCACGTTCTTTCGGTCGAGAAAGAGAGGAGGAGAAACTCGCATAAAAAGAGAGAGAGAGAGAGAGAGAAAGAATAAGAGAGAAAAAAACACTATAAGATTTTTACTTTGACATAGAAGTGGGAAGAGGGGAGGAGGAGGAGGAAGAGGAGGAGGAGGAGGAGGAGGAGGAGGACGGGTAGAAAAAAACCGGCAAGAAAAAAGAAGGAAAGAAAGAAAGAAAGAAAGAAAGAAAGAAAGAAAGAAAAAAGGAAAGAGAAAGAAAGAAGAGAAAAAAAGAGATAGAAAATGTAGATTGTGGGCAGGGGGTTGGAGAAGGGGAAGGGTAGAAAGGCAACACGATGCTTTCCTAAAGGAAAGGGAAGAACGAGTCAAGGGCCTTGGGAATTAAGAAGCTCGATATGCTGAAGCACGTAGGATAGAAAAAGACACATATAGAAAGGAAAAAAAGGAAGGGTAAGAGAAAAAGAGAAAAAGAGAGGGAGAGAGGGAGAGAGGAAGGAAGAGAGCAAGCAAGCTTGTTTTCAAAAGGATACGTTCTCTCTAACATCTACATAAAATAAAATAAGTATCTATGTATATGTATAAACACATACACATATGTGATAGCATACACGGGAAATATATATAAGTTTGCTTAAAAAAAATAATTTAAATATTATTTATATTTATAATCTATACGGTTATATAATAAAGAAATTGTATGGGTTATAAATGGAATGAATAAATGAATAAATAACAAGAAATATCAATTTAATAATGAAAAACAAATTTTCAAAGGATAACTTTACCGTTACGTTTGTAAAGTAAATTTTGTAATTAGAGATTTCCTCGTATCGTCCATATAATACAAACAGAAATTCACCCCCCTACCTATCCCTACCTACTCACTCCTACCTATCCCTACCTACTCACTCCTACCCGATCTCACGATTATTCCAATTTAATCGGCCTCCAGGAAAACGAATTTAATCGATTCACCATGCGAATGTTATCATCGAATCGTATTTAATTTTATGAAATAACAAGGAAATTAATAACTACACGAGAACATTTTTTTTCTATCTACAGGACATTCTATTTTGCCAACCCCGTTTTCCAATTATAACGTTTTCAATCTATTATTACGATCGAATTATTTTTCTTTTTTTTCTCCCCCTTTTTTTTCTTCCTCATTAGAGGAAATAAAGAAAAAAGAAAAAAGAAAAAGGAGAAAAAAAGGAGGGAAAAAAAGATAAATATATATGCGCGCGCGCGCGCGTGCGTGCGTATATACGTGTGTATCCTTCGATGTTATTATCGTCACTTGGAAAGAAAAAAAAAAATACGCTGGCCACGTAGGCGATAGATATTTGCCACCCCTATGAAAAACTTGCTTTCAGTTGAGGAACGGATCGACTCTTTCTATCTCTTTCTAACCCCTCCCCTGTTCCTCATTCTCTCACTCTCTCTCTCTCTCTCTCTCTCGTGCGCGCACTGGCTCTCGAGTATTGACAATGAATAGTTTTCTTCCGTGGTAAAAGGTTGGCAGGAGTAGGGGATGAGGAGGTGGATGTGAAAGAGAAAGATAGAGTGGCTACAACGAATAGCACAGAGAGTGAGGTAAACGCGATGATAGGAGAGAAGAGGTGAGACGAGAGAGAGAGAAAAGAACAGAGGAGGATGAGGATGAGGATGAGGATGAGGATGAGGATGAGAAAGAGGTGGGAAGGGGTTGTTGGTGGGAGACTGGTGGGAAAAAGGGTGGGAAGAGTTAGAATAGGAGGGGTTGGTTACTATGGAAACGCGTCGTATTACCAAGCAGACTCTCGGATAGAGAGAGGAATATACACACATACATATACATAAACTGTGTATGTGTGTGTGTGTTCATGTGTATGTATGTATGTGTAAGTATGAAGGTTTATGGTTAAACTGTGTGGGTTCATGTCTATGTAAATATATACATATGTAAACGTATTTACGTTACCCACATTATACATATACATATACATACTTTACGCTATTATACAACATAGAATCCCGTAAGAGAATCAAACTTTCCTAATACGATTTATATATATATATATATATATGAAGGCGTATTCTCCAGTGTATTTATATCTAAATATATGTATTTGCGTTTGTATATGTTTCTACATAAAACATATATATCTATATATCGTATTCGAATCAACGTGAAAAGGAAGCTTGCTTATATTTTCTTATCGATTTCAATTTCATCGATAAAGCTGTTTTATCGAGAGAGAAAGTTTATCTTTCCCTCTCTCTCTCTCTCTCTTTTTCTTCTTTTATTTTTCTTTTTCTTTTTTTTTTCTGGGATTTTTATATTATCCTTTTTAGTTTTTTCTTTACTTCCGAGAGAACAGTGTAAAATAGAAGACTAGTATCGATCGGCTGGTTTATTCAAATTTTGAAAGAACAAGCATTTTTATTTAAATAAATAAATAAATATATTGATTTATTTATATATTTATAGATATTTTAAGATAGATTAATATATGTGCATATTAAATCTTTGCATTGTATAAGGGTATTATTGACGATGTGAAATGTGCACGTGCACTACGAAACATAATCAAATTTGCATACTTATTAATTATCGTGTGCATTATAAACGAGTTTCAATTTAAATGCATACACACGTATGTGTGTATAAACAGGTACGAGAAAGAGAAAGAGAGAGAGAGGGGGGGGGAGGGAGAGAAAGAGAGAGAGAGGGAGAGAGAAAGAAAAAGAGAGAAAAAAATCTATATTCAGTGTTATTTCAATGTTTCATTAACTGTTAACAAATTATAGGAATCTTACCTCCTGTTAGTTTATTATCTTTTATTATCTTTATACTCTTTTTCTTTTTTTGTTTAAAAACAAATTTCTTTTCCATGAGTTCTAACCGATACTTTACCTCGATGATCGTGCAAAACGCAAAGAAACGAGAGGCTTCGCTCTAAAGAATGGTGCGATTAGCATTTATATTAAATTAAGGTTACTCATCTTCGTAACATCGTCTATCTTTCTTTCTCTTTCTTTCACTCAACTAGATAATTCACCGATTGTTCGCTCGATCAAACTAATCCTTCCATTTTTCTCTTTCTTTCTTTATTCATTTTTTATTTGAAAAATATCAACAAAATTTATATTAATTTAAAAAGCACAATTAATTTACAAATAATATTACAAATGTTAACAAATTTGTTGTCTTATTTATCAATTTGAGTAGCAATAAATATATCCACTATTCTTAATTGTTAGTAATTTTATTTAATCTTATAGTAGTAAATACAAATGAATGATAATAAGAAAGAAAAGAAAATATATAATATTTATTATTATTTTTATTTATTTATATAATCTTTCGATATAAGATAAATAAAAACAATGTACTCAAAATAATAATGATTTCCTTTTATCGTAAAAAATAAAATATCAAATACATCGCTATAGTTAAATTTGGTTTGGTGGATATAATTCTAATCAACTTAAGTTAAAAAAAAAAAGAAAAAAGGCAGGAAATTTGAAATGAGTGACGTTAGTACGATAAAATAAGATACTTTGTATTGCAACATGAAAACGACGACGACGACGACGACGACGACGATGATGACGATGATGATAATAATTATGATGATGATAATGAGAAAATGATGATGATGATAAATATAATAATAATAATAATAATAATAATAATAATAATAATAATAATAGCGATACAGCGTTTAACGATCGCCAAAAAAGACTTTTTAATCGTAAGTCTCGTTCTTGTGGAAAAGAAAAACAAAAAAGAAAAAAGAAAACAAATTTCTAACTAAATATTTTTATACCTGTCAAAAGTAAAGAATCGAAAATGACGTTAGGAGGAATGTATGTGGGAGATCGACGATATCGTCGGGTCAATGAGGCTTTAGAAATACTTTAGAAATATTCTGTCTTCGTCTGACTCTTCTCCTAACCCTACCCCCCACCACTTTCCACCACCCTATTCCTATCTCTCTCTTTTTCACTCTTCATCGACACCAAACTCCGGGAGGGCGCACTGGCGTAGAAAACACGAGAATGAGAGAAAGGAAAAAAGAGATAGATAGATAGAGAAATAAATACATAGATAAAAGAGAGAGAGAGAGAGAGAGAGAAAGAGAGAGAGAACCAACAGAAATAGAATTCCAATAACGCAGCTTTCCAAAACAACCGCAAAGACCTCTTTCAGTTAACTTTACGCATCGAGATAAACGTTCTGCTTCACGATAATTCAAACAACAATAATATTAATAATAATAATGCAAGTTTACTTTACACTTGACCATAATCTTTCATTGATCCAACGATAGATTTTGTACTATGTATCGGTAATTATGTATGACAGTGAATTAAGTTATATATAATCGTAAGAATTGATTTTTATGAAATAATCTATTATTACTATTATTTGTATTATTTAAATTAATCATCAAATAAATTATTGCAATTTAATTTCTTCCTTTTTTTGACTTTGTTCATTTTCATAATCACTGGTAAAAATATGTACGTATGTATGAAAATAAACATTAAATTAATTGTAAGTGAATAATTCGTATTAGTACAATGACAATACGTGTACGTATAATTATGAGCGCGCGTGTATTTCATATTAATTATATTAATATAATATGTTTATATATATATATTGTTTTTGTTTAATACTAATTTATAATAACATGAATAACACTATGTTAATATTTTTATAGTATAAAAGTAATACGTAAATAGTAATAGTAATATTACATATTACTATTTATTTTTAATTAGAAAATGATTACATGTAAGACTTCTAGTATAATATATAATAATATTAATTGTATATATATATATATATATATATATATAAATTAAATTGATATATACCTATATTAAAAATATATTATAATATTACGTATAATATATTGAGATAAATTTTAAGCTTTTTACAATTTCCAATTGCATTTGAAAAAATGCACGATTAAAAATGTGGAAATAATTATTTTCCAATTCAATGAATAAAATCCTTAAATTATACATAACTTATATATAAATAATATCGTTTTATCGTGAGAGAATCAATAATCTCTTCCGTTATTTTAAAATAATAGAAAATAAATAAAATGAGATAGAATGTTACTCGGAGAGGAAAGAGAAGAGTTAAAAAATGAGAAAAAAAAAAAAAAAAAAGAACTTTGAATTATTGAGAATACATATTTGGACGTTAGCAATGATAATCGTGATCCCCGTACGATATGATAAAACAAATTTTGATATGAACTATATTTCATTTGTAATATTTACCGATCTCGAAGGCGGGACCCAACTGTTATTACCCCTACCATTTTTCTATACCATCGTATGACCTGCATCGATGTGTACCGTAAAATGATGTTCCGATAACATTTCAATTCGTTCGAAAAAGCTACATAGAAACCATATCGTATCGATCCGTCTAGCAAGAGAAAAAAGAACGAGAGAGAATATGTGTGTGTGCGTGCGTGCACGTGTGCGCGTATGCATGTGCCACGTGTATGCGTATGTGAATGAGAGAGAAAGAGAGAAACGTTTCGTTGTAGAAAAAGAAAAGAGATATAAGGGAAGAATGTACCATTGAAAACTCGTCGGATCACTCAACGAATATCTCTAACTGTTTTCCCGATGTTCTACAATCAACGAAAACTTTTTCCAATTTTTTTTTTTTCTCTTCGAAATTAATATCACAGCAATTGGAATTTTTTTCTTATTTTTTTTCTTTTTTTTTCTTTTTTTAAATCCACTAATTTTCTTCTCCATCTTTCTCTCTTTTTCTAGTTCTATCTCTTCTTACGACTTATAAATTATTTATACGTATTCTATTACGTTTCGCATAGGGTTTTCTTTTTTTCGTATATTAAAAAATGTAATTTGATTTTAACGTAATATTATTATTATAATTATTTGTAACAAAAAAAAAATGAAATTAATCTTTAAATCACTACACACATTATACAAAATTTCTTTCTTTAATTAATCTTCTTGTCTATTCCATTTATTAAATTAGGTTATCGACTGAAAGATTATTATCGTTCTATGGCCTGTTCTTTTTATCTTTTAAATCAAATGAGATGACGAAATATTTACTTCTTTTGCTTGCGATATAATCTGCTGCTTCCTCCTTCTTTTTTAAATGAATTATTCATAAATATTTTAATATTCATTATAATCTAATTTTATATAACTATATATAATTATTATACATATATATATATTAAATTATTAATATAAATATATATAAAAACTATTAAATTAAAAAAAAATATAAATATATATATATATTTATATATATCCATTTTATTTGTCATAAATAATATCTAAATATTGTACTATATTATTTTGAATATAATTTTAACTATTAAATTAAACAAAAAATATAAATATATATACATATATGTATATATATGTTATATATATCTTTTTTTTTATATAAAATATAATATCTAAATATTTAAATATATTTATTATAATCTATAGTTTTTAACAAGTGAATTAAAATAAATGAATATAAAAATATTGTTATTATTAATTAATTTAATTAATTACCATTACAAATACATTGTATTTGAACATATATGTATATATACATATATATATATATATATATATATATATATATATATACATATGCACGCGTATATGTATAAGTATATATTTATACACGTATTTCGATGTCACGCACAGAGCTTCCCCCCGGAGCGTGAACTGGTTTCGAACGAGTGCCATGCCTTTTACGTTTTCTGGTTTTTGTACCTTCTCTTTCTTTCTCTTTCTCTTTCTCATGGAGGGAGACAAGGGCCGACGACTTTTAATGGACGACAGGGCGAGCCACATAGGCGTATAACCGACGAATTTAAAAATTTCTCTATCCTCCTTTAATAAATTCTTGCGCGCGCGAAACATACGTATTCTTTCCATCATAATTTTATATTTCATTACTTAACGAAATAATCGATTTGCAATAAAATCCCTCATTACGGAAATAGACTTTTTAACGAATAATTGAACAATTAAATAAACTCGAAATAACATTATTCTTTTAATATCAATTAATCTTGTTTACAAGTAATTACAAATAATCCCGAACAAAGCGTATTCGTTCCTTTCAAATGTAAATTGTTATTAAAATAAAAAAAAAAATAAAAAAAAAATTAACAAAGCAACCGAAACGAAAAATGAGAATCGAAGTAAATTTGATACGGATCATTTTTTCTTTTTTTATCTTCTCTCTATATATTTTTGCTTTGTTTTTTTCTGTTTTTCGTTATATTTTAAAGTACAATGAAAACAATATTATTTTTTGATTATCTTTTTTTTTTCCTTTTTTTCTCTGATGCATCGATGTTACACGATATAACATAGTAAAAAACAAAGTGGGGATGATAGAAGTAAGGGTGGGGGTAGTGGTGTACGTGGAACGGGCTGAGTACTTCCCCTTTTTCCAATCAATTCCACCTTCATCCGATTGAAATAATTGGTTTAAATTTTGTAATATTTCGTTGTACGCGTGTTGGTTATGCCTTTCATTAACGCGACGGACCGTTTGTAAAACGAATCGATAATGGTGTCTCTCGTTGTTATACCAATGTCCTTTTCATTTTATATCGGACGATTATCGAAAAGAACGTGCGAGCTGTTTGCAACGATCTATGAGGGATTGGGAAAAGGTGGGAGGAAAGGGAAGGGAAGGGAAGGGAAGGGATGGGATTGAGGATGGGGTTTAGAGGGTGACGGTGATGGTGAGTAGTAAGGGGTGAAAGCGGGGGTTGAAACAGTCCTGCTGGTGTCCAGGGGTGCCTGCCTGCCTTTAGTACAGCGAATCCAAATGGTTCGATATGAAAATGGGGCCAAACCCCGGACGCTTGAACAAGGGTTATAAATTAATACGGATTCAATGGCTCCATTTTCCTCGCCGCACGTTGAATTTCCTGTAACTAAATAATCTCCTCTTCCTCCTCCTCCTCCTCCTTCTTCTCACCTACTTCCTCCTTCTCCTCCACCTCCTATTCTTCCTCATCTCACCTATCTTGTGTCTCTAAGGGAACGTAATTTTCTATCCGCTAAGAGTAATCTACGTTATGGGATAATTAAAATAAGACGTTGTTGAAATATGATATCAACAAATGATAGTTCAATTATAGTTCGCGTGTTCATACGGGGAGATCTATCAAACGATCAGGTTTTTAATACAAATTTATTCGCATTTTTATGATTATAGTTTGTTAATTGTAGTTAAATTTGAACGAGTTAGAAGATATCAATGTGTGAGTAAATTGAAGGAAATTTTAAAATTGTTATTAAGAGATTTTAAACGAAATCATAATCGTGGTTCTTAAACTTAATCAAGACATCACTATTATTATTATTATTATTATTATTATTATTATTATTATTATTATTATTATTATTATTATATTTCTTTTATATAATCAGTTACAAATAATAATAAATTTGATGAGCTTGCTCGAATGAGAGTAATGAAAGAAATTCGTAATAATAATGAAATGATCTTAATAATTGAAATCATCGTATCCAATATGATCGAATATAAAGGGATTTTCACATTCCTAATGAAAAACCGGTTATTTGATTCGTCATGGATACGTTTGAGTATTAATACAATTATTTTTCTGTTTTCTTTTTTATAAATAATAGAAAGAAGAATTAACTGTGTTAATAAAGTTAAAAATAAAAGTGTTAATAAAGAATGAAAATCATAAATTAGAAAATTATTATCAATGTTATAATTAAAAATAAATAAACGATACTAAATTTCTATTAAAGTAATAAAACGTTGGATTAAGAAACTTGAAGGAGTTTGTGAAATAGCAAAGAAGGAGAAATAGGAAAATTAAAAGCAAAAAGGTAAAGGAAGAGAGAGAGAGAGAGAGATAGAGAGAGTGAAGGAAGCTCACTGATAAAGTACAACAAAACTATGGGATTTGTTATCACCTTTTGTCCATGCTACATGCCATACCATCCCCATTTTGCAAATAAGTAATCACTTTCTCATAAACGAATATCAGCTTTTAAAACTATTTACCACCTTGCCATAGAAAATAACCATTGGACATTTTCCCCTCTCCCTTTTTCAATCATTCATTTTTCCTGCGATCAAATATCTACTTCCCCCCACCTCATCCCGTCACCCACCACATCGAATAAAGACTCACTTAGAACCCGAGAAGATTGAAATTCTACGAACGAAAAACGCAAAAATTCTTTTAACTCGAGACGACACGCTCCCACACAACAACTCCCATACGCACATGTACATTCATACACATGCAAGGTCATAAAAGAAAAAAAAAAAACAACAAAAAATTGTCGAATTTAGTTTATAATAAAAAAAATACGAACGATATATATTGTGAATTGTTAATTAAAGAATTTTATAATTCAGCAAGTTTTCATTTGCTATTTCACAACGCAAGGCACATGGGACGCATGCATATACTCGTTGTATATATATGCATATACATTCCAACGTAAAGTAAAAGAAGTCACGAATTCTCTACCATCTTTTTTTATATACATACTTAAGAATATGTACATGAATATATACACACATCTTTTTCTTTTCCATGAGATCGACCAATGTCTGTTGCCTTAACGCCATTTATGCGGGAACGTGAGAGTGAGTGTGTGAGAGAGAACGAAAGAGAACGACAGAGAATATGAAAAAAGAAGAAAAAGAAAAAGAAAAAGAAGAAGAAGCTCTCGAATGGAGCGAGGAAGCCAACGAATCAACGAGTGGAGGAGTAAAGGAGGAGAAGTTAACTCCCTCCACCACAATTCTAAAAGTCTACCACTGCCAGCACTGCTGCTGCTGCTGCTGCTGCTGTTGCTAGTATCTGTTATTGGTGTGTTGGTACCTGGTGTTGGATTGGTGGTATGGTGTGGTGGTGGCCGTGGTGGTAGTGGTGGTAATGGTGGTGGAGGTGGTGTTGGGAGAGTACATCGGGTTTGTGGAGTTGGTCAAAGGTTACTACACGAGCACCGCGTGTGCGCGAGAAACTCTGTATTAGAATTATCCAATCCTGGCGAGGCTACACAAGCGAACACGTAATGTACAGTAGCCGACAAAACCATAGACTATTTAGAGGGAGAGAGAGAGAGAGAGAAGAACTGACTGTTGGTAGTAGGTTGCGTATTCGAAGAGCCCTTTATATCCCCAAGCACTCCTACTACCCTGTCATCGAACTGTGCCCCAGGATAAACGTGAAACCTTCCAATTCGTCTGTTTGCTTTTCTATAAACTTTAATTTTCATCAACTCGGTCTTCAACATTATTATATAAAATAATATTTATTTTTATTAGTAACTTATTTAATTACTTGTTTGTTTTTTTATGTTTATGTTTATGTTTATTTGGAAACAGATTGTTGTCAAGGAGGGAAAAAAATCAAAGAAAAAGAAAAAAGAAAAAATCGCAAGATTAAAAGAGAGAGAGAGAGAGAGAGAGAGAGAGAGAGAGAAAGAGAATGAGAATGAGAAAAAGACGACGTTACTACTTTCTTAAATTGAAATGGAAGATGAAGCCACACTCTCTCACTCTCACACTCTCCTACTCTCTCACCCTGTCACTCTCTCTTTCTCTCTCTTGGTCTTCGGTCAATACTGCCCCACCCGTCCTAGATAAACCTTAACTTCCGTCCTTTTAGCGTTAACGAGTCGAAACCCAAGCGATAAATATCGAAAAGCCGTAGTAGGTACACTGAAATAAGATAGAAAATTGTGGAGAAGGGGTTGCCACCCTTCCGTTGTCTTCTAAATAAAAAGAAAAGAAAAAGAAAAGAAAAGACGAAGGACAATGAGAGATAGAACGATAAAAAGATAATAGACAGAGAAGGAAAGAAAAAAAAAAAAAGTAATACAAGAGACTAGGAAAGAGAAATCTTGAAAAAGTATTTTTACGTAAAAACAATATTTTCTAGGATGGTAAAAGTTTTGATGAAAAATAACGAAATAAAAAAGTATATAATATAGGTAAAGAGAACAAAATTGGTTATTAAATTATATATCCTAAATATTCTTTTTTTCTCTTTTCATTTTTTTTGTTTTTTCTTTTTTTTGTTTTTCAATAAATATACATATATGTGTATATATATATATTTTCTTTTTTTGTTTATAGGAAGTAAGAGGGGTGGTAGAGGGGACTGAGAAGCAAACGAGCGTGCTCGTACGGCGGCCCGATAAATTCGAATTCGCGTGAACGGCCCGGGGATAATTTAATGCTGTATCGATCGACCAGAAAGAGAGCGAAAGAGAAAGAGAAAGAGAGAGAGAGAGCCGAGTTCGAGCGAACGTAATTTCGAATTTTAAATAAGGACCTCGTGTGCCACTGAAATTAGTATAATAATTATTGCCGTACGAGCTGGTAGATCCCCACTACTAACCATTTCATCCCCCCCCACTCCAGAACCATCCCCTTTTTCGTGTTCTTCCACTCCCCAAAACGACGCGTGGCGCGTTGCATCCAGAGATTTACGTTCGTAAAATTCTCTCCATCTCCTGTTATTTTGGTTTATTTTTATTTCTCTACTAAAATGATAATATAATTTAATACAAAAATATATATAATATATATTCAAATTTTTGTAAAATGATTTATTATAAAATACATATATATATAAATATGTAAAAAATTTTATTTTAATATTTATTATAATTAATTTTGTTTGTGTATATATTACATATACAAAAATAATAATATCTTTTTCTTCTTCTTTTTATTAGGACTTCGGTCCTGTTATATATATATATATATATGTAATAATATAATATTTAAAAATTGAAATTAGTATTTATAGAATACCAATATCTATATGAATATATCTAATATTATAATATAATTGTATTAAAAGTAATTATAGAAAAAATATCTATACCTTTTTCCATATATATTTTAACTTTCTACAACAAGATATTATGAATTTATGATATCTAGGAAAAATGTCGGGGTTAAAGCCAAAGGGATATAAACGCGTCGAATTCTTGTCCAGGAGAAGGAGAGCATCCAACTACATTACCTATCTACCTATCTACCTATCTATCTTTATATTTATTTATTTATTTATCTATCTATCTATCTGTATACCTATCTCTTTCTTTCTCTCTCCTGAGTATTCAATTATCACGCTTGGAAAAGATGTAAAGGCAAATGCGAATGAAAAGTGAACGAGGTCGTAAAGGGAGAGAAAGAAAGAAAGAAAGAAGTAGAAGTGAAAAAGAAAGAGAAAGAGAAAGAGATCAGAGAAGCCTTGAGAAAAGGTAGATGCACTTACATGGACACACGAACTCGTGTTCGTGCATAAAACATATATTTACTTGTCCTCACACGCGCGCGCACACATACACGTCGTTTGAAATTGATTGGAAGATCGATCTAAAATAAAAGCTTTCGTACTTGTAATTAGCGTACGTTCTATATGGATAGGAGATGTAATCAAAGAAAATGAAATTGAAGGAAGAATAAAAAGAAAAAAGAGGGAAAGAAAATTCAAATAAATAAATAAATAAATAAATAAATAAATAAAGAAAGAAAGAAAAGGGGTTGGAGGATAAGAGAAAAACAATTTCTTCCTGTTCATTTGTAACTCCATCACAAACGTCCTCTTCCCTTTCATCCATTAGTTTTTTATACGATCGTTTTATTTAATCGTCTTCTCCCACCCTTTTTTTTCCTACAACCACCAGCCCCACTACTATTACCACTACCACTACTGCCATCAGTTAACCCCCCTTAAGTTAGGAGGGAAGGTATAATCTCATTTACAATGCCGTGTTTTTGCTTCAAGTATAGCCGTAGAACGTCGTGCTGCGATTGCAATACGATAAATAAGAGAGAAACTCGGGATTTCTTTGCTTGCTACGTTTTGTATACTTTGCAGTTTCATATATATATATACATACAAACGTCCATCCATCCACCCACATACACAAATGCACATACACGTACGTATATGTCACTCGATGTTTCAGCCAAGAAGTTTGCTACACGCGAGTAACCTTGCCATCCTTTTAGTTTTCTTCTCTTATTATCTTTTCGTTTTCTTTTTCTTTATCTTCACTTTTAGTCTCATAGGATTGAGTTTTTTTTTTCTTTTTTTTTTTTTTCGTTTTTTTATTCTTTTTTTTTCTTTTTTTTTCTTTTAGTAAACTCTTCTAGGACAACTTTTTAAATGTCTATATGATTTTAATGAAAAGTAAAAAGAAAATTTTAATAAAAGAACATAAATAACATTTCATCTTCGACTTCCATCCCACTCCAATTAAGCATCTTTTCATTTCAACACGAGGATACAATTTTTCATGAAACTCGAATAAAGTGGTTCGTTAATAACACCAGCTGTAAGCCCAACGTTGATGATAACCTATTCTTCGGATACGTCAAATCAATTTCAACTTTTTACAATTGCAAACATTTTACACGATCAATTATTAATAAACATTTCATAAAGAAAATATTCACGAAATTCATATAAAAATGATCTATACGTTTTCAAACGAGCATTAAGGAACGACAAATTTATTTTAACTTTCCTTGATTATGTGTCCAATGAAGAAAACAAAAAAAAATAACAAGAAAAATCCAAAATAGAACGTTATTAAAATTTATATGTTAAAAAATAATTTAAAAAAAAAGGAGGGCGAAGAGTGGAGGGGGGACGAAGGGGGGAAGGGATGGAGAGACCATCATCTCGTAATTAATTCTACTTACGATAATGAATAAAATAAACACAAAATGGAGTAAAATTATGACACGAAGATCTAAAACAAATACGTTATCATAATGAACCTTACAGTATTATTTGCACATGCACGTGCACGCGTGAATCAGGCCGTCAAACGTATATTTCGCGTGCTAAGTAAACCGAGAACGAAAGTGTCGCCGCCACTGACCAACCCGCAAGATTAACATACACACACACACACACACACACGAATATATAGATATATACTCTCTCACTCTCTCGTTCTCGCTTTCGCTCTCTCTTTCTTTCTCATATTCATACTCATACTTACATATATAAATATACATATATACGACGACATTCACCCTGACGGTCGAGCAGGTAAACGCATAGAAACTCACACAAATGGAACGGGAGAGATGGTAGCATATATACACACATACATATACACACACACACACACACACACACATACACAGAGCAGAGAGCACAGCACAAGTAGTAGACATTTCAGTCAGTATTTGCCGCAGGTATCTTTCACCATTCACGAATGCATTTATACATATACCGACACTACTACTATTCCTACAGCAAAACAAAGTCGCATTCGTTTCTTCAATTATACAGGAACATCTGAAGATATATTCAAAGGTTAATGTCGTTCAAAGAGCCAAATTTCTCTCTCTCACCCTTTTTCACGATTTATTTTTTATCAATTATCCTAATCCTTGTGAATATTATCGTTCTCATTTGCGAGTGTTACAGATGGAGATTTTCATCGTGCTTTGTTTCGTCGATAGATTCGAACATTTTGATGAGAAATAAATATTATAATCCTCTTCATTGAATTTAATATTTAATAATAGATATTACGAATTAATAATAATTTATTTATATATTAATAATTCGATTTAATAATGGTTCATAAATTAATTATATATATATTATCATGTAGTTTTGATATTATTCAATAATATAATCTAAAAATAATAATTTTAATATAAGTAACAAATAAAAAATGTAATAATGTATTATCCATTATCTGCATAACTTTTCTGTTTTCGTTCAATAAAATGATAGGATAAATAATAATAATAATAATAATAATAATAATAATAATAATAATAATAATAATAATAATAATAATAATAATAGTAATAATAGTAATAATAACAACAACAGTAATAATAATAAAAAAGATAATACAGTCCATAAAATTTATTCGCTAATGAAATAAAGCGTCTTTTGAAATGCTAACAAGATTTGTATTATACGAGAGTACGACGAAACGACGATAATAATAATAGTAATGATAACAAAAAGAAATGAGAAAAAAAAAGGAGGAAAGTGGAGGGGAAAAAAACCGGATAATCGGATGAGCGAGGTCAAACAGTGAATTAATAAAAGAATCGATATTACACGATTTGTAGAAAGACAGAGAGGAGACAAAAATTCAAAAGAAAGAGAGAGAGAGAGAAAGAGAGAGAGAGTGAGAGACAATATCGTCAAGTACTGTACGTGACTACATTTCAAAGAGAAAAGAGAGGAAAGATAAAAAGGAGTGGTCGATCGTTAGAAACATACACTCTCACAACAGCTTCCAACTACAATTTCTCTCTGTCTCTTTCTCCTCTTGTCTTTTTCCTATTATTCTATCTGTAACTCGAATAACAGATAACTCTGGAAGAAAATGTAATAAAATATACACAAAGGGAAAAAAGAAGAAGAAGAAGAAGAAAACAATAGAAAAAAAAAAGGAAAACAATAAATAATAACATTAATATTAATAATAATAATAATAATAATAATAATAATAATAATAATAATAATAATAATAATAATAATAATAATAGGAAATAAAAAAAAAATGGAGAGAAATGACAATAGGAGAATAAGGGTGGCAACAGTAATGATAGTAGTAGTAGTTAGGGGGGAGGGTAATGGTGGATATACTAGTGCATGATTTTTGGGGTAGGTGGGAGTTATTAAATTGCCAGGCCCTGTCATAACCTATCTCACCTCTGGCCCGTTAAACTTGGCTAATAATTCGCCAGATTGGCGCAGCCAGTAGGCATGCGCAACAAAAACCAATAACACTGGCTCTCTAGAGTTACCCATACAGAGTGCTGTCTCTACCATCCCTTAGTCAACCCCCTCTCTTCTTACCACTCACAACCAACCATCCACCTACCTATCTCCATTCACACCCACAACCAATATTCACATATATAAATATATGTAACTATATAAATATATATGTAACTGGTATATGTGTATACAACACACAAATACACACGCATAAATATGTACATCCGTACATACACAACGGATACATTTAGCGAAAGTGTATACATGTACATGTTTAATCCCCAACTACTCACACAAATACTCTTAACCACCACGGACGACTCGGCCAAACATGCCAACCACGCTACCTCATACACTCCCCTCTTCTAACCCCTTCTGTTTCCAAACTCCCCTTTTGCCCTTACCACTACTACCATTATTGTATCAAAAGAGAGAAGGAGAGAGAGAGAGAGAGATACTAACACTACAAGATCGGTCCTGTGTATCATGGCAGAGCGCACACTGAAACTGCGTTCGCATAAATCCACTCGAATACCTAATACTCGATAGATGCCGATGGGTTGGCTTGTTCTCTGGGAATAGAGAGTAAGAGAATAAGAGAGAAAGAGAAAGAAAGACAGAAATATATATATATGTAGAGAGAGAAATTCGTTTGGCACTTCGATAATCGTTCAACTATCTTAACCATAAACGAATTAATTTCGGTTCGCTAATTGATTTATGGCTAATTATCGAGAAAGGAATTATTGCTAATGATTGATCACGGAAATAAGGAGAAAGAAGGGTAGAGGTGGAAGAGGGTCAGGTGGTTTGCTTAAGAATCGGTATTCACTTTTGAGTAAACTATGCAATGGAAGGATTGGATAAATGATCAAATGATCAAATTTGCTTTGATTTCGAGAGGACCATTCTCGAACATGATACGAGATTCTCGTAAACAGATCAATCTACGAACTCATGCTTCTTCTTCCAGAGTTTTATTACTTTACTTTTTCTCTCTTTTTTTTTTCTTTCTTTCTCTCTCTCTCTCGGTGCGGTTATTACCGACATTATGTAAGTCGAGTTTCTAAATAGAGGCGCCCACGCGAAAGAGAAAAGGGTGGAAGAGAAAGAGAAAGAAAAAGAGAGAGAGAAAGAGAGAGAAAAGAGGAAAACAGAGAGTTAAAGATAAAAGACCGTATCGATTTTTAAAGGTGAATAAATACACATACACACACACATACTCCCCCCTCCACACATATATATGAATACACGCTGTATACGAGATCTATCAGAACTATGAAGTTAAATTAGGGAGATGGAATTCAATGATTACGTCAATCATTTGTCGATCTTCATCCCACCACTTCCTCCACCGACACCGACACCTTCTCTTCCTTCTCTTCCTTCTCCTCCTCCTCCTCCTCTCCTCCTCCTCCTCCTCCTCCTCCTCCTCCTCCTCCTCCTCCTCCTCCTCCTCCTTCAACACCACCACCTCCACCTCCACCTCTTTCGTCTTGTTTTTTTTTTTTCATCTCTTGTAAATACCAAAAGTATGGGCAAGTGACTTTTTGGGTTGTGTTAGGTGACCTAAAAAAAAATTACGGTGCTTGATATCCCAGCAACGCGTAATTTATATTTAAATATATATTTTTATGTATATTACTTTTTTAAAATTAATAAATATTATTGGAAAAGATTTTTTTATTAGATTTATTTTTAAATTTTATTTTACCGTCATCACGCAATCGATGCGTTTCAAATATTGACGAAACACGCGGTGCAGTTTATAGAAGTTTTATTTTTTCATTTTATCGAAAATGAAAAAGAAAAAGAAAAAAAAAAAAAAGAAAGAATTTTGATCAAATTTACTTTATGGTTGAATAAGTTTCAATAGTTTTTCATATTTCTCTCTATTTATTTATTTATTTAGTTCGTGTTAAGCGAAGGGTTATAAACGAATTATGAAAAAAATTTAAAAGAAAATAAAGAAAAAATACAATTGTTCAAAATATCTTTTATATAAATAATATTTTTCTAAAATACGTAGACGTGAAGTTTTATATTTGCATATCCAATATTAATCCTACAAATATCATAAACATCATAATGATCATAATCATAATCATAATCGATTTTACAAATAAAAGATAATATTTGTTTATTATATTTCTCCCATATTTCAAATAATATGTGTAATTCTCATTATCAATTACTCAAATAATGCAAAACACTTTAACTTTATTGCATACGAAAAGAAAACAAAAAAGAAAATAATCATACAATTTCAATACGATAGGAAATATTTCAATCTCACAATATATACGTCACTTTCATGATCGTCTATCCTCGTCAGAACGGTACGTGGGAATGCTCGCATTCTGGTCTCGAACGATGACAATAATAACAACGATGGTAACGTCGATAACAATGGCGTCGTTACGTCCTCGTTCGAAAGGGAGGAAAAATGCTCTGGAGGGTTCTCCCATTCGATGAAATTTGATAGATATATATGTACATATATAAATACATATACATACCCCCTCCCCGCCCCCCACGCACACACAAATCTACGTAAATACATATGTACGTGTAAATCAATCAAACATGCATATATATATATAATACATTCAATTACATCGTATTAAAAATGCAAGTGTATTGATATTAAAAAAAAAAAAAAAAAAAAAAAAAAAATAAAGAAAGAAAGAAAGAAAGAATAGAAAAAGAAGAAGAAGAAGAAGAAGAAAATTACGAGGAAAAAAAATCAATCGATCGAATTTCAATAATAATTTTAAACACGCACGCGCGCGCGCGCGCGCCCACATTTACAAATCCACCCTATCACTTCGTTCGTCAGACACCATCGATCTAAAAGAGAAATTTAAACGAAAACAAAAAAAAAATTAAAGAAAGAGAAAAAAAGAACGATCGTACGCGAATTAGAAACGTATCCGAAGTACATATAATACAATTTTAAAAAAGAATCAATATTGAGATAGAGAGATAGAGGGAGAGAGAGAGAGAGAGAGTAAAAAGGGACACGCGCACGATAGGAGAAAAAAAAACAAGGATAAATCAATAAATAAAAAAAGCCAAAAATGTGAAATATAAAATAAACAAATATAAAACAATACCATACGAACGATATAATATATTTGTTTTCCTTTCTCTTCCCTCTTCTGTTCCAACATTTCAAAAATAAATAAATACAAAATAAATACATTAATAAAATAAATAAATACATACATACATACATACATACATACATACATACATACATACATACATACATATATATTGCAAACACTCAGAATAAAAGCCAACTCTCTTTCTGTCCGTCTGTTTCTCTCTATTTTTCTCTATCGTTTTCTAGTAAAAGTAATAGAAAATAGATATCGTGACAAGTGAATTATTTAAAAAGAAGGGATGTTCGATGTCGTGGAAGGGTCGACGACGTACAAGAAGCCGTAAAGTATCCTCACATATATATCAATAATTGGCTAGGTAATACTACCCACGTAACATCGATCTTTTCACAACACACAATCTGCTTCACCTTCATCGTCGTTGTGTTCGAGAGAAGAGACTATATTCGATTTCTCGAGTTTACCTGTTCTTCTTCTTCTTCTTCTATCCCACTCTTCCCCCTTTTATCCCTTCGTCCCCCTCAACCATCCTATCTTCTCTTCTCATACCTCTTTTCTCGTATCCTCACCACCCTCACTCACCCTCCCAACCTTCCCTTCCCTTTCCATCTTTCTTCTTTTCTCTTCTCTTTCAATTCCTTCCCCTGACCCTTCCTCCTCCTCCCTCCTCCATTCTCCCTCCCTTCCTGTCCCATCATCCTAACCCTCCTTCCTTTTCTTCTCTATCCTCCTAATGAAGGCTTTAAAATGCTTCGTTCGATTTGCCGGACAGCAAGGCAGTCCGATACTTTCTTTTTTTTAACTTGCTCGTTGTACTTTTCAAGACTATAAAATTACTTTGGAAAACTCATCATTGATATCGTAATTTTTTGTAACTTCTCCCCCCCTGCCCGTTGTTTATTTACTTATTTAGTTTTTTATTTATTTATTTATTTATTTATTTACTTGTTTCCTTTTATTGTTTTTTTTTTTTTTTTTTTATTGGATACGGTAAATGTATATACGTAGTATATTTAATAAATATTTATTTCTCTAACACTCTTAATGTAGATTGATATTTTTATTAATTATATTTAATACTAAATAATTGTTATTAATGATATTTTTTAGATTTTTTTTTCTTCACGCGAGTAAGAATACACTTTTTTGATATTAAGAATTATATGTTACAGAGTATTAATCTGAATTTTGAAAAATACTTAGGTAAGGTATGGTCAGGAAAAGAAAAAAGATTGTGAACCATTCATTCGTTTTAATATATATTCTTAATTAATTATGTCTATTGTATTAATTGTAAGGTGGTCTTTAAATATTGTTTTTAATGAATATGATGCATAAGCGAAATGGATTTTAGAAATTTTTCGTAAATATTTTATCTTTATAGCGTGAACTAACGTATATTAATACGTATGTGCAAGTATGAGTAGATTACAAATTTTTCCTACAGGAGAGAAAAAAGGTGAGAGAGAGAGAAAGAGAGAGAGAGAGAGAGAACATGGCTAACATAACGAGTATTTTTCTTTTAAAACTCTTGTGCTACTTCGTTTAGGTTTAATAAAACAAATCAAAGTAATAAAAGGGTCTTGATTGAAAAACTAATATTTCTTCTCTTTCTTTTTCTTTATTATTTTTTGATATTATTATACGAATATTAGCTTAGGCGAATAAATGAGATATTAAAACACAGAAAAAGAATGGAAATCGAATGAAAGTTGGTCGAGAAGAAAAGCCAATGAAATTATTCAGGTCAAGTTATTTTTGGTTACTTATCAACTCTCGAGATAATACAAGTGGAAAAGAAAAAGAATATTATCTAATTGTAGAATAAAAGAAAAAAGTGTTTAATAATATTAAACAATAATACTCTACCTTGTAAAATAAATATATTGTAAAAATAAGAAGAAAAAGAAATGATAGATATAATTGTGATATTCGATTAAAAGTATACGTTCAAGGATCATTTTAAAATTTTAAATGATTGCAAAAATAAAACATTAATATTTAATAATATTAATTATTAATTATTATCGTTTTACCTTAATTACATTATAATAATATTAATATTAATTATATTTCTCGTTATAATATAGAAAATGTATTGCATACGATAAGAAAAAGAATAAAATATAAATAAATAAATATCCTCGAAAGAAATGAAACATATTTCATTTGAAAAGAAATACTTCAAAATAAATGAACTGAATTTTAAATCGTCGTCGGTTTTTCTTATAATTTTGCATAACTTGACCCTATTATAATGAAAAGGATTAACGCATAATATTATTTTAAAACACGGTGGGCGGCTTTTGAACTTTTGTGTTTAAAAAAAAGATAATCATTATTAAGAAGAAAAGAAGAAAAGAAAAGAAAAAGAAAATTAAATAAAAAAGAAAGAAATAAAAACATAGAGAAAGAAAAAAAACATAGTAAATAGGTGAAGTTTATATGCAGCGATTATGAATAAAGATGAGTGGGTAGAAGATTGATGGCAAAGGCTTAATACCTTCTCTAAGAAAAAGATTTTCAACGAGAAAATAAGAAAGAGAACGAGTTCGTTCGTTCGAGAGAGAAAGAGAAAGAGAAAGAGAGAGAAAGAGAAAGAGAGAGAGAGAGAATGAAAAATTAACTTCCCGTTGCTTATCGTTATTTATAGTCCCTTCTATCGTATCTCGAATCGAAACTTTAGCGATCGATACCGGTTGATACTTTTACGAAGGCTAACAAAATAAATTAAAATTAAAAAAGAAAAACAAAAATCAAATAAATAAAAAGAAAGAAGAAGAAGAAGAAGAAGAAGAAGAAGAAGAAGAAACGAAACAGAAGTTGAAAGAAAAAAAAAAAAAAAGAAAAAAAAAAAGAAGGAAGGAAAGAAAGAAGGAACGGCGGAGGCCGAAATGCCCCCGGCATTTACCAATTTAGAAGGGGAAAAATTGCAGTGCAAAGTTGAGATAACAGAATGGAGCGCTCCTTCAAAACCGGTTTTCGAGTCGCGAGGATCTCTGCAGCACGAACGTGAAACGAGTTTAATCGGAAACACATGTTTAAATACGTTTATGTATAGGTATGAACATATTTCAACTTATTCACGAACACATTCATTTACCTTCCTTTTCGTTCGTCTTACCTTTTCTTTCTTCTTCTTCTTCTTCTTCTTATTTATTTCTTTCTTTCTTTTTTCCTTTCTTTCCATTCCTCGATTTAGCGATAAGTTGAAAAAAAAAGAAAAAAAAACGAAAAAAACGAAACAAAAAAGAAAGAAAGAAAGAGAGAGAAAAAAGGTATAAGGGAATAAGATTGTGCAAGTAATTATAAAAGGAAATTATTTGCTTTAATTAGAATGGCATGGGAGATACCGTTTATGATTATACTTTAGATTAACATTTTTCAATCGTCGATCATTTTTATAATCATAGTTAGATTAATGTTTAGATTTGGTTATGATGATTATTATTATTATTATTATTATTATTATTATTATTATTATTATTATTATTATTATTATTGATACTAATGATTTTATAGGATGTCGCTTGCGTGGGCGTGTATGTGTGTTAATATTATGTTAATTGAATGTGAAATTAATTATGCACGTGAATGGTAATATGTTTGGCATGTAAATTTTTACGATGTTTTTCTTATTCTTCCTTGATATTTATTCTGTGTTATTTAGCAGTTAAAATCTATGCGTTAAATAATATAATATGTATTTATAATAATTTTACTATTAATCATTTTGATTGATTATATCCTATAATATTATATTACGAATTATTCTTATATTATAGAATATTATGTAATACTATATAATATAATACTGTAGAATAATATATTAAACAATATTATATTATAGTATATAATACTACATTAAACTTCGTTGAGAATTTGTATTATTTATATAGTGATGAATTAATTAGAAATAAAATAAAATAAATCATTTATAGAGGCAAGCAAATGAATCTTTTATTTTATTCTCTCTTATTCCCCCTTT
>NW_025113107.1:8527827-8542237 GCF_010416935.1 Polistes fuscatus | reverse complement strand
GTCTTTATATATTATACATTATTAACCCTTCAAACTAGATTTTTTTTCGATATCGTTGCTTGTCTATTTGTATTGTTTTGAATTTTTATTTTTTAGAACAACTATTATTGATTAAATTATGTAAAAGAGTAAATATATTGTTCTTTTCTTATATTACATTAATTAATTAATTAATTAATTTATTTATTTATTTATTTATTATTATTATTTATGTTTTATAATTTTTCATCTAGATAATAAATAAAAATAATAAACTAAAAATATTATGCCACACACACATATATATATCATCACATAATTGTGTTTATCCCCTGAGAAGTGACATGCGAGTTCTCAATAGGTTTAATATATATATATACATATATACATAAATATTAATTTTATTGTTGCAAATTATATTTTATATTACACGATTGATATTACGATGAAATCACATATAAGAATATAAAAATAAGTTTAATTGAGAAATAAAAAATATTTCAATGTTAAGCCTTAAATTTTTCAACCAGCCCACGTTTATAAATAATGTTTTCTAACTATCATTCTTTTTCGAGAAATAGAGAAATCGTTCTCGTAAGAATCAGTTGCGAAAGTGGATTTCACTAAATTAATATAAAAGACCTTGCACGCATACACACATACGTACATATATATATAAAAATATAATATTATTTTCTGTTGAATAAAACAAGATTTCAAATGAGAAGAA
Organism: Polistes fuscatus; assembly: GCF_010416935.1. Taxonomy (NCBI): domain Eukaryota; kingdom Metazoa; phylum Arthropoda; class Insecta; order Hymenoptera; family Vespidae; genus Polistes; species Polistes fuscatus. The sequence continues at coordinate 8,541,528 of NW_025113107.1, read as the reverse complement.
AAAGAATATCTAATTCAACGAGTATAAGAAAGACAGAAAGAGAAAGAGAGAAAAGATATAATAAAATATTCAAGAATATGAGAAAAACTACGAAATTAATATCTATCTACATATATCTATATATATATATATATATAGATATATATACGTATTATCTATGTATATAAACAGAGACGCGCGCGCGCCCGCGTGTGAATGAATAATATCGATTAGGTAAGCGTTGAACAAGTATCGGAATATCTACTGTTAAAAGATACCATCGTTTCCTCTGATAGAAATCAATCGTTAAACATAAATAAAAAATAATATAAATATATATATAAGAGTGTGTGGTGTGTAAAATCCTTGATTATTTTCTCATTGTTTTGTCTATCCTAATTGCTGAATAAACATAAAATCGAATTAATTTTGTGGTTATATACAATTATTATGATAATTATTATGATAAGTATGATTACAGTTATTATTCTCCCTTCTACGACTTTCAGAAATGATATAATAATAGTTATTATTCGTATATATATATATATATATAGTTAATTAACTATATTAACCAATACTTTATATAAGATAGGGTTAGGTTAAAAAGTCTTAAACCCAAGCTAAAAAAATGTTATCATTTTTTAAAAATATAAACTAGTTTGAATGAAAAACAACTTGTTTATATGTTACAGTCAAAACTGTTCAATCCCACCACAACGTTTATATATATAATTATTATAATAATACACCACATACCTTTAGGTGTATTAAAACTATTAAAAAATATAGTTCGTAATATACGTAATAGCATAATGAGTATTATTAAAATTCTTTTTTATATATATTTATAATTATAATAATAATAATAATAATAATAATAATATTAATAATAATTAATAATATAATCAGTATATTATTATACAAATATAATATACATATAATTAATTATTTAAAATATTAACACAAGTGCAAACAAAATATGTGTGTACACAAGTGCAACTCGTTTGAAGTAGACTGAGTCCGTTACATAATGAAATCAATAAAATCAAATAGAATAGATAGTAGCCGTGAGTTGAGAACCCCTGCCATAACTATTTCCAATGTTTTAAGGGTACAGTCGCGGTCAAGAGTGCGAGAGCCGGTCAAGAAGACGGGACACACCGACGGCCACCCAATGGTATTTATAGCGTTAATCTCGTTCCACAGCACAGCTGCATTCTCTGCAAAACTCCCCCCTCCGTCCTTCCCCTTATACTCCTCCTATCCCCCCTCACACACACATACTCATTTCTCCTCCCTCCTCCTCCTCCTCCTTCACCACCACCTATTCCACCTCCTTCTATTCATTCCCCCTTCTTACTTCATCCTCCCCCTTCGACGGCCATTGATATCATGTTTACATCTACGATGTTTTCTTCAACCTCCCTCCCACCCAACCCCTCCCCAGCTTCTTCTTCTTCTTTTTTCTTATTTTTATAATTCTTTTTTATCATTATAATTATAACTTTTAACCTCACACTGACGACGACTGACTATAATATGTCTCTTCCTTCTTCAGTTATTGATTTTTGTTATCTCGAAAAAACACAATATTTTATTTCATTAATGTACTCGACAATGTGTTCTTGTGTAGAAGCAGGTGTATACATATGTATATGTTTATATATATATATATATGTATGTATATATGTTTGCTTGTGTGTGTGCTGTAGGTTAATCGAGATAGATCGCTCAAAAAAACTTGTGAGAATTTTCTCTTTTCTCTTTTTTTTTTTTTACTTTTATTATTTTTTTTCAATTTTATTTTACATAACCAATGTTAACTCTTGATAAGAGAAATAAGTTTTTAAGAGAATGAAAGAGAAAGAGAGAAAGAGGTAAAGAGAGAAAATAAACCACAAAGTTTTTAAGAGCACCCGTCGAAATCAGAGAATATTATACTTTGGTTTGGAATAAAATTTCAAACAGGTAAGTAAGTAAGTAAGTAAGTAAGTAAGTAAAGTATAGTAAGTATAAAAAGTAAGTAAGTAAATATACACAGTTGTAACGCGAAATAGGGAAAAGGGTCTCTTTCTCTCTCTCTCTCTCTTTCTTTTGGCGCATAATACGCGGCAACGTTAGTCGATGAATTTACGAGCAGTTGAAGTAGTGTGGGTTATTCTCGACTCATTCATTATCATTCTATGCCGTGCGTTGACTAAACAAAAGAAAGAAAAAGAGAAAAATAGAGGAGAGATTTAAAAAGGGTAAGAAAAGAGCGATGAAAGATGAGGGGTGTGTAGGGAAAGTAATAAGTTTATTTATTCGCGAATAAGATCTCGAAGAATGTCATGGAAATAAAAGTATGGAAAGAAAAATGAGAAATGTAGGCCAACACTTGATACGACTAACACCCTATCTGCTTTCTCTCTCTCTCTCTCTTTTTCCCCGTTCGGTCTCTAAGTGTTTCCCTTCAAAGGTAAAAAAAAAAAAGAAAGAACAAAAATATCCCATATATATCTTTATGAGAGTATATTGGGATACGTATACATATCTCAAAAAGAAATTTTCTATAAATCATCCTTCACGAAGAATTATTCATGTGACGTTTAAACGAAGTAAGTTAAGAATCCATATTGGATTTTGTATTTTTATCTTTGATGACTATAAATATATATATATATATATTTATTATATTATTTATTTTTATTATATTAATAATTATTTATTATATTATTTATTATATTATATTATATATATATGTTTTGTCATTGTAAATACAATATGTTAAAATATCATTTCATATCTAGCTAAAATATACGAGCTCTTTTTATTATTTAGCATAAATATGTCGGTCTATTTACTCTCTAACATGAACATATTAAAATTATAAATTTACATTATGATTAATTAAAAAATGTTAATAAATATTTAATAGAAGTTTTCGTAATACTTTTCAGAGAATTCAAAATGTACGTTTATATTTTATTCATCGTAATAATTGAAGCTATATAAACCATATTAAATAATATCATAATTTTATAAATGTAAATATAAAGAAATATATCTCGACGAATTTTTTGGATCGTATTTATCTTCGTACTTCCAAATTACTATTAAAAAATAAATCAATAACAAACCGAGGAATAAACCAAGTTGTTTCTTCCCATGCACAACCCCGCCTACAATTCTCCAGTTCGAACATTTAATGTACCCTCTCGCTTCGATCTATCCATCTTTCTCTTTCTATCTTTCTTCAAATACTTATCGAGGAAGATCTTCTCGTGGGTCATAAAAAGAGGGAGAAGAACCTTTCGTTGGATGAAATGATTGGATTTTAGTAAGTTGGTGGTTTCTAAGAGGGATAAGTTGATCACCGATGGAACCAAAAGGAAGGAGAAAAAGAAGAAAAGAAATAAAATAAAAGTACAAATAAAGAAAAAAGAGAAAATAAATAACCAAAAAAAAAAAATTAAATAGGGTTGAAGAGTGAGAAAGAAAAGTAGCAAAAGGGATTAGGGAGAGAATAAAAAGAAAAGAAAAAAAAAAGAAGAAATATATATATATATATAGGACAGTGCCTTTCCTTTTTAACATTTTTTCTCTCTCTCTCTCCCCCTCCCTTTCTCTTCCCCTCTCTTTTTATCTCTTTCTAGTATCTTCCAACATCATTATATTGCCTCAGCCACGTTTGTAATCGCAAATACACCAGAGAGGCAATCGAGTTTTCTCTCTTACTCTTTTACTCTCTCTCTCTCTCTCTCTCTTTTTATGTTTCTGTTTTTCTATCTCCCTTTCCCGATTCGAACAACGCGCCTCTTTCCAATGACTCGTTTTCTCCCACAAACCCTATCTTCCATCTCTCTTTCTCTTTCTTTCTCTCTCTCTCTCTCTCTCTCTCTCTCTCTCTCTATCTTTCTCTCGCATACAAGAATCCTCCTCGACCTTACAGTTGAAATGGAATGAGAGTTTTACTAACCATCCTAAGGTCGTCGTCGTTACAATGCACTAAAGAACTTGAAATAATTTGTAGTTTCCGTAACTTTTTGTTGTTAAACTTTTATAAGTAATCATCAATATTATTTTTATCCCAAACGAAATGTAATTATTAAATCGTCCATTTTTATTATTACGAATTACTGAATTAAATATAAACTTAAAATAATTTGTTATAGCTTTCTCCTACGTTTCTTACTATTTTTTTTTTTTTTTTGTATTGTTAACCCTTCCATGCAATTATCTGCAATATTATTTTTAAATTCAATACAATTACTTTCCGTTTTATTCTTAATATCGCGTATTAAATATTGAGAAGAACTTGGAATAATTTGTTGTTGACCTTTCTTCTGGCAATTAAAAATATTATTATTTTATTGATTGCATTCGTTTACTTTATATCACGAATTTAAAATTCAATAATCTGAATCAATTTGTAATTCCTTTACTTATTCATTGTTGATTCTCTTACCGTACAACCAATAATATTATTTATTATTTATTAGATGCATAATTTTTTTTTATTAAATAGCCTATTTTCTTTTGATCGCGATTTAAAAATTAAACAAAACTTTGAATAATATATAATACCTTTTTACATTTGTTATCGACCCATATATATTATTAATAATCCCAATTATTATTTCCACGTGCAATAATATTTTTATCGTTCATTTAAAAATACAACGAATATAAAAAAAGATAAAAAAGAATTATTAAAATCGGCTTTAAATAGTAAATAGAATAAAAGTGTACCTATAAAGTATCCCAAACGTCGATAAAGATTTATCTATCTTTCTCTCTCTTTCTCTCTCACGTAAACATCCTCTTCGTATACGCCATAAAGTCGACATGAATTTTACGAACTATTTTAAAGTCACCGTCACAACGTTCCAAAGAATTTTCAAATAATTTTTAGTTACTTTTGTCGATCCTCTATACGTACAACAATTATCAACGTGATTTTAATAAAGTCTCTTTTGAATAATCCCAAATTAAACGAATACAATAAATATTAAATTAACAAAAAAAAAAAAGAAAAAGGGAGAAAAGGAAATGAAAAAGAAAATTTTGTTTAAATAAAAATGAATAAAGTAAGCAGTTTCGCAGTGATAATAGAAACCTGGGAAATGAAAGAATCAAAGGAAGTGAGTTTACGAGGATTGGAAAGAAATTGAAAAAGTCGTATCTAAACGTCGATAGAGATTCATCTTAGTCTCTCTCTCTCTTTCTTTCTCTCTCTCTCTCCCCCCCTCTCTCCCACAAATATACGCGAGAGTATTCTTCCTTTCGATTTAAAACGACATTCGTGAGAAGCGACTCGAGGTAAACGAACGAGCTAGTTGGTAGCATTCGACCGCGGCAAAGAGAGAAGAAGAAAGAGGAGAAGGAGGAGAAGAAGAAGAAGGAGGAGAAGAAGAAGAAGTAGAAGTAAAAAAAAAAAAAAAGAAATAAAAAGAAAAAGAAGTAGGAAGAGGAAGGGAAGAGGAGAGAAAGAGGTAAAGATGGAGGTGGAGGTTGTAGAGAAAAAGGCACAAGGAGGAGGAGGAGGAGGAGGAGGAAAGAAGGAGAAGGGGGTGAGAGAAGGTAGGGGATAAGGGCATGGTGGAGAAAGGTCTTTGTGTGAGGGGACCTTTAAACTGTGCCGTGCCATGCACGTGCACACAGAGATTGAGGAAGCAGGGACTTTCTCGTACGTGTTTCCCTTTGTCCATGTATGAGAGAAAACTAGAGAAAGAGAGACATACGACAGATATACACACACACACACACACACACAAGAGTATATAGAGACACAGAGAGACACGATGTAAGCCGAGTAGAGCTAAAGTGTACAACACGAGAGTGTTTATTCGTATAAGTGTGTGGGTGCGAGCACGTGTATAAACGTACTCGAGCTCGCACTGGACTGGCACACACATACCAAACAGGCATACACGCACATACACAGCAGACAGAGAGCAAAGGAAAGCGAACGCACTCACTATACATGAACTATACATGAAATCCGACTCACTCAGGTACGTTACACGGACGCTCGCACATCGACGTGTTGTGTGTTAGGCAGGGACACTTGACTCGACGGCAACACCTCGCAAAGCACTTAGCCGTCGTTCAAAGATTTCATTTAAACTCTCTTTCTATCTCTCTCTCTCTCTCGTGAACAAGAAGAAAGAGAAGAAGAAGAAGACGATTTCGCCCTGGGGATAAACCTCCGAAAAAGTGCGTAAACCTTTACCTTTACCACTTCGTATCCCTATCTTTTTATTTTGTTTCCTTTTTACTTACTCTCTCTTTCCGCGTTCGTTTCTTTCCTCTCTTGACCTAACCACCCCTTCCCCCTCTTACTAACCCCCATACGCTCCTCCTCCTCCTCCTCCTTCTCCCTTAACCATCCTCATCATCCACCTGAATTCACTTACCCCTCGATCCCTCTTACCCTTACCACTTCTCACGTTTATCTCTATTTTCCTCTTTCTTTTTTACTTTCTCTTTTTCTTCTTCTTCTTTTTATTTTATTTTATTTTATTTTATTATATTTCATTTTATTTTATTTTATTTTATTTTCTTCCTCTTCCTCTTTCTCTTATTCCTTTTCTTCTTCTTCTTCTTCTTCTTCAGTTCTGAATCCCTTTGCTTTCCATCCAGGGAGAAGCTTAAAATCGTTTCCTCCTGGCTCGTTATTATCCCGGTCTGAGAGATCATTATCATTATTATTCCCGCGAAAGAATCTCATCTTACAAGAAAAGACAACGGAAGTTTATCGTCGATAAAAGATATTTCAGACTAACTGGTACTTCCTATGATTTTCTCCTCCCCCTCTACTTATTTTTTCTTTTTAATCATTTTTTCTTTTCTTCCGAAGATATCGCGAAAAAAAATTTAAACTTTCTCACTCGCACACTCTCTTTCTCTCTCTTTCTATATATCTACGTTCCTCATTCTCCTTCCTCTTATTTCCCTCTCTTTTAATCAGAAATCACCTTCCAAGTTGGCTCCCAAAAAGGAACCGGTTTTGGAGAACGTAAATTTGAACACTCCGCTCCGCTTCGCTTCTCCAGTTCCTTTTGAAATAATCACTGTTTAGTTACTTATTTATCACGAGCTAAGAAGAAACGTGCTGAATGTGGCCGCTTTCCCCCCCTCCCACCCTCTTACTTTTTTTCTATTTTATTTTCCTTATTTGTATTTTTTTGAAGTTATACTTCTTTTGGCGCGTTGGGGAAAATGTAATGGGGAGTGATTTTGTTCCGAGCGTCTGGAAAAACGACACCATGAAGTTTGTATTACAACGTATTACAACGCGCGGCAAAGCGATTTCAAGTATACGGCATGAAGTTGTCTTCTTTTCTTCTTCCCCCCTTTTTTCTCAAGCGGGTCACCCATCCAAATACTAATCGTACTCAGCGCTGCTTTACTTAAATGATCGAAGCGAGAACTTATGCTGTAACCGCGCCATGGCTGTTGACGCATAAAGTAATTCGATATATCTCTTCTTATATTTAGTGTGGACCGATATCTGTATTTTGATATTTTCTTTTTCTTTTTTTATTCTTTCTTATATATATAATAATAATAATTATTTTTTTTTTAAGTTATTTTTTTTCTTTGAAGTTTTTTTTTTGAAGTAATTTTTAAGGTTATTGAGGTTATATTCGTTTTGGTACGGCAAAGAAGTATAACTTTTTACGTGCGTACATAAGTACACACACCAGTTTTTTGTTTCTTTCTCTCGCGCTATCCCATTTTTCGCATATATGTACATACTTTTTTCGATTAATTCGTTTTCAATCCGTGTTGTTTCGTTCGACGACACTTCCTTCCTTCTCAATATTTTTCTTATATCTCATATTTCTTTTTTTTCCTTTCACCTTTTTTTTCTTTCCTCGAAGGCTTATTATTTAATTCAATATTTTCTCGAACGAGGGATTAACATTTTCATGGCACATCATTTATGTATGAAAAAGAAAAGAAAAAAAAAAAAAAAATACAAATGAAGAGACATAAATAAATAACATCGAGAAACTCGATGTTAACGATAATTTTTTTTTTTTTCTCGACCATTCTCGATACTCGATGAAAACAAAACTACGATTTGAAACGTCTCTCCCGAGTGAATCATTCGAACAATTAAACACACGAACTTGAAAACGTACTAATTAAACAATACATTAAACATACGACCTTTGGTTATCGAGTCATATGACGTCATTGAGACCAACGAAAAATTATAAACGCAAGCTTAATGTTAAGATTACTCTTTTGTTTTTGTTTTATTCGAACTACGTACAGTCTTAATAATTAATAATCTTACCGCGTTAAACCGTTGAGAATTGTCATGACGAATCATAAGCAAAATAAAATAAAAAGAGAACCTTTTGAATTTCACCATTCCTCTCTCTCTCTCTCTCTCTCTCTTACAAACACATCTCTTAATCTCTATGGCATTTAACGAATGATAATAATCCGACGAGTTTTCTTCATTCCTTTTCTTCCTTTCTTCCTTTCTTATTTTTCGTCTCACTTCATTTTCTTTTGTATCTCTATTTTATCAGAGCGTTAGAACAACCCGACGATAATTTAACCCGGCGAATATATACATCCTTAGGAGTTGCTCACATTTTTAACCCCCCCCCTTTTTCATCCCCTTTTATTTCTTTCTTTCTTTCTTTTTTTCTTCCTTCTTTCCTTCCCTTTTTTTTTTCATTCTGATTTAGGAAACGACCTCTGACGTAAAACGACGACGACTACTATCCTCCTTCGTACGAAGGAAAAGAAAAATAAAAATAAAGAAAATAGTCGGCTTATCAAAACGTATTTGTTTTTCGCTTGAGCAACAGGAAACAAGCAACGAAGTAAAGAGAAAGAAAGGGTAGAAGGGATGGTTGTCCTGGTAGGGAAGAGAAGAGGAGGGAAAAGGGGGATGGTAGTGGGGAAAGCTACTAGATATTGTAGGGTGGTGCAGGGTTCAAAACAAGGGTAGAAAAGGAAGGTTGAAAGAGATGGGTTGAACGAGACAAAAAGGGCGTACACCACTACCAACCACCACCCTTCTCTTCCTCTTCTCGTCTAACTTCCCCGCCCTACCCCTATTTCTATCTTCCTCTTTATTTCTTTCTTTCTTTGTAAATGCACATAGATGGAAATAATGTGTTTGTGTGTGAATGTAACGTGGCACCTTCGCACCCACAAGGGACAGACTACGTTAAATAAGCTGACACTAAAAAAATGAACGACTGACGGTTAGAGGGGAAGGCATTAAAAATGTCTTCCTTTTTTCTAAATTTACATTTTTATTTTACAAATTGAGAAAATGTATGATGCATTTCGATAAATATAAATTCACTCGACACAATGACAATATTAACGATCAATTAACGCTTAAAATTATTATTATTTCTGAATTTTCTCTATTTATTTTATCGTTAATTGATTTTTACACGTATTTTTATTTAATAGTCGAATGCTAATGTTCATATACATATATATATGTATTATTTATATATGTATATTTATATGTACGTATATTATTTATATGTATTTTTATTATAAAGGAATGAATTTATATGTTATACGATAGACGTATACTGGTGCTAATATATTATATAAAACGATTAAATCATACTTTATTATCATACTTTACATATAATATTTATCTTGTTGGAGGTCATCGGTGACCTCCACCAGAAATTAGGAGGAATACATTTAGTTTACTTATTAATAATAGTAATATTTTTTATTTCGATAGAAATTAATTATACGCGTGCGTTAAAAAAAAAAAAAAAAGGAGAGATTTATTTTGATCTCATTTTTTGTAGAGTTCAAATTTACGAAAAAAAAATATTCTACTAATTAAAATGACAAAATATATAAGAAGAAAAACAAATTAAATATGATCGGTATATTTGCTCGCCGTAGTCGGAAAATTATATTGATTTATCTTATCGCTGTTTGTTACTTTTTAATACGAATTATCTCAATATTAATGTATAACGTATTTCTATCTAAAATAAACCTATTAAAAAGCTATATAAATAAATTAACATAATTATCACACTATTCAAAACATCTTCAATATTACGATAATAACGACACGACTAAAATCTAGTTTTAATTTTAACGTGCATTTATATATAACTATAACTATTATAATCATCATATAAAAAATACACACATTGTAGAAAATAAAACTATTTAATTCATCGTGTTGTTTAATTCCAAATTATTACAAAAGAATAAAAAAAAAATAATTATATTAACAAATCACCATTCACATATAATTGAATTACTTTGATTAATGTAACTATTATATCAATCATAAACAAAAGAAAATAAATACACATAATTCCCTCGAAAAACAAATAAACTCGACACTCGACAAGTTTCCAATCATTTATAACATTTATTTGTTCTTTATTTATTATAACTAGCAATTAAATGAAAATGTGAAATCTTTGAATGCGAATACGAGCATAATGATTTACGAAACGAAATAAAATATTCGGATTGTATAGATATAAAAAAAAAAAAAAAAAAAAAAAAACAATTAATCGATAATAATTATTATATGAAAATTTCTCTGCAATATCATTCTCGTTGTCGTTGTGTTATTGTTGTTCTCTCGTCGTACATGCTTCGATCGGTCCAATCCAATTCAACACCCCTAACCTCCCCCCCGCCCTATCATTTATTCCCATCCCTTTCAAACTTCCTATATAATAAATAATAGAATGCATTTTCTATTTGTCCAATTCCCAACAGTTTTACATCGGATCTCTCTATCGACTTTATCAACCTACTATCATTCTCTCTCTCTCTTTCTCTTACTATTATTCCCAACCCCTTGTGACCGAAGCACAGTAGTACTACTACTCTCAACCCTCTCCCCTCTCTCGAGGTCACCAACATCGAGGTAGAAATTGTTTCTGTATACATTTCCGGTTTTCTCGCTTGGCCGCAGTTTCCACGAACGAGACAAGACCCGTAATAAAAAAAAAAAAAAGAAAAAAAAAAAAGAAAAGAGAAAAAGAGAAAAAAAAAGACCTAGTGTATTTATATTTACAAGATGTTTCAAAATATGCAAGCTCAAATTTCAAGGCCAGTTTTTTCGTACGTTAATAAAATAAAAAAAAAAAAAAAAAGGAAATAAATAATTGTAAAGCCGAATACGATCTCGATTTTGAATTAAAAACGTTTTTTTTAACAATAATTCATACTCATTCTTTAAAGTTAGATTTTGAAACGTGTGTATACTACTATCCTATTATATGTAACATATACATATATATGTTTAAATTTAAACAATTTTCCGATGCTTTGATAAAAATTTTCTAATGGTCTAGAATTTTGTTAAAAAAACATTAAACAATGTCAATGATTTAAAAGATTCTCAGAATTTTCCCTTTCATAATTCAATCCATGATAAATTCCATTTCATATAATACTCGGAAAATAAATATTCCTACTCGGGAAATTTTTGTCCAACTTCTAGACAATTAAAATAGAAATATATTAAATTAGAAACAATTAAAAAACTATAATAATTACAAAAGATTCTCAGAATTTGTCGAATCTATAATTAAAAATTAAAACAGTCGTTTTTTTTTGTTGAAATAGTAATTAAAAGAAAAAAAAAAAGGAATAATACAAAATGTAATGTTTTTAAATAAATTTATGTCGGTTATATTTTAAATACATTGAATTTTATTATTTTTATAAATATCCTGTTTCCTTGAATTTACGCAGCGATTCAAAACTTTTAGCCGGTAGTGTATACGATATGTGTATGATATATTGATATATATACGTATATGCGTGGTGCTTTCATATACATAACCGTAGTATAAACGTTCTATATATGATGAAAATCGATACGAGAGAAACCATACGATGATGTAAACAATATTTTACACACACACACATACATACCTAACCACATACACGTATTTACAAGCGAGAAATAAATTGACTTTAGAAAGAATTTTTTAATCCTCATTTATACTGGTATATCTTTTGATAAAAATGGTCGACTTTATATCACCTGCGTCCAATTAAAATTTATAAAAATTTCTCTCTCTCTCTCTCTCTTCTTATTTCTCTTTATTATTATGAATAAGCAAAATGATTTATTAAAATATATGATTAAAAAAATAACGTTGTGTGCGTTATTAGAACTGTACGGTTGTCGGTGTGCATGCTTTTTTTTTTATTTGCAAGTAGTTTAATCAAATTTTGTTTGAAAATTTATTTTTTTTATGAGTTGGTTGTAAAAATGTAATAGAAAACTAAATTGAAAATTAAATTTTTGTTCAATTTAAAGATATGAAAAAAATTATATTAATAATACGTTAAATGATACTTAATGGAATATTTTAAAAAATTATGTAATTTTCTTTTTTTTCCTTATAAATCATAAAATCAAAAGGTTTTTATTCTCGGAACAAAATGACGCACGTATAACAAGCTTAATGACTAAAACCTTATGAATAGTATTTTAGATTAGTCATACACCGATCTAACAATAAGATTAATTTTTTCCACGATGATATAGAAATGTGCATGAATAATTATAATAAATGCGATGTTATTGAAAATAATTTTTGTGTCATAAATATTTGAATTTTGTACTTTCATTTGAACGCATTAACGTGCATCCATGATTAAATTAAAACGAAATTATGGCATTTAAAAACCACAGATCTATATAAAAAAAAACTTTTATATTTAGATGTTTTTGATAATTAATAAGATATTAATTATTATATTCTTCGAATAAAATTTCTAATCAATAACATCTAAAAATAAACAAAATTTATTGCAAATGCGTTTGTTTTTTTTGTATGACTGTATATTTTAAAATCAACATTTTCGAAATTTCTATTTTATTCTCTGGCAAAGGCTACGTGAGTTTAGTTTGTAAAACTCTGAATGATATAAATATGAGCTACTCACACAACGATCGAAGATAAGATTTTTTGTTATATGCTAGATAAAAGACGAATGTTTAATCCGGTTTCAATAAATTCTTTTATCAACAAAAAGTAGATAAATAAGATTTTTATTTAAAATTGTGCATGCTTTGTTCTTTATTTTAGATATTTTATTAATTTATGAATCGTAGAAAATTTCTATTAGATTTTCTCGCAAGAAGTTACGTAAATTTATAACGTAAACTCTAATTAATGTAAGCTACTAACACAAAATTTAATTATAATACCTGTCTGTACTAGATATAAAATTAGCATGTTAATAACTACTTTAAAAATAATATTTTTATCAGGATAGAATAATGTAATACAAATATAGCGTGATCTACAATCTTATCTTTGCGTTTTAAAACGAACATAGTCGAAATTTCAAATTCATTTTCGAAAGTGATTACGTAGTTTTATTCAATAAACTTTAATAATAAGCTACTTAAATAACAAAAACAAAACTAAGACCTTTGTACACAAGATAATAAATAAAAGTTTAATTAAAATATAAAATTCCTCGCTCTGAAAATTCAATCGAAATTAATCATAAAAATAGTTATTCAAGAAAGACAAAAAGAAAAATGTATTTATTTTTTTTAAATATTTAAAAAAAAAAAAACAAACGGTCGTCGAGATTTTAATTGAATTCAACCGTTCTGTGCAAGATAATACACAGGAAAAAAAAAAAGAAAAAAAGAGACATTAATAAAATCTAAAATAATATTTTATCAACAACCTAGAAAAAAAACCTAGAAAAAGAAATAAAAAT
>NW_025113107.1:8517007-8526495 GCF_010416935.1 Polistes fuscatus | reverse complement strand
AGCAAAGGTGAGGGGAGTAGCCGGTAAGGGAATAGTTATACGGAAAAAGAAAGAAAAAAAGGAAAAAAAAAAAGAAAAAAATCGAATAAGAAACGAGTATTTCGCGTAATTTCACAAAATTCCGTGGGCGTGGCGTAAGTTATGTATTTTGGCGAACTACCAATAAGCACGCGCTAAGAAAATCTTAATTATTTTTTCGACTTACAGAGAAAGAGAAAGAGAGAGAGAGATAGATCTAGTTTCGTATCGGAATTTCTTGCAACTAAATATCTTACATTAGTTTTTTCTTTTGCTATCGGTGAAGCTTATATATTTATTATTCCTGTATCATAATAACACGAAGGAACGTAAGGAATAATAAAACGTGACTCACGTATATATAGTCGTCTATACTGTAGCCTCCCCCCTTTCAGCATCCTCCCACTTACCCCTCTTCTTCTTTTTCCCTTCCTTCTCTTCCATTTCCATCCCCTCCATCCACCTACTCCTCATTATAAATACTTAATGCGGATTTAAACCCGTGGCTGGTACGAATTACATAAGTTTTACTTATTAGTCTGGTGTTATTGTTATTTTGCAAAAATGTAAAAATGCAAAAATGCAAAAAATAAACATAAGAAACAAACCTACGTTTGCTTTATACAAAAAGCATATAATAATACGAATGAGAGAGAAAGAAGGGTGGTGGTGGTGGTGGTGGTGGTGGTGGTGGTGGTGGTGGCGGTGTATGTAGGTGTAAAATTAAAATATGAAAAGAAACAAAAAAAAAAAAAAAAAAAAAGGAAGAAGCACAATGATAGTAATCGATAAATCGGTCACATAATGATAAGAAGGGGTTTGATTAAAAATAAATACGAAAAGGTTCTCTTTTATTCCCCCACTGAACGACATTACATTCATCCGCTCGTTGAAGATTATATAATAGGATAATAAAAATGAGAGTAAGAGAGAGAGAGAGTAAGAGAGAGAAAGAGAAAAGCTTGGGCTTATTGATCGTAGAAGATATCGTCGAAAACTAATGTTAATGTATTAGCGGAATGTTTTACACATACGTTCCAATTTGAATTAATTATTATCGGAAATTGCATAGAATTTGAACTTATAATGTTAGAAAAAAAACGAACAATAATGGTGGCGGTAGTAGGGACGGGAGGTGGGGCTCGGAGGGGAGAAGGTTTCTAAGTGGAATTGCCGAGGTCGTTTCCAAACGAACGACGAGGATATCAACGTTTACGGGCTAGTATTAAAATTTCCTATATAACGAAGAAGAATTGCTTTATTTTCGTTCCAGTAATCTTATATAAGAGAGAGAATGAACAAAAATAAAAATAGCGAAGAAGAAGAAGAAGAAGAAGAAGAAGAAGAAGAAGAAGAAGAAGAAGAAGAAGAAGAAGAAGAAGAAGAAGAAGAAGAGAAGAAGAAGAAGAAGAAGAAAAGACAAATAAAAAAAAAAACAGGAATCCGTACAAATAAATGTAATTTTATTAACGACAAATAAGAGAGAGAGAAACAGGGAGGGCAACAAAATAAAACGCCTAAGTTAATAATCTACTTTAATATGGGAATAATAAAAATTATTAATGTTAGGATTTATATCTCATACTATTATATAGTTGTTTTTTTAATTATAATATGTTTTATATTTCGTAAGTTTATATTATAATAAAGAATATCATAATTTTTATATTATCTTGAAATAAATAAAAAAAAATAAAAAAAAAAAAAAAAAAAAAAAAAAAAAACACACAAAAACATTTTATAATAGAATATACATATGTATATAAATAATACTACTAATATAAATTATAATAATAATAATAATATATAAATAAATATAAATAAATATATAAATAATTATATAATGTTTTCCTCGTAATAAAACAATAATTATATTACGTATTATTATTTGATATAAAAAATATTAACTTAATTATTCTCGTCATATACGTCATAAATACGAAATGTAAACTAAAAACAAAATAGATAAAATTTAATTGATACGATCTTTTTTTACTCAAGGAGATACTAGTAGAAGAAATAAAAGCAAAGGTCGATTAAACGAGAAAGAGAAAGGAAAAAGAAAAAGAAAAGAAAAAGAAAAAAAAAAAAAAAAAAAAAAGAAAGAAAAAACAGGGAATCAATTCGAGGCCGATGAATTCTTTATTTATTTAAGGCCGCACGAGAGATGCGAGAAAAAGAAACGAAACTTCTCCTCTCCTATCTAACTTTACCACCTACTCCTTCTTCTCTCCCCCCTCCTTACTGTGCAAGAGGAGTACCTCGCGCTTCCTTTCGTTTCATTTCACTGTTATTTTATTTTTCTTCTTTTCACATTTCACTCCTTCCCCCCTCCCTCCCAACCGCCCCCCCTCTCTCTCTATCTATATTTTCTCGTAACATTATTTACCGTAGATTCAATAACATTCTTAATGACGCAAAGATAAGAGATTCTTGATTGTAATTCACGGTGACGAAAAAAGAATTCAATTTGACGTACGCTCGTAAAATGTTTCTTTTTTATTTATTAATTTTTATTACAATCCTTTTCTTTTATCTTTTTTCCTTTTTTTTTTCTCTTTTATTTTTCTTTTCTCCTTTTTTTTTAGGAACGGGATTTCCATCACCGCTACAATTTAAACTTTATTGTCTCCTTCTCTCACTCTCTCTCTCTCTCTCTCTCTCTCTCTCTCTCTCTCTCTCACTCTTTCCTGGCAACGTACGCAATCTCTCGAATGCCTTTGATTATACATGAATGTATGCAAGAATTTAAAACGAAAGATAGAATACGTGGAACCCTTACATACGTGTATGTTAAAATATATGTCTATGGTTATGCTGTCTGTTTATAATGTGTATGTATATGTATGTATGTGTTAAAGCCACAGATAGAAAGAGAGCGAGCGAGATAGGAGGAAGCCAGCAATCGACCTTAAGTTTTCTCTTATCGATCGATAGGAGGAGGACGAATCCCTCCCCCTTTCCCACTCTTTCCATCCCCCCTTCTCTTTTCTCCACTTGAAAGATAAGAAAGTATGTTGCACCGCATTTAACGCTACACAAACGCGCGCGCGCACGTATATATATATATATATATATATTATATTTAATATATAAATACATATATCAAAATATACATCGATAAAAAACGAGGAACACAATACCAACAATAGTCACAAAAATTAATTTCTTTTAACGATAAAATGCGTCTAACGTCTAATAAATATCTATGAAAATATTTCATCGTGAGATATTGAACAAATAAAAAAAAAAAAAGAAATAAATAAAACTAAAAATAACAAAATAATAAAACAAGAGAAAAAGATGAGTTAGAGAGTTAGAGAGAGAGAGAGAGAGAGAGAGAGAATTCACGAAATTTATTTTAAAACGGGCTACTCGATAAAACGCTAACAAAGTGGGATGATCGAATTAATGAATGCGCTCGCTAATGAAAGCATACTCTTTTGAGAGAGGATTGATTGTGCTAGTAGTACTACTACTACTAGTAATAATAATAGTAGTAGTAGTGGTAATAGTAGTAGTGGCAGAGAGTGGCAGAGAGGTAGGAGGAAGAAGGGAGGTTAGGAGGGGGATAGTGGAGGAAGGGGGGGGCAAAGGACGGCGAGTAATAAAGTGTAGAACATAAACGGATTTAACGAGAGAAATGTTTCAGAGAGAAAGAAAGAGACCCTTGCAATTATACATATGTTTTTTATGCAATTAATTTATATATATATTTAAATTTATATAATTGAAGAACGAGATAGTAGGCGGGTGTATGTGTTTATATATGGGTGGATTGAAAAATATCGAGCCGAAAATCGAAACAATTTTTTGTTTGATAAAAAAAATTGGCCTTACGTATGAAAAAAAAAACGAAAAAAAAAAATAAAAGTTGTTTTTCATTTTTGACGAGGCACAATACTTTTCATCAACCCACCTTGTTATGCGCAAGGTATTTTTTTTGAAATAAAAGTAATGCCGCAGATGATAATTGTATTTGTAAAAATAAAAAAAAAAAACGCAAAATTTAAATGTCAACGATTTCTTACAATGTAATAGAATCGATTATAAATAAGTCGATGAATTTCCTTCATATCCCGGAAAAAAAGATTGTTTCTCGTCAATGAGGAAAAACAAAGAAAACAGTAAAAAAAAATAAATAAGCGATTAGAGTCGCCGCGTAGATTACAAACGCCAGCTTATAAACAAGTTAACATATTTTCTATAATTTACGATAAATTGTATATTTTGCTCATCTATTTTGTGTTTTTATTACTTTTTTTTGTTCAATTAAATAATAATAATAATAATAATAATAATAATCATCATCATCATCATCATCGTCGTTCGAATTACAATTAATTGAAAAAACACGGATTGAATTTAGAAATGGGAAAAATAAAAAAAGAGATAGAAACAAAAAGAAATGGCGGGAGGGTGTGCGTGCGTGCACTGGGATTATCTAAAAGTTGAAAATTAAGAAAAGAAAAAAAGAAAAAAAAAGAAGAAAAAAAGAAACAAAAGGGCATCCCCCGATTCAGTACGATTTAGTTGTCTCTCTATTGGCGTGTAATTGGTCTCGTATTGCAGTAAAATTCGCAATGCGGTTCTGTTATGCTTGCGCAGACATAATCATGATAACTACCCGCGCAAATATTGGTAACATTACGCGCTAAATCCGCGAAAAACGGTGAGCGTGTACGAAAGACGCGCACGCGCGCTTTATAACACCGCTTTGAATCTAATAATATGACGTTGGTGTCACCAAAAATTTACTAATAAAAAGGGAAATAAATATTAAAAATATATAAAAAAAAAAAAAAAAAAAAAAAACATACCAGCTAAACATAACAAATTGTACAATTTATAATCGTTAATTTCGTCATCCTTAAAAATAAACGCTTCTAATGCATAAGCGCATGTCTTTAAATATAACAAAAAAATATATGAAATTATATTAATATATATGAATGAATATTATTAAATTACATTAACTTATATGAAGGTAGGTTGAAAAATTTTGAGCTTTGACAAAAGAAAGTTTTTTTTTTTTTTCTATAAAATAAGCAAATTGTTTCTACATTGAGTTAAAGACTTTTCAATTCACCCACGTACAAAATATATAAATTGGTATTAGCATTGATGTAAAAAAAAGAAAAATTAATAAGAAGAAAGAATAATACGTGAGATAAAAACGAGAATAAAAGAGATAATAAAAGAGAGAATAAATGAAATAAAATAAAATAAAATAAAATAAAATATAAAATACAAAAACAGAAATGTGTTCGTTAAATATGTTCTTTCGTTAAAATAAGAAGGTTTTTTTCTTTTTTTATTACGCATACGTGATCGTTGCTCTCTATCGAATTACGATAAATATAAGATAATGCTCTCACATGTTTTAAGTATTTTTCTTTGCAGCGTACATACTTATTTTTACCCGATAACGCAAATAATACGATATGTATATATTAATATATGTATTGAATGCATGGATGTATATATATATATGTATCTATGCTTGTATACTATGTATGTATGTATATGTGCATACATCTACGAGTATGAATGCACGAAAGGATCTTCTGTCTCTCTCTTTCTCATTCTATACAGAGGGAACACACAGAGTAAACACGTATGAGTGTACATACTCGTATAAAATTATACAACACGCGTATGCAATTTGTCTAAAAAATAAAAGAAAGGAAAAAGGGAAAATGAAATAAAAGTTAAAAACAAAAGAAATTCTTGTTCATGCAAATAATTTCTCTCTCAACAAATTTGTTATAAATTTAACTATCCTGAACCCAGAGGATAAAGATTTTCTGACAAAAAATTACAAAAAGAAAAAGAAAACGCGAAAATAAAATATAGCCGCGAACGATAAGAATTTGAAAAGAAAAAAAAAAAAGAGGAAAAGGAATTAAAAAGAAAATGAACGACAAAGCAGGAAATAATAAAAATGAAAAGAGTAAAAAAATTAAAAAAAAAAAAAAATAGATAAGATATTAGTATGAACAAAAGCGTATTATATAACGCGTTAGTATTAATAAATCATAAAGAAACGTAACCCGAATCAACTTCGGAAAAATTGATTTCATAGCGTTCTTATTCACTCTTGAGGATATCTCGGTCAATCAAATTTTTAGCTCGGAGTGTACGTTCTCGACTAATTCTGCCGATTAGAATTTTGGCATGACGGTACAGTCGGTAACAGAAATTTTCAAAACGTGTTCTCGTGCTTCTTATATATATATATATATATATATCCTCTCCCACAACATACTCCCCCACTCACCTCCATCACTCTCTACCTATCCTTTCTCTCTTTCTCTCCAACTCTCTGTATTTCCAGTCTCTCTTTCATTCGAACACATCTAATCATATACTCGTCCGTAATTGTTACCGCAACTTCGGCAATTATAACTCGTACAAACGAACAAACTGGAAATGAATTCTGTCGCTATGCTAATAACGAGCAGCAGCATTTTGACTCGATTAAATATGTATATACTTTGTTTCTATGTATTAGTAATCCGCGATAAAAGTAATTATTATTATTATTATTATTATTATTATTATTATTATTATTATTATTATTATTGTTATTATTATTGTTATTTTGAAACACAAAAAATAAAGAAGGACAAAAATAATTTACAGTGGAATTCTTTCTAAGCATCTCTTACGACACTGTTTGGTTAATGATTTAAAATAAATAAAAAGCAAAAAATATTAATTGTGCGTTCACAGAAATTTATTCAACAAACGAAAAAGGAACAACAACCGAAGAAAATAAAAAACTGGAGGAAAGTAGAAAAAAAAGAAAAAAAGAAGAAGTTATAAGTAGAAAAGAAAAGTTTCAAAAAGCCAATGCTTTTTTCAACTTTAATTTCTTTCTCTTATATAGAAATAAGGATAAATCGAGAAATCGATAAGAGGCACTTGGACCGAAGTGTTCAAGGATGATGACGAAGACGACGAATGCCACCGTGGCGGCCTTGAAACAATTCGAAATAACAAACGAAAGATAATGCGATTTTTCAAAGGATCCAAGTATTTACGCAACTGTTGGTTTCGATTTGCAAAAGCAAATATATAACAGTAATAATAAAAAAAAAAAAACAGAAAAGAAAAATAAAAAAGGAAAAGGAAGAACGAATGAACAAATTGGAAATGAAATTGCAATTTGAAGAATGTAACTTTCGTTGCAAAATTACATGAACTCGGTGGAATATAATGGGTTAATGGGGATCGAAATAGAGTGGAATGGGGGTAGGGGAGAGTGGAAGTAGAAGAAAAAGGTCTCCATAATTCTCGATCGCAAAACAATAAGAGTTGTAACAAGTGTGGGAGAAACAGCATCGTGTTCGCCGGCATATCGAACAAAACAAGGATGATTCCCCAAAATGAGCCTTGTTTTTCGAAATTTCTATTCCCACTCCCCTTTTCTATCTTTCTCATTTTCTCTATCCTTTTCTCACGCTCGTGCAATCTCAAACTCATACTATTTCTATATCCTTATTCCTATGAGCGCGATGCAATTTACTTGGTAAAGTATGGCCTAGCTTTACGAAGCTGCAAAAGTAAATTCCATTAAGGTAGCGGGCCGCGTACTTTCGTTTAATGTCATTAGCGATAGAAGAGAAGATAAACCAGAGAGAGAGAGAGAGAGAGAGAGAAAATGAAAAGGAAAATCATTTCGAATCAAAGTACGAAAGATTCGGAGTTACATCGTTAATATTTACTTAACTCTGATACAAAAGATCGTAGATAATGATGAGAATGTCCAATCGACGAGGATGAATACTATAATAGATTTATATATGTACATATATATATTTATTTATTTATTTATTTATTTATTTATTTATATATAATGAAAAGTTTTTGGAGTCTCAACGAAAAAGAAACTTCTATTTTTTGTAATAAAAGTTAGTTTTAAAAAGCAAAAAATAGTTTCTGCGTTAGGCTCGAAACTTTGTAACGCTCTGCCCACATCTATGTAAATGAATAATAATCATCAAGTTGGGTGAATAATAAATTTATGAAGAGCGAAAGCATGAGACAAATATGTAACCAGAACGATAGATTAATAAATAAATAACACATTAACAATGTTTATGATAATGTTTAAAACAAAAAAAAACAAAAAAAGAGAAATAATTTAATGAATTTACGTATAAGGAGATTAAACTGCGAATTAGTTCGGTTGGAATGTTAAAAGTAAATATTAACAGAAATTACAGACCTAATTACAAGTACAAAAGTGAAATGAAATGGAAGTAAAAAATAATGAATAAAAGAGAACAAAAAGAACATGATAATAAAAATGAAAAAGAAAAGTAATAAAAGGAAATTGTTATGTTAGTAAAACGGAATTACTGTGAATACAAAGTACGTACAAAGTAAATAACATGCCCTTTCGTATAATTACTCCATGTTTCTAAAACCCACACACTGCAAACTACAAACTACGTTGCTATAAGCGCGTCTGATCTAATAATTGCTATTTAAAACTTAATGCATCGAACTAACGAAGTGAGCCTAGCTACGAAGGAAAGCAAAAGAGAAAGAGAGAGAAAATATTTACAAAGCACAA
The DNA here is from genome assembly GCF_010416935.1 of Polistes fuscatus. Taxonomy (NCBI): domain Eukaryota; kingdom Metazoa; phylum Arthropoda; class Insecta; order Hymenoptera; family Vespidae; genus Polistes; species Polistes fuscatus. The sequence goes on along the minus strand of NW_025113107.1, from coordinate 8,517,893 downwards.
AAAAATAAATTAAAATTAAATTCAAAACGAATTAAAATAAGATTAAAAATATACTGAAACGCAATTAAAGAATATCTTATGTCAATACAAGGTTTATGATAATAATATTTTTGGATGATTATATAAGCTAGTTTTTTAGAATAGTTTACAGGATGTTATTTTTATGCGATAAATACTGTAAGCAAACACGTCATCCACTCCTTCCTCTTTTTAAAACAAAAAAGCGAAGAAATAAAAAAAAAAATTTAATTTAAATGAAACTTAATTAAATTTAACTAACGAAGTTATATCTCTCAACCAAATCTAATCTTAAAATCAATTAAATGAGATATTCGAATAATAATAATAATAATAGTAATAATAAACAATGAAATAATACAATTGAAAAGGATAAAAAGATAATAGGATAAACAAAGTAAAAAAAAAAAAAGAAAAGACATAAATAAACGTCACTTCGAATAGTCCAATTTTAACTAACAAATCATCTCGCACAAAACAGAAGATAAACTTTTATCGTCGACGTAGCATCGCTTTTAACGCCGATCAAAATACATTTTTTGTAATTGGCCTACTTTATCAGGTCTCTACTACTACTACTACTACTACTACTACTACTTCTTGATTCTTTCGTTCATTTATTCGTTTATATTCGTTCGCGTTTTTTCGTCCAGCTAGCAGCAACGCATGCATACTCTTTATCTTAGAATTTCGTTGAAAATACTTTGGTAAAGGGGCTTACGTGTAGCACACAATGGATCGTCTTTAGTGGGTTTGGGAACACACTCTGGAGAACGTAGAGCCACCATCCGTGCTAGTCGATCGAGCACCTGCCACGTTTGGTTTGTTGAATTTAGTCGATGCTATACGTGACTCACACATATGAACA
>NW_025113107.1:8224507-8512007 GCF_010416935.1 Polistes fuscatus | reverse complement strand
ATCTCTGGGAATAATTTTTTGTCCGATACTGTAAATGAATAAACATATACGTACAATGAATATATGTGTATATGTGTAATCTATTAGAGACCGATAAGAATATTTAACGACGTAGGAGAAAAATATAGAAAATAGACAAAAGAAAAATAAAATAAAATAATATAAAGAAAAAGAAAAAAATAGAACAGTTTCTCGTTAAATCGTCGTTAAGACAATACGCGTAGAGGTGGCTGTGTTAAATCGGGTTAAGGCACATCTATAAATATCTCTGTGACTGTAGAGCGAATGAGATAGAAACAAGCGAGATGAAACGAGTGGAAAAGAGAAAGAAAAAGAAAGAGAGAGAAAGTGAATAAGTACGAAGCACGAATAAGTGAGTGCGAGAGAAACGATAGACATGGAGAAAGATGGAAAGAAAGAGAGAGACAGAGAGAGAAAGAGAGAGAGAGAGAGAGAGAGATATGGAAAAAGAGAGAAGGAGAGAGTGACAGAGATAAGGATGAATTCGCGAAGCCAAAAGAGCGAAAGGGAGAACACGAGAACGATGGGGATAAATACGAAAGTGAGGAGGATGAAACGATGTGAAAAGAACGTGGTAGGAAGAGAGGAAGAGAGAGAGAGAGAGAGAGAAGTAACCAGTCCGTCTAATAGTATCGCACATTGAAGATACACACAATGGCATTCGTTGCCAGATGTCTAACACACCATCGTCTCCCCTCCACTTTTTCCTTTACCCCTTCCATGAACACACATCGCAACGCTGTCACTTCTGCATTACGGTCGAAAGAGTAGTACGACGAGGCGAGTATATCTCGCGTCTCGCGTTGGATGGATTAAAATAAGCGAATACGAACCGAGAAGAGAAGAGAAGAAAAGAGAGAGAAAAAGAGAGAGAGAGAGAATTAGAAAAGAAAAATACAAAATGGAAGAAATATGAGAGGATTGCTTTAACGAGAAATAGACGGACTGATGGAGAGGGAGAGAGATAGAGAGAGAGAGAGAGCGGGAAAAAGGAAAAATAAAGAGAAAATGATTAAAAAAAAAAGATAAACAAGACTAAATTAATAAAAAATAATTTCACCTCTAGGAATGTGAGAAATATAACAAAACAAATGTACATAACGCTCGCATATATACATAGGTAGAATAGTATACAGGACAGTACACATAGTATATACACTGCGAGAGAGATACAGATAAAAAGAGAGAGAGAGGGAGAGGGAGGGAGAAAAAGAGAGAGAGAGAAAGAGAGAGAGAGCGCGCGAAAGATAGATATATAAAGATCGCGCGCACGCGTTTACAATTTACACAGTATTTCCCTCACTCAGTGAAGATTATCTTTTTCACTCACCTCTATCTTATCCATTTCTTAGTTTCGCGTACGTCACTCACTGTTCTCACAGTCATCTAGGATCCTTAAGAACAAACACACACTGTCGACACATAACGCGAATTATATATATATATATATATATATATATAAGTGTGTGTATGTATATATATATATATATATATATGTATATATGTATTTAAGTATATATATATTTATGTATATATATATATATATATATACACTAAGGTAAGCCACGGATGTCGTGTATCGAGACGATATAGGTTTGACGCGCGCGGACCAGCGACTCACGGTGCGGCGCACGCCGCTGTCCCATCAAGACTACTTTGTATTTACTCTAATTATGTGACGTCACGGATACACTGCTCCCCACCAGAAAACGGAGCCGGCCGACCCCGGCCGATTGTAGCCGAAGGCGACGCGCATGGCGGGCCTATCCACCAGTCACCTGTCGTCTCGCTTCCTTCTCGTTTCTTTCCACTATCAACGGGAGGAACAGCTCGGTGAACGATCGAGCCCACTCTCAGTAGTCTTTCTCTTCTTCGACTGTACGCAGTTCTTCTCTCCCATCTTCTTTTTATTTCTTTTATCTTCGAAATCGCTGTCATATTGATTAAAACGAGTATTAATTTATCTTCCTTTCTTTTTATTCGAAAGACGTGTATTGTGTTCTGGTTTGTTCTATTAGGTACCTTTTGGACAACTTCTCTTTTTTTTGTACCTGTTCGATTTTTAAGCCTGAAGCTTTAAATAAGGTTCATGCTGTCAATATTGAATATAAAATACTTTTACGATGTGTCGACAATTTTATAGACGATCGTTGGTGCTGTGCAAGGAAGTATATACAATGTGTGTGTATATACTTTTATTTATATTATATAAATATGTGAGCGTGTGTTGCCTTCATAATTTCATTCAGTCGTGTCTAACCGTGATATACAGTATCCTTCATTGGTTACTTCAATGTCTTGTAGTTTACGAAAGTAAAACAGTGTACTCGCTTGTTCTCCTAGCTTTTTCCGACGTTTAGAAGAATCGATCGGTTAAAGTATAAATTTAAAGAAATAGAAAGTGTCTTCTCCTTCTCTGCTGTGTGTATGTGTGCGTGCGTGTGTTTCATATTGATAAATACAATTGAATTCTTCAGTCTTAAAGTTATGAAAAAAAGAAAATTAATTCAAAAAACGTTACTAGTTATAAGCGCTTTTCCTTCGTTTGAAAAAAAAAGAAATGAAAAACAGTTATCGATGCGCCATCTTTACGTAAATTATTTCTTTACCTCATTTCAAATGTATTTATTTGTAATTGTTTATTAATTAGTTAGTCTATACAACGTTAAAATTTTCTAAAATTATCAACACCGTTTACACGAATCACTGTTTCAAATCAACTAATCCTATCCAATAATAATTAACATTAAATTTTATTGGAATTGGAAAATTCTAATGGTTTAGAAAAATTGACTGACTGAAACGGGACCGGAATTCGAACCAGGTTCTTTCATTTTTCGAACGATTAACTGCTCTAACTTTTGTACTATCTAGAGCTTAAAAAAAAAACATTTTTAAATGAACATAATTACCTACATAAAATTTCAAATCTACGATAATGATTTTTATTTAAAAAAAAAAAAAAACAACACGTTTTATCCTGAGAAAGGAATAAAGAAGAGAAATGATAAGCCAAAAATCAAATTTGACATCTTGACTTGTAGATGATTTATTGTTACTCGTTTTTTTGGCATTAGATTGTAAGTGAAAGAGGTTAGTAGCGTGTTGGAAGTACAATACCATCTATCGCTTACCAAACTACGTAGTTGTGCAAGCACGAGAAAGCGGTGATAAGGTTCGCTTTTATGCGCACGATTTGAATCTGTTACGCGTTAATAATTTCGATCTTCATCCATATTTAAAAATGTGTCTAATTTACCGGCCAAAATTGTACAACACTCTCTATTTAACTTAGGTATGACTATAATTTTAAATAGGAACATTTAAATCACGCGCGTAAAAACGAACGAAACATTGTACGACAAATATTCAACGCATTATTATAATAAACTAATAATATTATTTTCTTTTACACTTGCTTTTTCGTTTTCACTTCCTTTTCTTTTCTTTACGTCTTTTTTTTTTTTTCTCTTCGTTTAGTTTCGTTTAATCGTAAAAAAAGAGGTAGTATCTGCTTATTATATTTTACTTTATTTTATTATTTCTCTCATTTATTACTCAAAGCACTACTTGTATCAATTTTTTTTCGCGATGTCTCAACTTGCATTTTTTTTTTATTGTATCTTTTTCATTTCCCCTTCTTTTCCATTTTATTTTATTTATTATTATTTCTCGGACGCAGAGTAAATTATTGTATGCATACAAATAATGGTTACCTAAAATACCTCACATCGTTCCAGATATAAGAATTCTATTCGCGACAAAAGGAAGCTGTTGTAAGAAGATAGTGGAGAATAAATAAACAATTAATATCGTATTATTTTTATGTTTTGTTCTTTTTTTTTTTTTATCTCTCTTTCTTTATATTTTTTCTGACTGTAACGCGCGCGCGTTTTTTATTGGCGTGTAAGAAGAAAAGGTAAGTAATTACGTGTCGAAGAAAATATAATAACATTGAGAATGCCGCTTTCTTCCGCGATCTTCGTAGGCCTGATTTACCAGAGACACCGATATTAGACTAATTTTAAGTCTAGCAGTGTGGATTTTTTCAAAGTGAAGGGCTCATCAGACAAGAGAATAGAGAGTCATTCAAATCGCAGTATTCATTCGTTGTTGCATTTCGCATAATTCAGAAAATATGCTCTTTTTTTGTTATTTTTATTTTGTCTCTTTCGCCGAATATCTACGACCTTGATTTCGCGTAGATATTAAACGAGTAATCCACGTTTTTAGGTTCTTGCTCTTTAAATTCTTATTCTTACAGATATTTCACGCGCTTAAGATTTGGAAAATTTAACAGATTTTCATTTTACGCGTCATATTTGTCAACGCATATTTAATTGTGCGTAAAGAATTATTTAAAAGTGTCTTTGGAAAAAATCTCGGATATAAGCATAAGCGAGTAGACAAAGATTTGTTGAATTCAAACTAACGCAACTTAGACAGATACTATATGATAATTACGAGAAACTCATTTTTATACGGACGCATTATTCCAATATCTATACTTAGAAGTTAAAATATGTGTAATACACAAATACTTAAATAATTCTTACGTAAAAACTGATTACCATACAAAAGAAATAGAAGAACTGAAGAAAAGAATAAATCTAATTGTTCTCCACTGTAATTGACACGATCTTGATTAAAATCTAACGATAAGAGAGTCTCTCGTAATTATCAATCCTCCTTTCTCGAATGTGTTCGCGAATTCCATGATAATATCTTGACAACGAGTCTTTCTTAATTCATTAATTTATCCTTACACATATGTACGCATATACACAAACAAGATACCCAAATTGAATTTTTCATTCTGAAAATATATTTTCTATGCAATTTGCAACGATATCTAACCACATGACAAACAAACGTTTTACAGCACCAATATTTTTTTACACATGCGTAATTATATTAACCTTCTTTTTTTTTTTGTTTTTTCTCTAAAAAAACATATCTAAACATGATTCCATTGTTTCAATATCAATTATATTCTTGAAAATCTCGATTAAAAAATAAACATAGAATATAAATATTTTCAGCAGGGTATTCGTCGTGTTTTATCATCGAGATTGCATAGAAAATATGTTGTTCCTTTTTTTTGTATCTTCGAAACTGAAAAAATTAGTTAAGAGAGAGAGAGAGAAAGAGTGAGAGAGAAGAGAAGAGAGAGAGAGTAGCAACCCTTTTTAAAGAAGATACTCAGTATATGTATATATACGTACACATATACACATACATAGGCATAGTTCGTGACATTAATTTTCATCGATACGAGTGGAATTACGTGGCATTTTGTTCGTCAGCACACAATGAGCGCGATCTCTTTGTTTAGATAACATTTTTCAGTAGCATAACCAGAACGGAAGTGGGAATTGGGTAAAGTATCACATCTGGCCGCCCCCCTCCCGAAGACATCGAAAATCAAAAATAAAGGAGAAATTTTCAGGGAGGCCTTGAAGGAGTCTTTCTCGCACAGTTTCCCCTCGGCTCTTTCTCCGTTCCCTCTCGATTGATCGACAAATTTTGTCTTTTCCTTGGTTTTCTTTCTTCTTTTACAATTTCGTCCACGTTCGTCCGTCTCTATTCGTCAACAAATGACTAAATTTGTATTTATAATATATAGTATAATAATGTGTATCGTAAAGACAAAATTATACAATAACGTTGCAGCTATCTATGGTCACGAGGAACTCGAAGGATTGAACCGAGGACCGTCCAGACTCCGTTTTGCGCGGTAGTTTCTTTCTTTTTTCTTCTTTTTTATATTAAATATTATATATATATATATATATAATTATAAATATATATAATATTTATATTTTTATATATGATCTATCAATAATAATTATCCAATGGTCGCCGCAAATTAATATTATTATCATTAGTTGTCATTTTAGCTGATTATTATTAATATTTTTATTATTATTATTATTATTATTATTATTATTATTATTATTATTATTATTATTATTATAATTATTATTATTTTGTTTAGTTCGCTGCGAGGGTGCACCGATCTTAGCCGATACTCGAGAATCGTTCGTAGAAGTTTCTAAAGTCGTTCATTGTCTTTTTATGACAAAAAACATAAATAAATTTTAGTTTAAACAACATCGAAACGTTCTCGAACTCGACTTAAGATGTATTCTTAAGTACTTATGTACGCGTGTGTAGGTGTGTGTGTGTGTGTGTGTGTGTGTGTGTATGTGTGTGTGTGCGCGAAAATTCTTTTCTTTTTTCCTATCCTATAAATAGAATCGTATCAGCCGATACAAAATTATACATAAGTATGTATAATGTATATAATTTAATATAATTTAATTATCTTTTGTGATGATAATCGATTACGTCGATCGAACAACTCGAATCGCTCGCGCTTGTCCAATGCCGTGCAAAAGCGATCGTTCTATAATTAGTAATCTATTTTCTTTCTTTTTTTGTTCCTTTTCTTTTCATTTCTTTTCATTTCTTTTCTTCTTTTTTCTTGTCTTTTTTATTTTTTATTATTTTTTTTTTTCTTTAATTTATAACTTTTAACGTCGGTTGCACCAACACAGCGAGTCGAATCTATCTCGTAATGTTAAAGGGGAAGCGTATCGTGATCGCGCGAGGTTTTAACTAACATTCATATTCAATTTTATAATTTAAACATAAATAAAATAATAAAATAAATATAAGAAAAAGAAAGAAAGAAAGAGAGAGAGAGAGTGAGAGAGAATATGTTTAACAATTAATTAATTAAAAATAAAAATATAATCACAGATCAATCAATACTCGTGAGAGTATTCGAAGATTACCACGTGTCGGGGGATCGTCATTTTGTTATAATTGTTGCTTTATCTATTAGAACGAAACTATTTTCTTTTTTTTTTTTTGTTAATTTAAACATCCTTTTTTTTGATCTTAATTCGTATTCATCGTTTACAACAATATAATTATTATTACGATACTTATTTTTTTTTTTGTTCTAATCACTGTGGTATAACTTTGTCGATGTTATCGTTTCATTATAAAGTTGTTAAAAAAACTAAGAAGAGTTTACAGCCGTTGATAATCTTTACACAAGTTTCACTTATTTTAATTCTCTACAATTTTTCTCGTAAGAATTTGATATGAAAAAACTGTCGTAACATACGACGGATTTACGCAAGTGTTTCTATGAGTGTATTTTTGTGTGCGCGTGTGTATGTGTGTGTGCGCGTGTATGCTGTATGTAGGTGTGTTGTGAGCGAATTATACGCACTTGAAACCTCGCGCGAGCGCGGTGCGGAAACGCGGAAATTTCATAAAATATCTCTTTTTTTTCTTTTTCTTTTTTGTTTTTTCCACCTCGTTTTTTCGATTACTCGAAGAAATTTACGTCAAAAATTGACTCAATGCTTGTTACGAAATTAAAGGTAAACAAATATTACTATCGATATATCAGGGAAATAAATCATTTCGATTGTAATTCTAATGAAGAATTTAGAAGAGAAGGAGATTTAAGAAAATGTTGAAAAATAATTGAAACGCACTTGTACAAATGAATTTTGACATTGGCATTGGTGTGCTATATGCACGGAACGTATCAATCATCTTCGAGTAAAGAAAAACGACAAGAGGCATGGACTGTTTTGTTTAATCACAAACAACAGATTCAATTTCTGTTGTTTGCGATATCGTGATTTCGTCTCTCTCGTTGCTGTTATCAACATTAGAAGCTTCCTCGACTTGGATATTATCTTGATTTTGATTATTTCCTTCCTTAGCCTCGACAACTTCTATCCTTTCCTCTTGTTCTTCAATAGGTTCTAGAACTTCCTCGTCCCGAGCATAACTCTCATCTTCCGATTCCTCGATAACGACCTCAGCTTCCTCATTAGAGTCCGAACCACCTTCCCTTATTGTTTCTTCACCCTCGACTTCTTGTATTTCGATAGACGCTACACTGTTATCCTCTTCGCCACGAAGAGCAGCTATTACCCTCTGTTCAACGTTCAGTTGTCTAACCGCATTTTCGAGATTCTCCCTGAGTATATTGCTAGCTTCGTTCTCGGTTTCCTGCCACGACGAAGGCGTGAATATCATACGAACTGTTTCAAATAGCTGCCTAAAACCTAATTTCTTATACAAGCTCTGGCTGGCGTCGTTTTCCGGACGTATAACTACGAACGGACTGTAACCCCTTTCGGCTACGCGTTTCGTCAGGTACCTAAAAAGAAGAATGAAAACAACAAAAAATTAAAGTCATCCGAACATAGCGTGTTACTAGCGTTGTGTATTTTTCGATACTTTATATCAATAAATCGATTGAAATTATAATTGAAAATCTTCTGACCTTAAGCTTACCTTGCTAATTTTGTTCCATAACCTTTCCTACGATACTCGGGCTTGGTCTGCATCGAGAACATAGCACCGTAATAAGATTGCACCATCCACGCTGCTAAACTGTCCTTGCAAAAGACACCGCCGGCAGGTAAGGATTTAATCAATCGTAGAAAGACCTCGTGACTTTCTATGTCGTTAGCAGGATAAAGCTCGTAAATTCCTTCAGCATGTTCGGCTTTAAGTGGTAACACTTGTACATCCGGATCATTTTCTTCCTCGGTTTCCTCCTTTTCATCTAAAAGTTCTAAATTTTCGCAAGCCCAGACATCGACAGTTACCATATCAACGTTCCCGATATCCTTGTAAAGTTCTACCAGTCTATTAGCGATGTCTATGTGAACAAAATTAATGTAAAGAGGCCTTGACCAGTCGATCAGGATATCCTCATCACGCAGAAGGTTCAGTTGTTCCAGATGATCGTTAGGACAGAATACTCCCACGCTTTCGTACAGCAAACCGTGCGGCTGAAAACGACAAAATCAAATGTCTACGTTGAGATGAGAATATGATTGCTAGGTAAAATGGTACAATCTCGGTACCGAGTTAACGATAGAAAATTCTTTGGCTCCGCAATGTCTGCTTCGAGAGTTGGACACTTAAAACAGTAATTACTGAGAGAGCTAATATAATTCAAGATGAAATTAACGGTTGTCAACGTGCTCGGATAGATCGAGGTGAAAGTAGAAGAGAGAAAGAAGACAAAATTCGAGGACAATGCCGAAATTTGGCGAAGGGCCAATAGCGAATATGGGCCAATCCTTGTGTACTCTACCTCCCACTTATATCACCCTCAACCCCTTATCCTCCTCCTCCTCTTCCTCCTCCTTCTCTTTCTCTCTCTATTTCTTTCTCTCTGGTTGTCTATTTCTCGTTTGAAATACGTCCTTTCCAGACACAATTCAAAGAGAACCAGTAAACTGACATTGAATGCCCCTTTTCACTGTATTTGTCTTATCGTATAGTTGGTATATGTATTCGATCATGGATGTCATCGCGAATTTTTACGATTTCAACTGCATCGTCCTTGTTTAAATTGCTTTCAACTTTTTTCCTTCTGATATAGTGTGAGGGTTATTTGAGCCAAGAAAAATAAAAATATATATATATTTAAATGTTAAGACACGTGTTTTTTAATTAATGTCTCCGTTACTTTTTGATTTTTCTATTTTTTCTTTTTGTTTTATCAAAGAAAGAACAAAATGTACGAAGTTTGAACGATATTTCATTGATCGTTCTTGGATTATGTAAACGAGTATCCTTTTATTTGTAAGGTTTACTCGAAACCTCGTAATTTCGTCGTTCGTGTTTTTCATAAATCATAAGTCAAAAGAATTGAAACGATCGTAAGGATATCCACATATAAGAATAATAAATATGATTTGAACTTACAGACAACGTCATTCCTGGGAAATGCAGACATATTTGTATGTTCGGCCACTCGTTTGGCACATAAAAATAGAATTCCCATACTTTGTCCTTCATGTAGGTCAACAGCGTCTGATGGAACTGCAAAACGAAAGACGATTTTTTTGTTGAAAACCAGAAAAAATTAAATTAATTAAGCTTAATAATATTCTTTAATCAATCGTAAGAAAAATAAATTTGTCGTCAATTTTATAAACGCATAAGAGATTAAAATATTTTCTCTAATTAAAAAAGAAAAAGAATCAAAAAGAAAAAAAATAAAATAAAGAGAAATACAATTAAACGTAGGTAAAAAAACGACAAGGGGAATAATCAAAATGAAAAGTAAAGGAAAAAAAAAAGGTCGAGATATTTAACAAAGAAGTGGATAAAACGGATCTAGCCTAAGACAATACTCGAGACATGTTAAATCTTGAAATAAACCAGAAGTAGTGTTTAATGTTACTCCTATAATATGGATTTCCAGCAAACGAGTTGTGAATTATTTCTATGAAAAAATCTTGTTTTTATACGAGATCTTTGATATTAATCGATTAAACAACAAAATCACATAGTATTTATACAGTAATGAAGAAACGTGATAAAAACGTATCATTATATTCGATTTATAAATCTATATCTTTTAAAAAAGAAACATAAATAAATATGTGTAAATACGAGTTAAGTTATTTTAACGCAAAAAAAAAAAAAGAAAAAAAGAAAACGTATTCAGTTAACAAATATTTGTTGAATTTTAATTATATATTAAAATATAAACGCGCGTAATAATTTAATAAGTATTTCAACCTGTAAACATCATGCTCGTTATAGTAATCCTTACATACAAAAATTTATTAGATTGTTCGGAAGATAATTTCATTTTTATCGATAGTAAATAAGAAAAGATATTTTTTTCATATTTAGAATCCAAGGTATTTTAAGTGATATATAAATATATCATATTTATATATATTCACTATATAAGGTTCAAAAATCAATTCACTCACAAAGTAAACGACACATAATTTTGTTCTTCCTTGCACAACATTTTTACGCTTTACTGTAATCAAAAATAAAAATCTGACAATAATGTTGTCATTGATTGGTAAAAAATAAAATTACTCGACGGATAGTAACGCAAGAAGGTTTTAAATGACGTTTGAAATATCTATTGCTAGAATATAAAATGATTTTAAAATGTAGAGTAAGTTTCGGTATCGATAAATGCGACTAACAAAATCGCTATACGAAAAACGAAATTACTTTTCGAACAATTCAATATTTTATATGCGCACACACACACACACACACACACACACGCGCGCACATTAACTCACTATATACACTGACAAATTGATAAAATTTAATTTCCTCTATAAAAGACTAAATAAATACGACGCCTAATAATTTTATCCAATTTATTACCAATAACGTTCACATTTTATGGGAAAGTAAAATTGTATGAGCTTTAAATCGGATTCAATTTTTCTTTTAATTCTAAGGAAAAAGAGAAAAAGAGAAAGAGAGAGATATAGAAATATACCAAATTGTGTTAATCTCATTTTTTTTTATATAAAAATTAATCGATATATTTCCAAATGAATTAATCCGTCGCGATAGATTCAAAGTTAAAAGCTCGAATCGTGTTTTCGTCGATCGTATAACGTCCGTATAACTTTTATCCTGGAAATAAATCGGGAGTTCGTTTTCTCGCGACATGCAAAAGGGGTATTCAAGGGTCAAGGTCGTACGGAAGCAGGCAAGCCTTCGCTTTTACGTTCTCGCACCGGTCGCCGAATCGATGGACTTTACAACGGACCAACCCATTGGCATCAAAAATCTATCATTTTCAAAAACGAAATTTATAAATCTATCTATCTCGCGCGTGCGTTGTTTTTAACAAAATCAAAATTATAATAATGTATAAATTATTTTTTAAATTATTCGTAATTCAATAATAAATGTTTGTAGAAAATTATCACAAAAAAAAAGATACTACGTTTTTAAACGTAGTATTTTTATATTATTATTGATTGTAAATGTAATAAAATAAATTAACGTTCATTTACCTTTCTATATATATATATTTACAAATTTATTGCATAAAATAAATAAATAAATAAAATTATGTATATTAAACGAATGACATTAATCATCGTCATTTTTATTATTTAACTAACACGAATGAATAAAATGGTGAAGCATATGTAAAACGAAAAAGAATCCTTTAATGCGATCAATTAAAATGAAAATGTTTCAAAATGTCCGAATAAAAGAGACGGCAAGTTAACTATGATTTAAACAAATCATTCCTTAAAATTCCGAATAAATTTTTAATTTGCAAAATAAGTATAGGTCCCAACACGACGGTTTACGAAGATATATAAATACATTATAAGACAAATACATATGTCATACGCGTTCATCATCGCATGTATTAAGAAAACACAAAACAAAAAACTAAAAATAAAAAAGAAACTAAAAATAAATTCTCATAGAAATTAGCGAAAAGTTATTGAGGGGGGTGGAAGAGGAGATACGTTGAGTGAAAATCGTTTACGTTACGTTATCCGCCCGGTTACGAATGAAAACTAATTCTAAATCGATCGAATAATTGTCGTGTATGCATAAATGAGAAAAGAATTTGAAAAGGGTTGAACTTTAAACGGATCCTCATGACAGTTCACATGCTTGATCGTTGAAGGAGTGTTACGTTACGAAGTTGCATTAAAATCGTTTTGCCAAGAGTGTGACACAGTGACAAGTTTCAAATATCACGGAAGAGATTTGTACGTATGATGTATCCTACAAATATATATATAAGTATATGTGTGTATGTATAAGACAAAGAAAAATCAAAATAAGAATAAGAATAAGAATAAGAAGACGAATAGGAAGAAGAAAAGGTGCGAGAACAAGAGAAGGAAGAAAATGAAAAGGTGATAAAGAGTGGGAGAAAGATCCGAATCTTTGGAAAGGAGCGTGTTGCGCAGGTGAATATTAAGCCAAGCCAAGCCAAGCCAAGCCAAGTCAAGCCAAAGCAAGCCAAGCAAGTAAGCAAGCAAGTCGAATTGACTAAAGTCGAGGTCGCGAGATCGGCACTGCGGCGATTCGCGAATAGAGGAGAACCGCGTGCGAGAACGTGACCCTGACCTTGGACTCTCCCGACTACTTGGTACCGTAACTCTCTCTCTACCTCTACGTTACGCTAAGAACGTCCTCGCGCTTTCCAACAACATGATGAGAGAGAGAGAGAGAGAGAGAAAACGGAAAAGAACCGACATGTAGTTTTCATGACACGAGCAGGAGAGTGTAGTTACCGGCATGTAAATCTATTTAGACGTATCACCACCGGTTTTGAAGTGTGCGTATCACGCATGACCTTGAACCTGACCTGACCTAACCTAACGTATGTATATAGTTGACATTTCCAGTTGATTACGACGATGCAGTTAAACTCGATATATGTATACTTTTTAGGGATAACATCGATGTGTTACCTTTTCCCCAACCACAAAACCAATGATAAAATAGTATCCTTCATTAAATCATTCTTATTTTTTGGACTTTTGTCCTTTTTTTATTCTTTTCTTTTTTTTTCTTTTTTTTTTTTTTTTTTTTTCATTGCTTTTGTGTGTGCCGCTTCGATCCACTCCTGTACATTAATAGTGCTGTTCCCGTATATTTTTAAAATACACCCTTTTAGGTTAGATCCTTCTGGAAGTAATTATATTCGACACTCATTTTCTTCGATGATGATTAAGATGATGACGGTGATGACGATGATGATGACGACGAGGAGAACGACGACGTCGATGTTGATGACGACTGATTAGATATCACAATGCATAAATCCTTGTCTCCATCTAAAGTAGATTTATATATATATATGGTGACGTATACGCACACGCACACACCTTCAACGACAGGGGTAAATGTTTTCCGAGGTAGTCAAGAAGTTCCGGCTGCTCGTCCTCCGTAAGCAGACGAAAATTACGGCCTTGTTTGACTGCTTTCGGGCACTCCATACTGAAATAGAAAAATAACAGAATAATTGAGCTTTCTAATCATATATATCATTTAATCTTGATAAGTTCCTTATAATACCGTATAATTTAAAATGAACTTTTCCTTTGTATCACGAAACGTATAAATTATATTTTCCGAGTCTCGCAAGCTCGTAACAAATGGATTTTTACTGAAAAAAACAATCCAGTTAAATGATTTTCTTATTATGATAAAATTGATCTAACTCAGCACGCATATATATTGTGTGCATTTTCTTATTATTTTTATCGAATAAAATTGAATACCTCTCATTTAAATTATCAATTGTTTTATAATATAAAATGCGGCTTAACGAATTACCAGGTTTTACGGTTAAAAAATAACAAGATAAAGGAATTAAAAAAAAAAAAACGCCTTCTAACCGACAGTGAAAATATTTTTTGACTCTTCCAACCAACGCGTTCTAACATGACAGACTTTTAACACCCTGACTGCAATCCAAGTTTTACATGTTTTATCGTAGATGTATATCGTGTATATATTATCGAGATAAGATAAAAGCCAATATAAATAATTGCATCCGTCACGAATGACCCTCATGGGCCTATTGAAAAAAAAAAAAACTACAAACACCGCTCGCAAATGATCAACGTGACAGTCAATATGTTAACGTAATAAAACTAAAACTAAAACTGCAAACCGAAGCAGAATTGAAACCGCAACTTACACGCATGCATAAACATACGAAACTACTGTACATATCGTTTGTTACAATATTCATTGTTCTACACATGTAATGCGTTGACTATATTCGCGAAAAGAGTTTTATACGTTTAACTGTATATATAAGTGTGGTCATTATTATTTTTTAAGATAAAATAAAATAAGATAGGAGATTAAAAAATCTAGTAAGAACAATAGTCACAAATGATCTCCAAGGGATCCTCATTTTGTCAAAAAACGAGCGTCAATCATGGATGACTGTCGTAGCAATAAAAATGTTAAATTTGATTGAATAATCTAATATAATTTGAATATGATCAAATACGCATTGATAAAATTTTCAATTCACTCTAATATGAAGCAATTTGTTCTTCGTTATGGCAACTATTGCAAATTATTTGAAAATGACGTAACCCTGTGCAATCGAGAAAACTTTCAATAAGATTATACAGTCGCATTCATAAAAGTTTAATTAAGTTTCTCGTTATTTGATTAAATGGGAAAATTATAATCAACCATGATGATATAATCCTTTTTACCTTCGAAACGTTTCTCAAAATATAATATCGTTTTATTCTAATTGTACAAATAATTAATGACCATTGAACGACGATTTTCGATTGATTCGATAAAATTATTTATATATAATTATGTGTTATTGCGATTATAATGATCATATAAAAGTTAAGCAGATATTTGAAGTATCTAAAGATTCGATCATGTTATATAGGTCATTGTAGACTTTGTAAAACATTCAGCAGTAATAGTTAACCTAAGGTTTCCAATTTACAGACTATCCACAGTGGGTATACATACAATACGGAAGTAATCCACGTAGCTTTGTATTCGATGCAATAGTATGTAATTTACATGAATAAAACATTTATTTAATTACATTAATATAACCATTATCATAAATGTCAATAAATTTTACTCATAAATATAAAAAATAAAACATCAAATATAATTTATATTATTGTAAAATATTAAAAACTATCGTAATTATTGTCAACGGGTTTATATATATATATATATTTTAACGTATAAAAAATAACATTGCAATAATTATCTCTGACAAATATTTAATCAATTTAACGTAAAAACCCGTATTACATTTAAATAATCGTTGAAAAATAATGAAAAATTAAAGTAACATAACGATTCAAATTATATATCTATTCGTAATTAAACTTTATAATTAACGATAAAAAAGAAAAATGAAAGATTTATCGTATTAACAAGTAGAAATGAAAGTTTTTAAATAAGGCCATTCCACCTTAGAACATATTACGACAGATAGCTTTAATATCATGATTAAAACAGATATTTTCGATGTCACAACAACGAAGCACTATACTTCCCTATCGCATACCTTCATCCTCTTGAGAATCGCGCGCGTATTTTATTTAATCTCATTGTATTTGATAATAATCATCGTATAATATTAATAATAATAATAATAATAATAACAATAAAATAAAAGAAAAGAAAGAAGAAAAAGATAGAAAAGGAAATTTAATCAGAGAGTAGTGAAAAGTTCAGGTCGATACGAAAAGAAAAAGGATAAAAGTGTACTAACTGCGTCGTTTCAATTGGACCGGCTAAATCTCGACGAATTTATCATTTTAATACAAAATCGTTTCTCATTTAAGGACTGAAAGAAATGTATTCTTTTACCTATATAAGAAAAAATATAATCTAGCTGGTGTATATGTGTATACTACTATCGATTTACCTGAATGAGCGGGGACGGTCTACGGAGGTGCCACACTAAAGCAGCCGAAGCACCACGAAGCACCGACGGCACGCGAACGAGAAATAGATTCGAAGATACGTGTGATGATCCTCAAGGTTGGCGATCTATCGATCCCTTTCCTTCTTCTTTTTTTTCTTTTATTTTTTGCTTCCTTTATTTTCTTTTTTGGTAAAGAACAATCCCTACCGAAAAGAGAATAAGAAGAAAAAAAAAAAAAGAAAACTTATATATCACAAGTAAGATTCTTGCGTTATTTCGTTAATCAACGTTCGTTAATTCGTTTTTTCGTTAATTCGTTCGTTCAAGATAGAAACAGTTAGAAAGAAAAAACAAGAGAATTATAAAGAGAGAGAGAGAGAGAGCAGTACAGTGGTGACACGTCGAGGGCGAGACTGATCGCGGGCCTGTTGTCAAGGGGTTGTTTCAACGGAGGCACCCGCCCTCGCCGCCCCCTAAACCCGCACTGCCGCCCCTGGCTCACCGCCATCCTTCGAACACTGTTCATCATACGGGTCGTTTTAGCGCATGCGTTTCCTTTTATACAGTATCGTATTAATCCTTCCAAATACCCATTTACAATTTTCTACCCCTTTAAATAAAAAAAAATAAAAAATATATATATACATATATACATATATATATATATATATTTAATCACGACGTGGATGTAATATCTAATCTTTTTATATAATTATTCTATATTTATATTTAAATATAGGTTATTTTTTAATCGATAATCTTTAAATTATTTTGTTTTAGTTTTATAAAATAAAGCGTGTTTAACATGAACAATCGAATACACAGATTGCGAGATAGACTTTACAACGATTTTATTTTCATTGATTATTATTTATAAGAAATATTTTACTTTGAATATATAATCAACACTAAACTTATCGAATATTTGTATTATATCTATCGTATTTATATTATAATCGATCTTTAAAGAAAAATTATATTTTTTATAAATAAAATTAGAATTAAATAGTCAACCTAATACTTCTTTTCTATGAAACAATATTAATTGTTATAATTGTCATCAAAATCAATACCAAAATGAAAAGACAGTAACCATTAATGCAGAATTTACTTTTCGAATTACAAGTCGGTTTATTTGACTGTGTGTGGTTTAGCTAGCGGTAATTATTAAATATTTCGAAGAAAAATTAGGTGAAAATATTTTCAAAATAATGACATTGCAGGGTTAAATTGTAATAACATTTGTGAGTTTAGGTTTAGTAGATGAATCAGAATCGGTTGTTCGGTGCGGCACAATGCGACGGTTATGCGTCTTGGTTCCTTTCCGCAATCGGCCGGCACTGCTGATCACAGCCTCCGCCGTTAGACGACGCTTCTCGCAGATCGATTCTAGCGAAATTAGTGGAAGGACGGCCGCGATTTTTCACTTCTTCCCGTTTGCTATGTACCTCGGTATTCTTCATCGTATCTTCAAACTGTCACGCGTTATGCTAGAACATTCGACGAGGAGAAACGTATACTTCGAAGAGCCTCGTTGAAGTGCCTTTTCGACTACTGGGCCGTTCGATCAAGGACAAATTCCAAGATAACACCTTTCAAGGACCCGTCGATCGGCTTAAGAGAACAAGCATCTATAAAAGAAATATAACTGTGAAAAAAAAGAATAAGAAAAAAGGAATGAAAAAGGAAGATGCATTCGCATCCTTCACCGATTAATTTTCTAATCCTTCTAATTTAGTTTTAATCGTATGTTCGTACATATGGTCTTTTTCGAAATTACTCTCGGAATTAGGTCAAAGCTCGTTTAAGGTTTGTGTATGTTATATCTGAAGTCATTATTACTAATTTGAAGAAAAGGAAAAATACTTGATCATAGAGGTTTATACGTTGTTGTTTTAATTTATATTAATGACGAATTATGTAGCTATCGAAAAGATAATATTATTTTCCTTGAAATAATAACATCGAATCGATCCGATCGACGTGTTCTCTTTCAAGAAAGAAGAAGAAGATACACTTCATGGTGATTATTTTTTATAACTTCCTTGGGTCTCTTTGATATGTGGACCAGCTGGTTCGGTGCAGGTATACTCTATTCTATTTTATTAATCATTGTTTTAATTAATATCACGAATATACAACATTTTATTCTCCAAATGATCCTCTGACCTGTTCATCAATCCGTGCTACAAAAATTACTTTAAATACTTTGAGAAATACTGTTTGATTAGTAAAAAATAGTATGTTAATTTTAATCATTCCTGTTGAATAAAATATAATTGAAATTTACAAGAAAAGATCACGTCATTGATTGTTACATTTAATAGACTATTTCGATGTTAATTTATTTTACGATGAACACCATAAAATTCCCGCTTCCGTTAGTTTCCGTTAGTTGCGTAGATGGCAGCACGAGTATTGGCATTACACAATCGCCATCTATTAACGTAATTTATCATACGGATAATGTAACATATTGGAATAACATTGAATAACATTAATGGAGATAATTTTTTATAATTAATAAATAAAACAAAATATTTCCAATAAATATATAAAATAAAATAGATTAATCTCAAATTATAAACGATCGTACGCGAGATTAAAATACAATTAAAAAATTAATCATTTAATTTCTATCGATTTCATACATGAGTTATTGTAGTGAAGTGCGCGGTACGTTTCTTTACTTTTTTTTTTTTTAGATAGAACAAACAAGTTCGCGATAAAAAACTTTTATCATATTTAGGGTTAACCCCGTTTGATTGATTTTAAAATTTTGTGTATAGTTTTACAATTTTAATAAATTATACTATTACAGTACACAAATACAATTTCTATTATATATTATATTGAGATGTACTATAGACAAATACTTATTTCTGAAAATAATAATTTTGTATATACACAAATAATAACAATCGACATGTTTTAACTGCGCAATGCGCGTTTTACTGCATCATAAGCGATCAAAGATAAATGACAGGTCGTTAGAGATATATGTGCATTGGCGTCCTCGTCTGGGTAAACATATTAACATTTTATTTATATTCTTAATTAGATATAAAACAATATTGTTCTGAACGATCAATCAATTTTTAAAAAGTTTCATAAAAATATGTCAATATTTGTAAAAAAATTAAATCATATAAAAAAATAGTTAAATTAAATTTATTCGTGTATCAGTAAATAATAATGTTCGATTTGACATTACAGATTACAATCATAAAGTGAGTATGTCCAGAAGAAAGATTGGTAGCGGAGAGAGACAATTTAACAACGTGGATTACACACAGCTAACTGAAACCGATAATGGCTTTATAGATTCACAGGTAAACGATTAATAATATTTCTATATGATATCTAAGATAGTTGGAAAGATTGTCTACTAATATTTTTATGCAAAAAGAAGATTTATAGAAAAAATATATTTGATGGATAAAAATGAGTTAAAAAGTGTCGGTGTAGTAAAATTAAAATCTATAACGTGTTCAAGGTAATCCTGGTTTACAACGATTTTAACGTTTAATCATCCCCTCTATAGTTTGTGAATCCGCCAGTGAAAATACCATGGAAAGCCATCACGCTTGCCGCTCTTCTATTTGTAGGAGGAACCGTTATGCTCATAATGGGAAGTTTAATAATCAGCGGGCACATTGATTCCAAAGTAAAGTTTTTCTTTTATTCTTCTTATTGCCTTGTAAAAAAATATATAATCAAATGGTATAAAATATAATGTTCTTACAGATAATTATATGTTTAACAAAGTATAGTTAAAAATTATATATTAACCTTTAATACAATTAATTATTTTATTTCTCTATTACAGTATTCCGATAGAATGTGGCCTGTGATTATTTTAGGTGCATTAATGTTCATACCCGGAGCTTACCACATGAGAGTTGCTATTTTAGCTTATCAAAAAGTACCTGGTTATTCTTTCGATGATATACCTGAGTTTGATTAAGTTAGTTTAATATATATAAAGAAGTGTGTGTGTATGTATATATACATATTATAATATATATATACATATAATTACTCATATCTTCCCATCATCTATTTTGATTCGTACACAGTATTTTATATATAAAACAAAACAAAGAAAAAATATGGTTAAATAATGACCTCATTGTACAATCATTGTAATATAAACTAGATTTTGATTTTTATATATATCTGTTATACATATATATATATATATATATATATATATTTCTTTTCAGTTTTTCAGTCTCTTCATTCTCATATTTATTTAGAAATATTAATACGATATAAAAAGTATATTAGAAAACTATTATCAATTACCTCTACGCATAAATTTATCAATGAGTGTATCTACGTATTTTTGCATGTAGATTATTTGTTATAAAATAATACTTAGCTACATTTTAAATCACACACAAACATTTGTATAGTTTATTTAAAAATATATATTTAAAGGAGCATTGTAGATAAACTACATTGTCAGAAATTAATGCAAATAATTGTTCTTAAATTTTGGAGAAAAAATTTACGTCTATGCTTGGAGCCAAATAATATCTTAGAACATTTTTATCCTCAAATTTTATAATCGAAAGTAAGCTTTTGGTAATTTATATCTGAGCTACAATTCAACTGCATTATATTTCCATTTAATTTTAATTTTGATGTTAACGATGGACCAAACCATGTATCCAATACATGTCTTACCAATTTTTGACTACAATTTATTTTTGTCATAGGATCGTAACACTGTTTAACATAAGGATGTGTTTCCGTAGATAATTCCTATTAAATAATTTACTCATAATATAAATTTTAAATAATAATTGAACAATAAGATATAATATTTACCTGAAAAATAATATATATACATAGCTCCTTGGGTTTAATTTGATTGGTACTATGTTTTATGCTCAAAGAAAGTCTTTGAAAAAAATCCCAAAATATTAGATATAATTCTTCTTTTACCCATTTAATATTTATTATAATATGTATGACGGGTGATAACTTTAATTAATATTATTTTACGTTATTAAATGTGAATTACAAAAAAGAAATATATATGTATATATAAATATATATGTTTATATATACAAGGTATCCTATAACTGTTGGTATAAGCGAGAGCAGGGAATGTGTGATTTCTATATACATAAAATAACTAATTCGAAAATGTAAAATAAAATTTGTTCATACAAATGTTTCATTTAGAATTACCCTCCGTTCGCTAGTGCCACCAATTAAAACATACCCTGTATATCACAAAATTAAAAAATTATTAAATTTTATCGAAAATTATTGTGTTTAATTGTAAAAAGAAGAAAAACCTTTAAATTACCTCTATCGACTCATATATACCAAGACCAGATGCATATTGATACAATCTTTTAGCAAGCATAATATCACTGCGAAATAAAAGTTTTATTGCAGCACGACATACTATTGTATTGATAGATGAGAAATTATATTTGATTATTAAACGGCCCATTGCAGCGACCAATTCAATTTCCATTGTTGATAAAAATTTCAACATTAATTTGTCAACATATTGTGACAGATCTGAAACAGAAAAATATACATTTGTAATGTTATATATTAATTTATCCTTAGTATTAATTTTCTTACCTATAGGTTCATAATTATTATTTTGATCTTTAGCTAAAAATTGAAACATAAAAAATGCATTTTCTGATGATTCTTTACAAAGTGCATCCAATAAAATTTGTATTATCTTCGTTCGAAGATAACAATCTTCTGGTTTACTTACGACATTCCAATCTTGACGATTTGAACTTATTATATTGCTTTCTGAAAAAATTATTTATTTTTATACAATACGTGAATATCACTGAATATCACTTTTTTAATTACAGATATTTTTATTTGATCTGTTAATTGTTTATTTTATTCTTTCATGTGTGTAATGTTTCATAATTAATTATGAATTTACCCTTGAGTAACACGAACGCTTTATTAACTTGATTATTTGCTAAATAAATTTCAGCTGATAACAGAAGGAATGTAGCATTATAGTCCACAAAACATATTTGTAAGGTTTCCAGTAATTTATATGCCAATATCCAAATTTTGTTTATAACTAATTTCATTAAAATATATATGGCAATATCCACTAATACATCGATTATTTCATCATTCGCACCAATTTTGACTGAAAAGTACAAAAATGAAATATTTATTACTTATTATTAAATTAATCCAAAAATAAGAAAGTAACTAAGAAAAAAAATTTCAATCGAATTTACCTGCATGTTTTATAATCTCAGACACATAATATTCCCCACAATTTATTTCCTTACAAAATATCTGAAAACAGTAACGATAACATAATATTTCATCTTCATCTGATTTTTGATATGTAGTTAACATATTAATAATATAATCGTAATCTCCAAATAATAATCTGTTCCTTAAATTGTATAGCGTTTTGTACAGACAAAATTTTTCAGATAAATTATCTATAAAATAAATATAATAAAGAATATTAACATATTAATCTAGCTTGCAATAATAATTTATATCATGTCGAATATATACATATACATATCAAAAAGAATTATATTATTATTGTTTTATTTTAATACTTACTAACTGGACACGACACATATGAATTGTCAGAAAATCTTTCATTATAATTTTCTTCGAATTTGTGCAAAGGAGAGTAATAAAGACTTTTATTACTATCTACTGTATATGAAGATAGATCGTTATTTATATTTTTACATTGATGTTGTAATAATAAACTATTAAAAGATGACATTAAATTTTTATCCAATTGATTGATTTCATCGGGATGTAACTTTTGTATTAAATTTATATTAACGTCTTGAACATGTTTGCTATTTACTATACAATTATTTAATATCTTCTCGATAATTTCCTTGTCTGGTTTTATAAATTTAAACAAAGTACTCAAAATGTCCCAATATTCAGAAGATTTTATTTTTTGTTTCATCGAGATCAATATATAATGCAATGTTAACTTATCATTATAATGAATTTGGCACAATTCATCTATTATGCATTTTGGATTCATTCCCTTTTTTAGTAATGCTTGTACAGTAGCATAAACAAATTTCAAATATGGCCTTTCTTGTAAATAAAATTCTTTGTATATACTAAAAATGGAAATTATATTAAGCTCGTCTATGATTTGAATATATAATTCTCCTAACAAAAATGTGTATCTCAAAGAACACAAATGAAATAGTATATTCGTAAGATGTTCTTTATAATTAATTATAGTATAATTAATTAATTCTTGCAGCTGTAATAAACGGAAACAAACAAAAAATATAAATAAGAAATTTGTATTATTTGCGCTAAAAGAGTTTGCCGAATATAAGTTATTTATTATTCTAAATAGAATTTTAAAAGAAAAAGATTTTACATACCTCATGTTTCAAAAGGCATTTGTTGTTTCTGCAAAAACTATCTTTCATGATTTGAAAACAATATTGTCTATGCATATCATAACTCCACAAATCTACTTTTGAAGGTACTTCAATTATATTTTTATTATCAGAAAAAGTATTTGTATTGTATACGTTACAATTATCATTTGGCAATGAGTTTTTATTATCATTATTTATTGAATTAGATTTTCTATTATTAGAAATAATGGATTTATTGGTATGCACGGATATTGTTTTTATAGAAGAAGTACTATTTTTTTGCGTTTCTTTGTATTTACTCGTGTTTTGCAAATTTGTTAATTTGTTATTTAATGGAATATCAGATTTTGCAATAGTATCTAATGCTTTAACACATTCTAAATTATTATGTTGCTTACTCGTATCTGAAGTATTTGGAGTGATTTTATTTTTTTCACATTTATTCGTTCCTATGTTTTTATAACATGACATAAGAATCTCATCTCTATAAGAAAACACTTATTATTCTTAAAATAATATTTTAAATATTTAATAATTACCATTATAATGTTCAAATATTTAAATTATAATCGAACAACATTAAAAAATGTTAATATATTTATAATTATATGAAATAAAATTAATATACTTACAGAATTAAAGATGTATTTGAGTATATGGAAATGCAATCATCGTCGTCACTATCATCTTGAGTTTCATTTCCGGTTTGCTTTTGGTAGTCTAATTGCGTATCACAAGCTGATATTTCATATTTGAGCAGATTATCTTCACCAAAATGTTCGACATTTGTACTACATTCTTTAATTAGTTTCGACTCGTTTTTTTCATTGTCTAAATTAAATATCATCTTTGGACTATTAGAAAGATTTTTGTTCGTATCATAATAAATCTCACTAGATTCTTGTATAAACTGTATTTTACATAAAGTATTATCATTAGTATTATTATTATTAGTATTATTATCATTATGATTATTAGAAGACGAAGCTACATTATTATCTATATCTTGTATTGCATTAGCATTAATAATAACATTATCATATTTGAAGGATGGATTAGAGTTTTCATTGACATATAGGAAATTATTAGTCGCACTGAGACTTTTATTGTTTACAAATGATCTATCGAGTTTAAATTTTTTATTAGTCTGATTAAATTGCGTTACTCTATTTTGACCGAACCACTTCCTTTTTGTATAGGAAATAGTACTATTATTTTTGCTCATTTTTTGCATCATATCTTTATCCTTATTGTTAATCGAATTAAGGCTGCTTATGTCAGTTGCATTCAGTGATCTGTTAATTTGTAACTGCTGATGATTTTCTTGATAATTTACAGTAAATTTATGTAAATTGTCTACTGTCAATTCGGCTACTTCATTAGATAATTCAACCGAGTAAGGCTTATTAATTTCTATATTTTTTATCATCATCCTACTGTAATCCTTATGATGTAAATTATTTACATCTTTTATTACTATTACTTTATTCTTATGTAAAATATAATCATTTACTATTTTTGGTATTACGCTTACTTTATTACATTTTGGAAGATTTATTTCGTTAAAGTTTTCGAAGATTAATGGAAGATCCTGCAATTTTTTGGAAAATTTACTATGCGTTATCTTGTCCAAATGCTCATTTTTCATAAAATTTTCATTATTAACAAAGTTAATCTTAGTGTCTTTTTTACAATTTAAATCTTCCTTCTTTAATCCATTTTTATCATCTCTATTAAGTATGGATACTTTGTTATTAGATATATCATTACATAAATTTCTATCAGAATTAATTTTGACAATACACGTATCTTCATTACTATGTTTCTCTGTACATTTATATTTGTTATTTATATTAAAATCATATTCTTTCATATTATCATTATGATTAAAAAATAAAGGTTTAACAGGACAAGTTTCTTGTTTCTTATTGCATGATGGATTTGTATCATCAAATAATCGTCTTTTTACTTTATCTTTTTTTGCTTTTTTCTTTTTTTCAATCGAAGATCTTTTCTTTGGATTAATTTTTTTATTACTATTGATCTTTATACTTTCATTTTCTTTAGAATTATCAATTATTTTCCCAACGTTATTTTGTTTGGTAGTCAAATATTTCTGATGCGGTGGAATTAAACCATTAGTAGCAATGTTATGTAAAACAATATGGAGATCTTTCAATTGTAATCTAGATTGTAAATACTTATGTTGTTCAGGTAAATATTTTTTCTTACGTGAAGAATTTGTTCTTCTCTTAGTCTTACAATTAGAGGCTACAGAATGTTTCTTCTTAGTCTCCATAATGATTTGTTTTTTAAAACAATGAAAGTATTATTTTTCATTTATATACTGGGTCTAAATAAATATTAAACATAAAATATAAGAATTAGAATTGCAATAATTACATAAATTAATACAAAATAATGACAATCTAATATTTCGGATCAAAATAAATAAATTTACCTAAATTGATAAACAAAAAATATTAATAAATAAAAAAACATTAATAACAAAAATAAAATAAAACATATAAAAAGAAAAATACGTAGTAGAAAATTAACGGAGATTTGGAATAAATAAAAATTTAATTGTATTACCCTTTGTTTAAAAATCTTTAAAAATATGTGAATAAGAAAAAAACTAAAATCATAAGCGTTTTTTGTTTTAATGGTGATAGAGAAATGTAATGTCTCATCAATCCATAATTGATTCAAAATCATCGTACCATTGAATATTTGTAATGTTTACTCTACGTATCTTTACTTACATTTCATCCTCTAATTAGATAATTCTAATTTATTTATTATTATTCTTCGTTAATTTTCTGTAAGCCTATGCACTTTTTTAACGCAAATGTCATGCAACCAATATATTTCTTAACTGACCATCAGATCAAATTTCATTACTTGATAAGGAAGCATGACACGAATATTAATAATTATGATCTCTTTTACGATAATAAACGTTTTTGTATGTTATTTAAAACATATGTAAATAAATAGTATTAATATTCGTAATAATTATCAAATATACGACAAAAATCGTCAGAAATTGTACATACCGCGTTCTTTCAATATTTCGATTATCGCAAGAAACTATAATCGATATCGAACATCGATAGTAGATCTTATGAAGGAAAAACATGTTTCTCTTTTTTAGTGTTTATTTTTTATTTATTAATATTAGAAAAAAAAGATCATTGTTCATTTTAATTATTATTTTTATAATGGATAAATTAATTTGAACATAAAATAAATTAAAACATTGTCGAAATTATGCAAAATAGAAATTTTTTAGATATTCGTTTCGAAGACGGTAATTGGTCGATCCATTTTACATCTACCAATCAGAATGATCTTTTACTACTTCTCCTATTGAATAGCGTTGCGCAACGTATAGGTTCATATATTACATGAAATTGTAAAGCCCGTTTCTACATTTTCCGAGGCCCTGTGCGAAATAAAAAGAAGGGCTCCCTGAAAGTTAATAACGTGTATGTAAATTTTAAATGAAAAAGAATATAATTAAATAATTAATAAAAATTTAATTGATTTTTAAAAATTTTTTTGTCTTGCGGGACCATCGATGATGGCTCGGGGCCCTGTGCTACCACGCAGTCGCACACTCACGAATACGGCCTTGGCATTTATATATTTTTTTTTTTTTTTTTTTTTTTTATTCATTACAGAACATACAATCAATTCTCGACGAGAATTATAAGTACTTTAGGCTGGCGTGATGTAATAACATGAAATGTAAATAAATAAGATTACAATGGTGAGTGTAGATATAATACATTAGACTCAAATAATATTACGATGTTTTAAATCATTCAAATCTTGTTTTAAGGTCAGAAGGGTAGAACCTTTTTAGTCTTCGTACTAGTTCATTTGTTTCCAGTAAATTTTTTGCTAAAGGGTTGGGATGTTTGGCTAAACGGGAGTTGTAGCGTTCACTGAAGCTAACAATTTCTTCTTTTATTGTAGATATTCTTAAATCTTGATGAATTCTTTCGTTTGTAACGTACCATGGGGCATTGCAGATGTTTCGTAGAGTTTTTGATTGGAACCTCTGTAAAATCTCTATATTGGAGTTACTCGCAGTTCCCCATAGTTGGATTCCGTAAGTCCATATGGGTTTTAGAATAGCTTTATAGATAGCGAGCTTTTTTTCCAAATCTAACTTAGACGATCTACCAAACAGCCAATAAATTTTTCTTACTCGTTCTTTGAGGTGTTTTACTTTGGTTTGTATATGTTGCTTCCATGTCAGCCTTTTGTCTAGGATAATACCTAAATATTTGATCGAGTCTCTAACAGGAATATTTACCCCATTAATGACCACAGGGGGACACGTGCCTCTGCGCAATGTGAAGGTTATATGAGCTGATTTACTTTCGTTGATATTGATTCGCCATTTCTGACACCATTTTTCTAGTAAGTGCAGATGACGTTGGAGAATATCAGTCGCGTTTCGTGGATCACTCTCAGATGCTAGCAGAGCTGTATCGTCTGCAAATGTAGCAGTAGTTATCCCTTCCGAGGTAGGTAGATCTGCCGTGTAAATTGTGTACAGTATGGGCCCAAGTACGCTGCCTTGTGGAACACCGGACAAGATTGGATAAGCTGAAGTGAATTGGTTTTGATATTTAACCATGAATTTTCTATCTGTAAGGTAGGATTTAAGGATCAGGAAAAAAGGATATGGAAATATTTTCTTAAGTTTATAAAGTAGTCCGGTGTGCCAGACTTTGTCGAAAGCTTGCCTTATGTCCAGGAATACTGCGGAGCAGTATTTTTTCTTTTCAAGATCTTGCGATAGTTGACGAGTTATTCTATGGACCTGTTCAATTGTTGAATGGTATTTCCGAAACCCGAACTGATGGTCGGGAAGAGTAGGGACATCCAAGACATTTAGTAGGCGATTAGTGAACATTTTTTCAAATAGCTTAGATAAAGAGGATAAGAGACTGATTGGTCGGTATGACGTAACGTCGTGAGGTGGTTTACCTGGCTTGTGAATGAGTGTAATCACTGCTACTTTCCATGAAGTAGGATAGTAGCCTAGGCGTAAAATGGCGTTGAATAGTGAGGTAATATACGCTATTCCTTTTTTTGGTAATTCTTTGATCATCTTTCCGTTGATTAAGTCGAGGCCAGGTGCTTTTTTCGGATTAACGTGTGATGCAATTGTTGCTTTGACTTCCATTGAGGTAAACGGTTCTATTTGTGGAGATAATTGGAAAGGTGAGTGCATAAATGTCCAGACGTCTTCATCTTCTGCAGGTACTGAAGGTGAAGATGGTTTGAATACATCTGCCAGGTAGGAGGCGAAGAGATTGGCTTTATCTATTGGTTTTCTTGCCCATTCACCCTGGGACTGACGGATAGGTGGAATGTCTTGAATTGGACGAGTAAAACGCCTTGTTGCTTTCCAGAGTGAATAGTTAGAGTCTGCAGTAGGAGTTAAGTTCTGAAGGTAACTTTGAAGACCTTCATTTTTAAAGTTCTGCAGTATTTTTTTTAACACTTTGGTAGCTTTATTAAGTTTACGTTTGTCCTCAGGAGATCTACTATTGTGCCAATTTCTACGCAACTTACGTTTTTCTACAATTTTATTTAAAATATATGCAGGATAGTCATGACCAGAAATATACTCCAGAGAAGGTGTAGAGGCTCGAACTGCATTTATTATGTTGTGCGTTAAATGGTTTACTGCATGGTCCACATCATCAGTTGTTTTCAATGGTAAAGTGGTATCAACAGTATTATTGAATGTTTCGCGGAAGAAATCCCAATTTGTTAGTCTATTGTATAAGGAGATTGGTGGCTTTTTGTCGATAATAGTTGTATTTATTGTTGCTATGATTGGAGTGTGATCGGAAGAAAGGTCAAATGAAGAGCAGACCTGTATATATCGAGGAGATAGATTTTTAGCGATAAAAAATCAAGCAAGTCAGGGATTTTATTTACATCAGTTGGCCAGTAGGTAGGCTCACCTGAACTAATGCAACATAATCTATTAGTTTCGATACTTTTTGAGAGTGCTTTACCTCTTGGTGTTATAATTCTACTACCCCAGATGTTATGTTTGGCATTAAAGTCACCTCCGGCTAAGAATCTAGAGCCTAGACTTTCGAAGAAATTATCAAAATCTTCTTTTTTGATAGTATGTCTAGGAGGACTGTACACTGCCGAGAAAGCTATTGGGCAATGCCAGTCATATATCATGACACTTGTTGCCTGAAGATGATCTTGTTTATATGGCGCAAGCTCGTAATGTCTTATGTTAGATTTAACTAGAATCGCAGTACCACCATGTGCCCTTCCACTTGGATGATTCGTGGAGTACATCTTATAACCGAAGATTTTAAAATAATTTTTAACCGTAAAGTGTGTCTCCGATATTAATATAATTTGTATGTCATATAATTTTAAAAATGCTTCCAGCTCCAATTTACGTTTCATTAGGCCATTAGCGTTCCAAAGAGCAATGCGTAATGTCTTCATTATTTATTAGTACACGACAGCTTACTTACTATTACCGTTAATAATGAAATGAGATTGTTTGATTGTTCGATTTGTTTATTTATTAGTTCACTTTGTTTTTCGATGAGTTTTTCTAGTCTACTTATAGAATCTGTAAGACTTGAGCCGTTATTATTGTTTACGTTATTTGAATGCTGCGGATTTGAAGTATCTGATATTTGTATATTTTTATTTACGGCTTGTGCGTAAGACATAGATTGGTCGGCGTAACGTTGAATGTTTACCGGTGGGTTGGTTTCGAGATTAGATTGAATATTTACAGTTTTCCTTATTCTAGGTGTAGGAAACGTCTTTTTGTACATCTCTTGGTAGGAAGGGCACCCTTTGTAGTTCGCAGTATGGTTGGCACCGCAGAGGAAACAAGTTGGTGGAGTATCTATAGATTTCTTACAATCTGCCGTAGCATGCTGACCAGAACATTTAACACACTGAAAATTGCGATTGCAATACTTTTGAGTGTGACCATACTTTTGACATCTCTTGCATTGAGCAATTTCCTTTTTCTTACGTGGTGATTCAAATTTGACTATTGTGTTATTCAGTTTTTTTATATTGTAGACCATGTTGTTGTTAGGTTTTTGTTTAAGGTCAATAAAGAACATGGATAGTGGGTTGTGTGTAGCTCTGTGATAAATATTACTGATGTTTACAACTTCGTGACCCAGCTCCATTAGTTCGTCTTTCAGGTCGTTCAAATCAGCAGAGTGATGTACGTTACGTAACACAACTCTAAACGAACGTTCTTGTTTTAATTGAAATGTGTGAAAGCTAGCATTTAATGATTTTAAGGTTTTAGTAATTTTTCTGTAGGAGTCCGCATCTGCTGGTAATATACGAACCTGATTATTACTAATTTTATAGGTGTAATTATCTTTTTTAACTACATCATTTAGGCATTTAGTTAAAGATTGAATGTCAAGGACGTCATCTATGTAAATTGGAGGAGGTAGTGGTATTTTCTGCACTTGTTCGTTTTGCGGCATATCGCAATCTGTGACTATACTTGAAGTTAAGACCGAGAATCTGTTAACGGTTTCGGGTACTCCATTACTTCGAGGAACATTGTTGTTATCATCATCTATTCTTGCTCTTTTATGGCTACAAGAAGCATGCTCACGCCTATGAGTAGTAACCTTTTGCCATGGTGGAAATGTGGTTGATGTTTGCATATCCCGGTCAAGGATATGCGAAAGGTTTGTTGCCATGAGCTGGTGACCGATTTGTTAAAAATTTGAAAATTAAACAACCAGGTAACGAATTTATTCGTTATACATAAAATGTAAACAATATAGTTATAAACACGCGGATCTACACTCTGAACGTCCGTACACTTCGAATGCTAAGACGCGACTGGGCATTTATATATGAAATTATTTCTGTCAAGTTCTTTAGTTAATGCATAATACAAATTTTTTGAAATTTTTAATTTATACGAGTATAAAGTTATTAAAATAAAAAAAAACTAATAATGAAGTTTATACTTAATAAGTCGGATTGTTTTAGAATTATTATTATAAAAATTAAAGAATAGTGTGAAACGAAAAAGAAGAAATGTAATAATTAAATCTATAGAAAAAAGAAAAGAAAAAGAAAATCAACGGCACACGGTAGGTTCTAAGCGCGGTTTTATATAATAAAACACAACATTTATTAATTTATAACTTTGCAATTTGCAATATGTAGTATATGCATTATTATAAATTCGTAAAATATAATATTAAACTATCAAAAAAGAAATTAATATACACAATTGTATAATTTGATTTAAGAAGGAAATAAATTTACAGAGGCTAGTAAACAAAAAGAAAGAAAAAAGAGAGAGAGAGAGAGAGATCATTTGGGAATATGTTGAAGTATCTTTGATTTAGGATCGTTGTTTGGACATAGAATATGGATAACGTTCAAATTAAACAACTAGTAAGGATTAATCAACAAGCTTCATCCCTACATTCATATTCTATTCCTTTGATTAAGTCATGGATTTCTCTATGACATCTACTCGTTTAAGAAGTTGTTTAGTTAGGACTCTATTCCATTAAGGTATCCTGTAAAACAAATCTGAATTTGCTCTTCAAGTTTATGGATCGTCATCTTGAAAAGCAGCATTGAAATACTACAATGAACATACATAAGTAAATATTGAAAGTACAGGGTGGTTTAAAAATAATCTATTTCTTCTTATGATATATAAAATGTTAAAGTTCATAAATGTTTAGTTAAACAACAAATTATTTTGGAAATAGATAAAATATTCGTTTCTGAATAATTGAGAAGATTTACAATATACGTCATTGTCTTATTGTGCGATACGTTAGCCTATAATTTTGTTTAAACTTAAGTTAGAGCAATTTTTAAATTTTTTATGTGTAACTGAGAAGAAACAAATTATCTATAGGATACTTAATATACATATTTAAAAATGAAAAAGTGAAAGAAATGAAGAAAAGAAGGGAAAGTTTCGTTAGTCAATGTAAAATTTATTTCAAATTCAAGACGTCTTCTAGAAAAGTAATCGTTCCAGTGGAAAGGCAGAAATCGATACATTTAGCAGATATACGGTCACGATTAGACCATTTCGTCGACACAACGATTACAATGATTTTATTTTTATTTTTTTATTATTACTTTTTTTTTTCTTGAACGAAGTGCCAAAAGGGGTGCGATGTTCGGTGTATCGAAGCAATCCGTGAAAGAAGACTTATAGTTTTCTTTCAGTTAGTTAAAGTATTTCTACGAGCGACACGAGCGTTGTAACGAAAGAAAGAAAAAAAGATTAAAAAAAAAGATTTAAAAAAACTCATATGAGTACATATTAGAAACCATATTTCTTACGTTTACACTTATAATGTTACTTTGAACATACTTTACTTACTCACATAAATAAATATATAATGTACATCTCAAGAGTCGTCGAATAATTGAAAAGTATTCAAATCGGTTAGTCAAACTTGACAAAAAAACGTGGGCAACTTTTCAACGATATCGTTGTGGTTGTTTTTATTGAAATTATAAATAACGATAAATTACACAAGTACATCATCATCATGTGTGAGAGCGTGTAAGGATTCTGCTTAGAAAGATCGTTGAATCAAGGCCCCTCATTGATTCAAATAATTCTTGCCTCACCACCTGTTGTTCTTGTTGTTGTTGCTTATTTTTTTTTTCTTCCTTTTCCTAAAAGGAACAGATTTTTCCTTTTTTTTTTATTTTCTTTCCTTTTTCTTCTTTCTACTACGTGTGCAAACCATGTCTCGGTGCTACTGTTTTATTTTTTATTTTTATTTATTTTATTTTATTTTATTTATTTTTTTCGTGTACTTACATACATGCATGCGTTTATATCCTGTCGCTGTCAAATGTCGCGACGATGCGTTATTTTTTTATTTTTATTAATTTTTTTTCTTAGTTTTTATTAATATTTTTCTTCCCCTTTAATATTCATCTTTTTTCCATTTTGTATTTGCTGTATAAATCGATGATCGTTCTTTCTCTCTATTTATCTTTTCTTTTTTCAGTTTTGGTTTCTTAAACGGACTATACGATTTACCGATCGATAGTTTCTCATTTTTGGTTTTACGATTAACGGCAGTTATTTTTATTTTCCTCTGTGTTTTAATCCTTTTCTTTTTTTATTCCTTTTCTTTTTTACAATAGTTTCGATAGTCGCGTAGAGGTCGCAGATATATTTTCACAGGTAATACATAAGTATATATGTATATTACTACATACGTATTTACTTAACCGTTGAGGCTTCTTCTGGAAGACTCGATCCATGATCGAAGACTTTAATGCATGTTTAAGACTCAACGATTTATCTTTTATTTTTTCTTTTTTACTTTAATTCCTCCGTGCGATTCCAATCAATGTCGTCGGTAAGGAGTTATCGGCCGGTGGTAAGTAGTTCGAGTAAACAAATAGTTAAAAATGGGGATAATATCGGAAAACATTTCAAAGACTCGATATGTAAATTACTAAAATCATCCTTTTATCCTGAATATAATAATAATAATAATAATAATAATAATAATAATAGGATATATAAGAGGATCGCAACGATATCGTAGACATTTTTATCAAAATTTTTAAAAACAAGTCTTATATGAAGGACAAATTGGCAGTTTTTGTTCGGGGCTACACACGTAATTCAATTTTTAAATTGGTCGAGCGATTATTCTTTTTTGACGCGTCGAATAAAAAAGATAAAAATGTCAAATTATCAAAGTTTTTGTTTTGTTTTCGACACCGTCCTAGTTTCTTTCCCGAAGAGAAAAAAGAACAAATAAAAAACGAAGAAATTAAAAATAATACGAAATAGAGGAAAAAAGAAATTCTCGTTCGATGTAGAAAAAATTGGCGAATACCAAACGAGATGATTGCGATCGTTTATATTTGTTTTTTTTTTTTTTTTGGAGGGAAGGGAGAAGGGACGAGTGTCGTTTTAAAGATATAATTATATAATTGTATATTATATATATACGTGTATATTTAATTGGATAACGATCGGATAAGAAAAAGGATAAGGAAAGATCGATATTTCATCGTCATTCGGTGATGATCAGAAGGTCCTTCTCTATTTTTAAAATTTGAGAAAAGGAAGAGAAGGAGGAGGAGGAGCAGGAGGAGGAGGAAGAAGAGGAGCAAGCAAAAGGAGGAGTAAACACGCGAAGAAATTCCTGTTGCGATTGTTGATACGCTTACTTCTATCACAGCATTCGATCATAGTCCTCTTCTAAACGTTATCGTTCGGTTCTAACCGACGAGAGAAGAGTATGTAAATATTTTTCTTTCTTTTTATTTTACCTCGCATGTGATTATAAACACGAGAATGTTACATTAACTTGTCAATTTTGTCGACTTGGATTCGAAAACTTGTTCGATCCTTTGCTTTTTTTTATTTCTTCTTCTTTATTTCTTTTCTTTACTTTTTTTTCTCTTCTTCTTCTTCTTCTTCTTCTTTTTATCTTTTTTCTTTTAAATAATAATATTTTAACTATACATCCAACTCTACCGGTCGGTTCAAGCTTTGCTCGATCGATATCAAACCTAGAATACACGTGCGATTTATCTATGCGTTTAATATCAGTCGCTTTTAAATGATTATAAAGTTTGGATTAGGTATAATAGGAATCATGTAATGTTTTTTTACGTGTTGTGTGTGTGTGTTATGGGTTTCTTCCTTTCTATCTTTTCTTTTTAAATGTGCTTTTGTGTGTACGTGTATGTATGTAAGTATGTATGTAAGTATTTATGGACGAGTGTGTTTCGTAGGGTCGTCAATGATTACAAAATGGTGCCTACATCGACAGATGACGACATACGTTTTGTTTGTAGTTTTTAGTTTACTTTACTTTAGTTTAGTTTTTCTTTTTCTTTTTCTTTTTCTCTTTCGTCTTCTTTTTTTAAATATTTCTTTTTTTTAATCTTTGACTTCTTGAGAGATTGGGGAAGAGACGAGAGTGAAAAATATATATCCTTTCTCGATATTATTATGAAAAGATCGTGAAAATGGTTGTCGCGTGTGAGTAAGAAAAAAGCTGCGGAAAATGGCTTCCATTTTGTTTGGTCATTTTCTTTCTTCAAAATGATACGCTTCATTTTTGAGTCTTTTTATTATTATTTCTTTTTATTTTTTTTTTTTTTTTAATTTTATTTTCTTTCGTTTGCTTATTTTTATTAAAAACAAGGATTTCTTGGCAGATTCTCAGAGGACGAGATTTTTTTTAAAAGATTTCTTTTTTAAAACTACCACACCTTTCCTCGTTTTCCCTCTCTCTCGCTTTTTTTTTTCCTTCTTTTTTTCCTGTGTTTCTTTCTTCTGGCAATTTTTTTCTTTGGTAAAAAGCAGACGATTACGTCGACAGCTTCTATCTTCTGCACCACTTTTCACAGCTCGCACTTATGATTTACTAAAAAACGCGTATTTAAGTTTATTAAGTCGGAGCTCACTGATGATAATAATAATAATAATTCTTCCTTTTTGCGAGGATGATGGAACTTGGTCGGTTTCTGTGTTCGTGAGAGTGAAAATCACGCTAGATGAACTCGACAAGTAGAAAGACGACGGTCCAGGGTGTTGTTTCTTGACGATCATTATTGTTAGTTTTTCTTGTTTTTAAAAAGAAAAAGAAAAAAAAAAAGAAAAGAAAAAAAGAAAAACAATTTCTGCGTTATTTCGTTTATTTCTCTGAACGTTGCTAGAGAAATTAGACGAGTACGATCTAAAAATTTATCGTTGTGCGTTTATGGTGATGAAATTTATTAGATTTTCAAATTTTCATAAAGAATTGAATTCAGTGGTAACTTTTGTAAATACCTATTCGTCGATAATAATTCAGTCGATAATTATTTTTTTATTATCTGTCGTCAATAATTATTTTTATTATTCATTTTCTTTTATCTGCCGTCGATAATTATTATTTTTGACGCGTTTTCCTGTCAGCGAGATAGGCAGATTAAAAATCCAAACTATTCACACGGTGGTCTCGATATTAGTAATGGCGTATTGTCAACAAATACTATCTTTCCCATAATTTTCCAAATACATTTCCTGTGGTGTCGGAAGATTGTAACGTCCGCTTAATCTGCTTCCAGTCAAACCGTTATTATGGTGGGTATGATTAACGTGATGATTTACATTGAGAGCAACGTTTTTTTTCTTCTTTCGTGTTTTGTGACGAGAGAGGCAATATTTGAGGCAACCGGTAGCCAGTAAAAGGACGAAGAATACACCAAGAGCACCGGCACCAATGGCGATGTAAAATAACGTTGGCCCGAAACGATACGAACAGTTTTCTTCCTTCTCGTCGTTTCCTGAAGGGCAGTTACGAACACCATCGCACCAAAGGACCTGGCTGATGCACGCATGTATTTCTGGACACCTAGAAAAAGAGAAGAAGGAATATCAAATTTACAATTTGATTCGCATCATTTTTTGATTCTACAGTGTCTAAATTATAAAATAATATGTTTTAATTATCATACCTAAAAGGACACTCCTCTGTAGGTAAGATCGTAAAAGCGTTGGAACCAAAACTGGACGCAGGTGTTCGTTTGGAGATAGCCATCCACGTAACGGCATAAAACCCAGGTTCTCTTTGCAGGAATTCAACGACGAAGCTTCTAGAGTGTTGTTGCATTGCTACGCTAGCATTAACAGCACTGTAATTCCAACCACCGGAGAAGAAGTCGACTGTTTTGCTGCTATCCACTCCACCTTCTGGACAGATTACACTGCGTTCTTTGGTATTGGCTGCTGAGTACACGATTATTCGATTTTGAGTGGTACATGCTTCAACGTTGTCGAGATCAATGCTATAGCCAGCAGTTCGTAAATAAAGGAAGTTCATTCTCGCGTCCTCGGGCTCAATTAGCCAGGGTTCGTTAACGCATTGCGTAGCTGTTAAATCTTCCGTGTTTAATAAAATTTCTTCGACAGCTGCGACACCAGGAGTCACGCGTGGTAATGGACTTCTAAGTGATATCTCACCACTGGTACCACGCAATCGACGTTCTTCGAGTTTCGTTGAGCAACCTCCTTGCTCACTGTTTTCTGTATTCATTGGAATAAAACGATATTCTCCCTCGAAAAAGTAATCTCTGTAATCTTGCGTGACGTTCATCAGTGTCACTGTAAACCTAATTTCGATGACGTTCGACGTTAGACTCCTCAAAATGATCCTCTCACTCACGTTAGAGCATAAACAGTCGCGTATCTGTAAACAGGAAAAACATTTTGTCAAATGGGATCCTATTTTTCTTTAAATATCTCAATTCTTTGATCGTTAAGTAAGTAATTGCAATACGCGTTTAATGGGTTGGGTATATTTTCGAATGAAATTAGATATCCTTTAATCGATGTCCTATATAACTATTGAAATATATACGGAAAGGGAAGAATCAAAGGGAAACGTAGAAGCTTATATTTCATGGGTCTTTGACTTACCAATTCAACCTCGTGCCAAGGATACTCAGCAATGACGAGTTCAGCAATACCAAACTTTCTTGGCCCGCCAATACGTCTATCGCAAGTCCATCGATTGACGAGTGGATCGATGTAAGAGGAACAGATCTTATCACCGAAGGAAGCTCTGTCAATGGACAACTCTATTCTATGTTCGGGCTCGGACTCGAATCTATAGACGCAGCTGAGATTTTGCGTACCACCTCGACCATAGAGAAATACGCTCTTAGGAGATGTGAACTTTCCAAAGTTTGAGATGATAGATAACGAAGACGAAGACGAAGGTAAAGACGAAGACGAAGATGAAGATGATGATGATGATGATGAAGATGATGATGATGATGATGATGATGTGGAAGACGAAGAGGAAGTTGGAGACATCATTGAGAAAACGTGATTACAGGATGTGGCCTCGTGCACAAATTCATAACGCAAGACGAAGCTTATCGGATAAAGAGCACTTCCTTGACGTAGAATGTGTTCCAAGGTGAGATCCCTTCCCGTGGAAACGTAACTCTCGGTCAAACTGCAAGGACGCGTATGACGACTGCTATTACGTAGAAGACTGTGATCGCAAAGTCGTGGTACGTCGTCTTTACAAAATTGGCCCATCAGTGTGATGTTCTGAAAAAATAATACTTCATCAGTTAACGAGTCCGTACAGGAAAAGACAATTTAGATATTGTAAGATTTCTACTGAACCCAAATTGGTTGCACGTGACCAAGTCACGAGTTAACTTTTCTCTTAGAAAAATATCTCGGTCTGATTATTGAGAACAATTGATAATAGATATGTTATATTTGTTAACAGTTAATTAGACCTAACTAACTGTTTTTATATACTTATGTATGTATCGGTGTATATATCTCAATATAACTTGAAATATAATTCGAAATCTGAGAAAAGTGTTCTTGAAATACTCTAAAATATGATCACGTATCGTCGAACAATCAACTCCTTCGAAATTTCATACCTTTCGGGTGGTAACAAGCTTATTCGAAGCATGATCGCCATCCCATATCAGCAACTTCGCGTTACAATCTGCACCAGTGTGAAGATTCGCAGCAAGTTCCGCACTGGCGGCATAATACTTGACGAAGGAAAGCCAAACGATCTCGTTTAGTTTCCCTTGAAAGTGATAACGGCAAGTAGTATTCGGCGGAAGAGAGTGCTTTGGATTCTCCAGTATTCCCAACGAGCTTTCCTCGCTCGATATATAAAAGTCGCAGTTGTCGTTCTCCTTCACGAAGCTTCGGGATTTTTCGTCGACGAATAGCACCTAAGAGATTTCGATGAATTCGTATGACGATATATATCCGATAAAATCGAACTTTAAACTCTTACGGATATATATCCATATAAAGTGTTTTTTAAAATAACCTTTGGGATTTGAGAAATATATTTTCATATTATATTTCAACAAATAAATACTTTTTTAACCGAATATACAAATTGGATCAATTTATTATTTTCAATTTAAAATAAAACGTTAGTAATAATTACAAATCATTCGAAACGAAATAAACGTGACAGACGTCGAGGTGTTAACGCGAAAAAGGGAAAATTCAATTTCGGGTAGGAGTTTTAATTCTATTGTCGGATTTGTTCGATTTTCAACAAAGTATTAAATCTCGTTGAAACGTAGGACAAAAAAAGACGTCGAGGAAAAAAGGAATAAGCTTGAAATAGAAAATGTTAAATCTCACCTGAACTTCTAGCTCGAATCCTGGAAGGAACGATAAAGGAACAGGGTGAAACGGATTATCGTATGGCGAGGTGTGAAATTCCAAAAGCATTGTGTTGTGACTACTGACGATATCCGGCACTGCGTCTCCTCCACACAATCTCACGAGGACTCTATCCGAGGTGGAGCCACCGTCGTATACGGTTAAGTAATCTTGTACTACATTACACTGATCCCAAACTCTGCGAACAAATAAACAAAAAAACAAAACAAAAAGGAAACAAAAAGAAAATAAGAACTAAATCAACATTTCTTTTTTGAGCAATTTAACACATCGAATAATTAAAAAGCGTACAATTATTTTCTAAAACAATTTATTTATCAAATGGAAAACGAATTAGCGAGAAACCGTAATGGCAACGACAGCCATTGTTCTCGTACGTATGTTATCAACGTTTGTAGGTAAATAAACGATGGGATAAACGAGGCCGATTTTTTACGATTATATTCTCCTCGAACATTTTTGTTCATCAACTAGAACATCGGCGACCCCTCTCCTCCTCTTTCCCACTCGCAGCTTGGACAACCCGATTATACATTTATAGGAACGTTGGAAGATTTATTATTGAGCGCGACGTATGATATGCGCGGGAAATTTAATTCGATTTTAAATTCCCGGTCGCGTACACATATGCATATATACACATATATAAACGTATACAATGCCACATATTCATACATACGTTCGTATATTTTAGATAGGACGAAAAGTCCCGCCAATTTCGAATTACGTTGGCCCGTCGCATAAATTATGCAACACGTTCTATCTAGTAATTGAAATTTTCGTTCCTATTGACGACAGTAAGCTTTCATTTTATAAATGACAATTATCGTTTATTATACTTCATATCTATAATTATTGTCATTACAATCTCATCGTCTCATTCCACGCGACCGTGTGTGCTGTTTCGGGGATTTTTCTTTTTTCTTTTTTGTTCGATAGATATAAGAAGGGAAAATAATGAAAAGAAAGATTATGCTAAGGTCGTATATTAATGTTTTTACGAAATGTATACCACTTTTACGTGGTTAGTTAGCATTAGGAAAACTCATTGCTCGAAAGGGTTGACACTAGACCTACTGACCTATTTCCATGATATCAGTTCTTGAAAAATTCAAAAAAAAAAAGGAAAAAAAAACAGGGAAAAGAAGAAGAAGAAGGAAAAAAAGGTTTATTTTTTATGATTTATCGCGGTACAAACCTGCTTCAGTGTTTGCAATGGTAGTACATACTTAGTTAGTACTTAACATCACAACTATCGACCTACTTTTATTAACGTTCGTCGATATCACGGATACTCGAGATGAACAAAATAGTTTGCTCGTTATTATCCTTAATTTATTTTATATTAGAGTGTATATATGTATATTTAATAAATCAACTTGAACAAGTCCTATTATATTATTTCTTCGAATCATTTATAACTAGATCTTCATCATCGTCTTCAGCACTATGATCTTAAAATAACCAATTTTTATTTTATTTATTAATAGTTCAAGAGATATGATAAAATTGGTAAGATTTTTACGACTAATTCTGAATAGAATGATCGTATGAACTAAAAATTTAGAAAGTAGCTATTTCGATCGTTCAAATTTAACGATCAAATTTACTGATTTATCCTTGTCAGTGGATAATAACTGTTTTAACGATTTCCCTTATTTATAAAATAAATTGCTGAATGAGGTGATTATTAGGAAAGTGATTTATAAAAACTAAAAATATATATGTTCTAAAGTTAAAACATAATTGTTCCAAAAATCGATTTTTACAAGGCCTCTGCAAAAACACGCGAACATTTACTTGAAATC
The DNA here is from genome assembly GCF_010416935.1 of Polistes fuscatus. Classification (NCBI taxonomy): domain Eukaryota; kingdom Metazoa; phylum Arthropoda; class Insecta; order Hymenoptera; family Vespidae; genus Polistes; species Polistes fuscatus. The sequence goes on along the minus strand of NW_025113107.1, from coordinate 8,470,286 downwards.
CAACATAAAAATGATGTTTCTATTTTAAAAAATCATTACAAAAAGTTAAGAAACATATTAATAATACAATTTAAACTAAATCGTTTGACCAGAAAGAAACAAATTTCTGTTATCGCAATAAATCATAATGACCTTGTTATTACTGAATCGAAAAATTCAATTCTTAGGGAAGGTTAAAAACATGCAAAATGTGACTAAACAATCCTTTTTACCTTTGGCAATCAATAAAATTCGTATAATTTCGATCAATCGTTTAATCAGCTGTTTGTTCAAACGTATGACAGAGAAATAGAGAGTTAGAGAAAACAAAAATAACTTACCTAAGTATACGTTGACTTCTATCGTATTTGACAATCTGATCTTTGATGTGTATCTTGTGACTGTTACGTTGACTGACAGCAAGAAGTGCTCTGTGCCCAGGAGGTGCACGATTCTGTTCAACGCGATAGTAACAGGTGACGTTCCTGGGATAAACGCCAGGATAGTTCGGTGACTGAAGCCGGCAGGCACGAGTGTCGCATTTCGTTAATACGCGATCACAGTAGGTACCATTTACCAGTTCACCTCGCCAAGTAGCCATACTCGTGTTCCCATACCTTAGGTGTGCTTCGCTTCGTCTGAGAAACTTGTACGACAGTTGGAAGTCGAAGTTGTAACCGATCCCCTAAAATTTAATATTATTAGCCTCAATTTCTAACTATTATTATCTTCTATCTCTCTTCTCCTTTTCTCTCTTCCTTTTCTCTCTCCTCGTTCCCCCCCTCCCCCCTCTCTCTCTCCTTCTACACCGATCTCTCGTTTACTTCCTTACTTGCCCGTTTCATTTTCCTAAGATTATTGAGATGGATTAATTGGAATAATTTGATCAACGATGAGAAGGATCCTTCGAAATTATTCTCCTGCTATGATAAGTAATTTCCTCTTTCAAGATGAAACGTTTCATCTTCAATTACAATACGCGTATATAATTTCGTATCATTAATAATCTCATTTATTTTGTTTTCAAATTTTGTATCATGTTTATCGTAAATCAATTCTTGAATAAAAAGATTGATCGAATAGATTAAACATTTAATACATTAACGAGAAATATATTATAATATTTTCATGTTTCCTTATCGCGATAATATATTTTTTTTCTTTTTTTTTTTTTCATTACATTTTTTGTTAGAATTATTTCTACCTTTAATTTCTGTTAACAATTATTTCAGTTCGTTATTGTTAGGATATTAAGTTTGCTTCGAATGATCGATAAATTAATACCAATTTAAAACGTACATTGTTTTACAAATACGAACTATCTGAAGTAATATTATATATAAAGTATAACTTACTAAAATAAGTATGTTAATTACTATTCGGTTAGATAATTCGATAAAAATTATTATCCGAAATAATTCTCTAATTATCAGTTATTTCAACAAATGTTACAATTAATTATGTAGCATTTTAACATTTTACACAATTTCATTTATTTGTATTTTATTGAATCAATTCTAAGTCATCAATGAACTCGTTTTTTCATCATCAATAACGTGATATTAAAAAATAACACAAACTCATCTTGACGTTTAAGAAAAGAAACCAAATTGAATCCATCTTAAACGTCCCTTAACCTTTTGCACTCCACCCCTAACCTTTTGTCACTCGATACGGTGACAGTTATAATAATTTTACTTTTTTTATTATTGACAGAATATTTACTACACTTACGTAATTTACTTATAGACGGAATTATCAACTGTATAAAATTCCAAATAAATTCTTTACAGCGAACAGTTGAGATAACAGATAATTAATCAAATGAAAATCACAGATATTTTTTCTTTGATGTTATATCAACTTTATAACGTTCATCCGAGATAACGTAAAAAAGTTGATAGATCATATTTAGAAATTGATTGAATTGCAAAAGGTTCAATGCTAAATAATTCATTCAAATATTTCTCAATACAATTAAAAAGAATTTATTTGAGTAATTATTTTTGTTGACTCATTCAATATAGAGGTATAAGAAAATAAGTTGTCGAGGTCTGTAAGAATAGAGTGGTACCTGGAATTGCATTGGATCTAAAGAAAGTCTCGTTTACCTCCTCGGGCAAGCGTTGCAAGTAAAGAGTGAGATTGATGGAGGGTGTTTCGCTGTAGTAGACCGTGTAACCCCAAGCACTGCCACACCATTGTCCACCTGTCGCTGGACGACCCTCCTCGCGAATACTCATGAAACCATCCGGGCATCCTTCCGACGTGAAAGATTGAAATCGACCGACCGTAAACGTGTCGAACGTTAACTGTAAAAGGAAATGTCATTCGTCCTTTACTATTTCATTCGATCATACATATTGCTATCATTATTATTATTATTATTATTATTATTATTATTATTATTATTATTATTATTATTATTATTATTATTTATAATTTGTTATCATAGGTAGCTATCAAAGGGTTTCCCATTTTGTATAAATTACTTTAGTTATTAAATATAATCTGAAAAGAAATGAAAACAATTTCTACCATTTACGAAAGTTATTTCATCGTTAACATAGAACGTGTCTCTTTGTTTACTATTCAATTTGTTTATGTTACATATGAGTGTGTGTGAGAGAAACTGGTTAACGTACAGGAAAATCCATTTTAATCTGTTAGGTAAATGGACGTCTATTTCGTGAAGTACTTCAAATCGACAAAAAAGATAAAAAAAAATAAAAAAGAAAAAACGATACGCACGAATTTGTTCGAAGAGTTCGCCAATTGAGGAGAGGAAGGATGATTCATATAAAAAAAGGTTCGAATACAATCGGTAAATTAAATGAAAGAGAGAGAAAGAGAGAGAGAGCAGTGAAACAAACAAATTTACGAAATGCATTGGCATGATGAAATATTTTTATACGAGAAATTTCCGATTGGCTACGTTTTACCGTTCTACCCTGTAGATTAAAAAAGGACACCTTTCGTAGACACACACACACACACACACACATACACGCGGGCGCGTAAATATATGTGCATACTAATACAAATACACATACACATATACATATAAATAGGCGCATATAATATATGTAGGCGAATATTCGAGGTGAGGGAATATTTTAGTTGGCACGCGAACCCTTTTAATTTGCCTAGCGGATAGAAAAGAGAATAAGAGAGAGAGAGAGAGAGAGAGAGATGAAAAGAGATGAGAGATGAAAATCGTGAGAAAACGGAACAATAAATTTTCGGTATTCTAACGGGAGTGGCCAGGAACCTCGGGCGACGCCCGTGTCTGACCCGTGACAGTATCTTTTCACTTGAAACTCCCACAGTCAGCGTTTCCTTAATTTTCTACAACGTATACATATGTATTATTATACCTACGTATATACAGGGCGTTTCAAAATACGTGGACGTAACTTCAAGGCTATATACTTTAAAATAAGAAATAAACAAAAGTTTCTCTCTTTGTGTACTTTAAAATAAGATGTAAAAAAAAGTTCATCGTATGCCCGATATGACCTCCTTTCCGAATTATAGCTACTTTTGTCTTCTATTAATTTATAATACTTTATTCATTGATTGCTTCAATTATTTACAATCAAATTTTTGAACGAGAGAGAGAAGATCTATGATTTGACGTTTGGTAACCGAAATTAGTCACTTGGAATAGTTTCTATGAAAATTATGTAATAACGTGTGTTATAAAAAATGGCTGTCTTTCGGGAACATGATCGTATCGGGTGCATGATTGTATGAATTTATTTATTTTAACGTATCGAAACTACCTTTAAAGTTATGCTTGTATATTTTGAGACGCCTTGTACGTTTAGCCAGGAAGAAAAATAAGTGGACAGGTACCGAGATGAAGATATCAACGAAATTTCAACGAAGATAACAAAATCCATTATACAAGGTAAATCAAAAGTAAGGTAGACAATAAATGATAAGATTTATTTGAAGATATACAATTATATTGAATTAATACAATGAAATTTTATTTTATACAATAATACAATACGAAAGAATTGGAAATTTTATGAGAAAGAAATAGAACATCATCAAATAGTAATATAATAAATTTTATTTTATCATTTATACTGTCACCTTATATAGAGAGAGATGACAATATTACAAATTTAATTAAAAAAGACAAAAATACTCCATGAAATTCGGATGCAATCATTCGAACAAAAGGCGAATTTTAAAAAACGTTCTGTGTATTATTTTATTCTATTTATTATTCACATATTTATTTTTCTTATTCGATTTTTCTTTTTTATATATGCAAACATTTATTTATGATTTCTTTATATAAATAAAATTTTATTCGTAAAATCTATTTTTACTAAAAGCGTCAGATATATTCATAAATTCATTATTATCAAAGTTACTATATTTTAATATTATTATAAAATCACATATCACACATTCATAGGATCTATTATTGTTAGAATTCAATTATTTTAAATACTATAGTTTAATTATAAAAAGAAGGTTGTAAATAGGCGCTAGATAGATATTTTTTTTCAAATCATATCAAATTTTGTTGTTGATGTTTTCCTTTATATATTTGTCATCCTGACTCGTTTTATTTTCTTTCATGTAAACCCAAATCGAAAAAAAAAAAACCGAAAAAAAAAGAAAAGATATACCAAATAAAACAAATAAATAACTGGATAGAAAGAAATCATGCGTTTTTGTAATATATTTTGTATAGATATTTCTCGTTGTCCTGACCTGAACTAGATCACCAAGATCAGAACCGGCGGCAGTGAAGTTGAGATGACACAAGAATGGCAGTCGATCCTTCCTCGGCCGACGGACTTCCATTCTGTACGTCCGACCGACATCACCGTACAGCGTTCGGTTGCATGCTAGAACAATTTATTTTTTCCTTTACAAGATCATTTCTTTTATGAAACATTCGAATTTCAACTTCATATCTCGTTTCAAATTTTATACCGCAAAAACAGAGATATATTAAGAAAAAAGACAATAATAATAATAATTATAGAGAAGTTTGACAAATTGTTTAAAAATCAACAAAATTATGATTATTTATGTTTAACATTAATTAAACTTTGTCAATGCTAATAATTAAACAAAATGATTATACGATTGATTCAAAATATCGTATCAAATCTTTCGATTATATTTGTTTGTTAATCTGTTGTGTTGTTTAAAAAGGAAAAAGCTGATTGGGTAAAGGAGGGAAGGGAAAGAGAAAGGAATGAATAAAAAAAATTTCACGATATGACGTTATTGCTTTGTCTCGATTTTGAAATGTTAATAACGAACGACCCGGTTGCGCTAAAACTAATAACAACGCAGAGTCTTGTTATGAACGGTAAACGATATCTATGTACGTACATAGATATCTTTGTACATGCATACACAGATACACACATACAGAATGCACGTACTACGTATATGTGTGTGTGTGTTTATAAATGTTAGCTTTCATAAAAATTTCACTCGCGATTCGTCCAAGTGTACCGATAGAATTTTAACTGCATTTATGACCGGTCGAAATCCAATCGGACGAATGATATCACCTAGCTGCTCGAATTTTCGCTGACCGTTGCTATGACGTAATTAGATCAGTTCTTATCGTGAGAGAGAGAGAGAGGGAGAGAGGGAGAGGGAGAGAGAAAGAAAGATAGAAAAAAAATCAAACGAACGACAACTACGAGTTTTGACGTTTGTCTGATTGGTGTATGTTGTATACTATGCACGTCGACATTTCCGTATTCCTTTTTGTTCTATTTCATTCACATGCACGTACGTACAAACGTACAACATAGATTAACGATAACGTCAAAGAGAATGCAAAAAAGAGTGGATGGTTGTTAGGAACCCTTAAACAACAAATTTTGAAGAAAAAAAGGAAAAGAAACTAACTATTTCCTTTTTTGATAAGGAAAAAAATATTAAGAAAAAAGAAAAATAACATCAAGAAACATTAAAAATATATGAAAAATATGTTTTCTTCCTTATACGTATGAATACAAACTTCTTTAAAAGAAGAATATTTTCCTCTTCTTATAATAGAATATTAAAAGAAAAGAAATGTTCATTTTGTAAGATTTTTATTGTTTAAAAAAAAAATTACAATTTAAATAATTTCATTAAATAAAACAAAGAAATTAAAAAAAAATTATTACATATTCGTTTATAAAAATAATCAATTGTTCTGTAACTATCTATTATTTGTTCTGTAACTTATTTTCTTTTCTTTTTTTTTTTACCTGACCTCTTTTCGTAAGCTTTGTATGGTTTTATCCCGTAAAATAAAATAAAAATAATGAATAAATACATTATAATATATATATAAATATAAAATAATATTTACGAGTGCAATATCGTGGCTCGTCGGATTTGTCGCCGCAGTCATTTTCCCCGTCGCAATATTTGTCCTGTGCAACGCACTGGCCAGTACCACAAAGATACTCGGACGGTCTGCAAACGATCGTCTCGGCGATTTCGGTCGACGAGCCGCTCGTTTTCGGGCTACTAGAGGATACCTCGGATGATGTCGTTCCAGGATTGCCAGGGTTGTCCGAGGATATGCTTGAACGATAACTAGCGGAGCCAATCTCGATCGAGGCCGCGATCGCGGCTGCGATCAGCAGCAACCGCCGGCACACCAACATGCCCCCTCACCCTGTAAAACACATACAATATGCAACAATAAGATTCATTGTCTAACTCATTTGCATCATAAGAAAGAATAACATCATTTCCTTCTTATCTTTTTTATGTTTTTTTTTAAGTTAAACCTCCTCTCATTCTGTCAAAACTATAATACAAATTATTATAATCCATTGTGTAATTTATTCGCATTATAACGAATAATAACATAATTTTTTTCTTATGTTTTTTAATTAATTTTTTGTTTTTTTTTAATTATATTTTAATAGGAAAATGTTAACATCGTCTTTTCCTTCTGTCAAAAATACCATCATTATTGTCCCCCTCACCCTGTAAAACACATACAATATGCAATAAGATTCATTGTCTAACTCATTTGCATCATAAGAAAGAATAACATCATTTCCTTCTTATCTTTTTTATGTTTTTTTTTAAGTTAAACCTCCTCTCATTCTGTCAAAACTATAATACAAATTATTATAATCCATTGTGTAATTTATTCGCATCATAACGAATAATAACATAATTTTCTTCTTATGTTTTTTAATTAATTTTTTGTTTTTTTTTTTTATATTTTAATAGGAAAATGTTAACATCTTCTTTTCCTTCTGTCAAAAATACCATCATTATTTTCTAATTCATTTGCATCATAAGAAAGAATAAAGTATTCATCTTATTATTTTGTTTTGTTTTATAATGAATATTTATTGATTTATAGCCTGTTGGTTTAGTAAATGAACTTGGTTATAGAGATGAGCAATTAAATTTTAAATTCTATAATATAATATATAATATAAACTCAAGATTTGTTTTTGTTTGCATCATGCCTGAGCTACTTCTTTTTGGTCTTATCCATTTTTTTTCAATTTTTTTTTACCTCCCTCAACCACTTCACCGGTTCTTCTTTCCCTTCTTCTCCTACAATCTGTCTTAATCTTATCTCTGATCTTTCTACCTTCTCACTTTCTCTCCACCAATGCTTCTTACAGTCCTTCTATTTCTTTATGTACTGTTTTATATTTAAATACTATAGAAACATCTTATAAAATGTAGGAAAAATATTTTTCTACTTTTCAAGTATTTTCCAGGAAAAATAAATTAAAGTTCAGTAACTTGTAATTGTTAATCCATTTGCATTTTAAATAATAACGATAAATAATGTTCTTATTATTAAGTTTTGTTTGCATATTATATTTAAATAGAAAACTTTAAAAAAGAGTAAGAGAATTATTTTATGCTTTAGTATTTGGCATAAATATATTTATGATTTTAAAAATATTCCCCTAGGTATAACAAATTAAGGTTCAGTAATTATTAATCCATTTGCATCGTAAGAAAAAATGAAAAATTAGCACCATTGCAGTATTCTCTTTTTTTTTTTCTTTTTAAATTCAAATAGAATAATTTCAAAAAGTAAGAGAAATATATTTTATGTTCTTATTCGGAATAAATATTTTAATAATATTTAAATATTTCTTAAATGAATCAAATATAAAAGTTCTGTGTTCTGTAAAGAGGTTTCTATATGGTCAGACATTTGTTAAGTAAAATTGTCATTTTTCAAAATGTCTGACCATACTCTCGTTTATACTATAAAAGATTTTTCTATTTTTTTGTTAGATCATAAATAAACAAATATATACGTGTCGAATAATTCGAAAAGAAAATTTTTAGCGATATCGTTAGCACGACGTAGAACGTGCAGAGTACGTCCTCTTTTATGCTTCTCACCCTTATACTTATATTCCAAGGAGAAGAGAAGTTGCAGCTCACCCTTTTACGCTTTGCGTTCAATCATTCATGACGCGGACTTGGCTTTGTGAATCGCTAAAATAAAGGGAAGAAGAAAAATAAAAAGGAGTACATAGCGTAGAAAAAAGAAAGAATGAAAGAAAAAAAAAAATACGTATGGGCGTATATAATGGCAATAATTGACATAGAAAATATATGATCAAAGTAAAGTTAATGAAAAGATAATAGTTAATAACTACTGTAAAATGATTTTGAAGTTATGAGCAAGATTTGGTATCGGTGAACGTGATTACAAAAAAATCTCTGTAAGAAAAACAAAATTACTTTTCGTACTACCTACGCATTTTGTTTCATTTTTTTTTCTCTCTCTTTCTCTCTCGCTTTTTTATGATAACTATATTAGTATATAAATAACAAAGAAATTGTTGAATATAAGAAGAAGAGTAATGTATATGTTTTCCTGAAGCGTATATAAATGAAAAACGTATTACATATAGACGTAAACACAAGTAAGAGGGTTTATTTGTATATAAGAGGCTAATATCAAAGTATATATGTATTATACATATAATACATATATAATATAGTAAATAAAACGGTATACATCTCCCTGGACGAACACTGGTAAGAGGAAGCCTGATAAAACGCAACAAGATTTAAGCAAGAAGGTGCTTTCGCGTGGCACGGTCGACGTTAAAGGCTCTGTTTATTAAGTTAGAGGAAGCGAATCTGGGCCAAACCCGCGAGAACGTGTAGCGGAAAGTAGAATATGGTAATTTGGACAGCGGCAACTGCCTCGCTTCGCGAGTAAATACTGGAGAGTCAGTATGAATGTCACTTAAATTACGCGCTCTGGGAAACTCACGTTCTCCTGGGGCCGATCGAGTACCGAGTTATGACTCTGAGTCGTTAAGTCGTTAGGATTTCAACTATATGTATATTTCTTTTACAAAAAATATATAAACAAATAATGATATAAATATAGATTAATTATATAATAAGCGTATAGTTTATTATTTTTCTTATTTTTTTTAATCGTAACAATTTTTCCATCACGTAGAAAGGAATTATCAAGTTTGTCTGTTAATATGGTTGATACAAAATGTTTTCGATTAATATAGAAAACGATTTGTTTATTCGGTCGAATTTATTTTTATTTTCAAAATCTTCCCCCCCCCACCGCTCCCCCTCCCGTTTATTTGTATTTAAATACAATATTATATATTTGATATTATGTCTGGAGATAGACATCCCTGTATATTGCGAGATTTGTGTAGCCCCTTAAGATAGGCAATAAGCCAGGCATACGTGTAAGAAAAATACTTTTTACCAAATTATCATACGAATAAAAAGTGTTGCCAATTTACAGGCGCGATTTGTACAAGTCGTACATTCGAATAAATACAGTTTTACTGAATATTACGAACAATTGTGAGTGATCAATGATTAACTTTGATTGAAAACAAAAAATTAATCTTAAAGAAAATGTAATGGAAAGAAAATTATAAATAAAAAGCCACAAAAAATGTAAAGAGTAAAAAAAGAAAAACAAAATAAACTATGGAAAAGCTTACACGGATTATAAACTTATACACATATATATGTATGTATATACACATATATATGCAAATAAAATATATATATATATATATATATATATATTATATATTTACATGTAATATGTATCTATACATACATATACATACATATATGTATATACACATAGATTTTTATTTTTCGTTGGTCGTGCATAAAGTTTAATTAATGCGCTGGGTTCGTAGCTCCCAGTATTTCCTCCGCGGTATGTACATACATATATAAAAATGTTTATAAGCCGCGACCGGATTTTCTGTCATATTCAGATAAAACTTTGCGGCCCATTGTACGAACGGCTCAGTTGGACGTTGCACGAATTTAAAACTTTGCGGTGGATATACGTTTTCTATTTCTTTTTCTCATTCCCACTATTTCTCCCACTTCCACCCTTTTTAACTCCTCCTGCTTTCTCCCACTGCTTTTTCCCTCTCCCCCCTCTCTTTCCCTTTCTATTTCTTTTTCTCTTTTTTATGACTCAAATTCTCACACCATCTGGTATTCGCCAGTCTCTCTCTTTTTCTCTCTCTCTCTCTCTTACGTTGATGGTGCTTTACCAAAGCTTCTCCCTTTTTAACTCATCGAGCTTTAAATTATCTGCCTTGCGGTTTTATGGCATAAAAAGAGAGACGAAGATAAAGAGAAAAAAATAGAAAGAGAGAGAGAGAGAGAGAGGAGAGAGGAGAGAGACTAAAGAGAATAAAAAAAAAAAAATAGAAGAACATACGATTCGAAATTACTGCACAGTTTTCATCATACTTTTACTTTAAACATATTTTGTATTTTTTAATTTCTTTTCGTTAAATGATAAAAATTCTTTCTTTCCTATCTCGGAAAAATTTGTTTCTGTTCTTTTTTGTTTTTTATTTTTAAATAAATGTAATAAAACCGAAATATCTCTCGAACGAATTCTCTCGACGTTATCTACATGGAAGAATGTTTTCAACGTTGGAAAGAAAGTATCGATTAAAATCGTATATTGTTGGTAAGATTATTTGTGTGCTTTCACTTTAAGAAAGCTTCATTCGTAACTCGCACGAGACGTCGTCGTCGTACAATAAGCCAATCACGCGCGTTTCTGAACCTCGGACCTCTCGGACTTTTCGAGGATTCCGAGCATGGTTTTTTTCTTTTTATTTTCTTTCCCTTCGTGTGTTCCATCTTTCGTCAAAAATCAACGCGTTCTCCTAGGGAAAGCCTTCTTCGAATCAGTCCCATGGAATAGGGCCAAAGAAAAGGTAAGAAAATAAAAGAAAAAGGATAAAAGGGGAGATGAGGGTAGCAAATTCGCTTTGCCGTTGTATACAATCGTTAGTTCCGTAATCAAACTCATTGTCGTCGCAGACGAACCCAGTTACACATACACGCGAATTCACGTACGGTACACGCATGCACGATTCTTTTATACGCAATGGATGATAGACATCTTGTAATGTTACAAACAAATGTTAGTTTTTATTTGTTATTCATTAGAAAAAATATCGAGGATTATTTTTGAGTTTGATCAAATAACGCTGATCTGGAACGAAGATTAGAAATGAATAAATTCAATGTTTTATATAACGGATAGTAAAATATTTGAAACGATTATTTGAGTTCAATTGTAAAGTAATGATTTATCGATTATAAATTTTCTTAACGCATTTTGATCGTTTGAAGAATGGCGATCAAAAATTTGATCGAATAAAATCGTAGCTTTTAATTATCGTATCCAATATGCTAACTTAGAGAAAATATAAAGTTGAATTTTATTTAAAGAAAAAAAAAAAAAAAGAAAAGAAACGAGAATAAAGGACAATTAGATTGAAGATTATTGTTAATTAGAATGAGTTCTGTCATTGATTGCTAACAAAATTGACAATAAAATAATAAATAAATGTTAGTTTATTTGTAGAAATCCGGTAGAAATACGTGGATACATACGTAAAATACATTCTAGGAGTAAAAAGGGGTAGAGGAGGATACGAACCATCTTGTTGTAATCACCTTGGAAATCGGTTTTGACCATGACGTGGGAGGAATAAAAGAAGGAAGAGTAGGCGGACTAGTAGGAACTATGAAAAAGTGCTCTTTTCGACGATCCAACGCGAACGGAGAAAGAAAAAGAGAGAAAAAGAGAAAGAGTAAGGTTTAGAAAAGAAAGAGAGATAGATAGATAGATAGATAGGTAGATAGAGAGAGAGAGAGAGAGAGAAGGAGAGTTAGGTTAAATTGCCCGAATCGGTCTGGAAATTGGGTCGGTGCACAAGAAAATCGACTGCAGATTGAGAGGATGCGAGTCTTCGATCGACTGGAGTTTCCATCGATGCGAAATTGGGACGTAATCGGGTTGAAGAAGGAACGAAAGAAATGAAGGAAACACGGTGGTGGGGTGGGGTATAAGGGGCACGAGGAAGAATAAGAAGAAGATTAACATAAGAGAGAATAGGAACTCTGGTAGGACGTTTGTTGCAGGGAACAGAAAAAAAATATAAAACAATAAACTTAGACGAGACTGATTTACAAAACACAGGAATACGGGAATGAAGGAAGAAATAGAAAGAATAAAAAACAAAAAAATGAAAATTATTAGAATAATTATATACCTAATTATCTATTTGAATAGATTTTAGAACATTGACAATTATTAACGTAAGGAGGAAAAAGTAAGAAGAAAAAAACAGGAACGAGATGGCAAAATGGTTTCTATGACAATTGAACTCATTTATTACGAATCATTACTCAGATTATTTAATTCATAGTCATTTCCAAAAAATGACGATTAAAAGGATGATTACATGAGTTGATCGAAATGCATCGGTTAGGAGAATCGAAGGTTGAATTAGGTGAATTTTCGAGGCCGGGTTAAGTATCGATCGTTATTTGACTGGCAGTCTTAAACGACTTTGGGGCTTTTGGCTCGAGTACCTACAACCTCTTTGTGCTTGAAGAAGAACCCTACTCCTTACTTTCTATCTATCTCTATCTATCTTTCTCTCTCTCTCTCTCTCTTTTTCCTAGGCTCTTACCAAGTAAGAGAAAAAAAGAGATAGAAATAGTGGTATACTTCGTTGCTTGCTCTCCTCGCTACTGGTTGATACACAACCTTGGCTGCTGCTCGTTTCAACGATTTATCATCGTGCTGAGGGAATCGTCCAAATTGTTATGTCCTTATATTTCTTTTCTTCTTAACTTCTTTTGCTATATAAATTTATATGTACGAAAATTTGTCTGTAATTATCTCTAATATAATGGTAAGAGTTTTCTTTTTTCGTCCGTTACTTAATTTTACTCCATTAATATTTATTGTATTCTCCCCTAGTATGGTTATACAGATTTCAACACCCTAAATTTGTTTGATCTTATTTATTATGACATATATCTAAGGGAGTAAGACCATCCATTATTTTGTTATTTGATGGTAGTACCGTTTTTTGGTCGTACTGTTCAATGCTTATGTTTTAGAATTTAGGGTTCTTTTTATTAGGGTCGTTGTAAAGGTTTGAGCACCCTTGACTTAATCTTCTATATTCTGATATATTTTATGTATTCTGATAACTTATACAAGTTATATACTGTAATACACACTGTAAGTTCAACAATTGAAGAAAATATAAATTTAAAAAATACAAACACGTATATATATATATATATTTCTGTTATTAATAGCAACATTGATTAATTTAATTTTTAATTTATTACGATTACACAATAACACCTTTTTCCTGACCTTTCTAAAAAGAAACAAGAAAAAAGTTGTTACAAAAATTGATGAATGTTAGAGGAAAGTTAGATCATTTTACCTCATCGATGTTTTTTTTCTTTATAAGTCTGGCAAAATAATGGAAGAGTGGTTCGTCATAGCAAACCCATATTCCCCCCCTCTCTCTCTCTCTCTCTCTCTCTTTATTTCTCTTGAAGGTAGAAAAAGTTTTATCGAAAGATTTTTGGCAAAGCCAGTTTACTCCTTCTCCTTCTCTCTTCCTCTCTCTCTTTCTCCTCGGGGCTAGGTATTGTGTCCGACTATTTTCTCCACTTTCTACTTTTTTCTGGCACTATTCCCTTCCCCGGATTCGTCTAACCTTTTCGCGGGACGCACGACGCGGTAGAAACGTTTTCTGGATACTGTGTTACTTCGTATATACTAGTGAACTGGCAGGAAGAAAGAGAAAGATAGAGATAGAGGGATAAAGAAAGAGAAAGATATATATATATATATATAGACGAAAAAGAGACCCTTCTATGGAAGCCTTGGTGGATTCCAGACGCATTGCCACACTGAATGCCGAATATTTTGGCCGGTGGAGATTGAATGGACTTCTGCTCGCGGGCTACCGTCAACCCAAAAGAGAAAGAGTGAAAGGAGAAAGAAGAAAGAGAGAGAGAGAGAGAGAGAGGGATAGTACCATTCGGGTCTCCGAGCTGGAAGGGAAAAGGGTTTGTCAATGGAGACCGAGCAGCGTGACGAGAAACGATTTTCGACGAAGCCACCACAATGTTCGCTTCAACCAATAGCAGAATCCCATTCGAACGTGAGATTCGGTAAGACAAAGTGAACGGGAGCAGCCCCAAATCTACAGGGATACCGTACATATACATATATACATGGATTTATATATATGACGATGTCGATGCCCGGAAAACTAGTAGTAGATGGATAGCTAGATGGATAGCTAGCTAGCTAGTCTAGATAGATAGATAGATAGATAGATAGACAGATATATAGACAGAAAAAGAGAGAGAGAGAGAGGAAACATGGAAGAGATGTTATTTTCAAAATAGAAATTCGAATCGCGCGGGAATCGAAATTTCAACGACGACAGCTCGACGAGTTTTTACTTGTTTCCACTGTTCGACATGCTGGCTTATCGATCGTGTTTCCTTTCATTATTTGATGTTTCTTTCTCTCTTTCTCTTTCTTTCTTTATTTTATCAATCGAAAATAACTGAGAGGAAGGTAGAACAATTTGACCTTGTAAAATGTGAGAATATCAAAAGATCCTTTCCCCTTATATTAAAAAACATTCATCTTCGTTTATTCCCTTTCGTTATACTCTTCCATATCCTGTTTTCAATCCCTTTAAACCTTCCCGCACAACTTAGTTTATAGTTTAGTTATCAAGAAGGATCAATCGACCCTGACCCCTCCTCCCCCATCCTTCAACGTTTGAATTCAACGATTGTTAGACGACGTTGTCTTGAGGAAAACTAATGCTATCTAAAAAGAAGAGAAATAGAGATGAAGATAGATTGATAGATAAAACAAGATGAACGAACACATTGGTCAGTTCTAGCTGACATCATTCGGATCCTATCTAAGTCTTGTAATCTTTTTCTATTGGTACGACACGTTCATACATGTGTATATACACTTTTACACTCATCATATATCACTGACAAGCAAAAGATTTTATGTATGTATGTATGTATGTGTGCGTGTATGTGTGTGTAATATATTATATGTATAAATAGATTCCGAGCAGTCCAACTTCTTCTTCCTCTTCTTCTTCTTCTTCTTCTTTCTTGAGAGTCAGCTAGAATATACATAAATACATATGCGTATCATCATGTATGTGTGTATGTATGTACGTGAGCGTGTGTAGATTACTGGAGGACTTCGACCTATGCTTGCAGCAGGCATCCTAGTCGCCTACGACGTCATCGTTGTCCACGTCTACGTGCCAGGAACAGTCCCCTTTCTTTCTCTCTCTCTCTCTCTCTCTTTCCTTTTTTATTACTCCTTGCCTCTGCTTTCTTCTTTCCAACGTGTTTTACTCAGCCTCCAGCTCAAGTTTCTGCCGCGTTCTTTCTTTCTTTCCTTTTTCTGTCTCTTTCTTTATTTCTTTCTTTCTTTCTCACACATTTCCTTTCCTACCAGTTTCCTCGTGCAAGCTATTCTCAACTCAACATCCCCTTTCCTCCCTCCAACCCACCCACCCACTCTCACTCTTTCTTTCTCTGTTTCCTTCAGGGAGTTCCATTCGTTCATAGAGATGGAACTTCGTTCGTTCGTTCGTTCAGAGCGTAGCTCGCAAGCGAAGAATAGAAGAGGGCGATTGTTAGATATCCCTGATTAATCTACGACTTCTTTTCCTCTTTCTATCTTACTGCCATAGCACATCTACGAGAAAAGCGAATTCTTTCCTTGCCAGTGATTACGACCTTAGTTCGGTTAAGATACTTCCACTGAAAGTATTTCTCTCTTTTGTAATCTTTTCATAATTTAATGTGTGATCTTATGATTATTTAATTTGCAAATGAATATAGATTACTTTTTTTTTTCTATTTTTTTCCTTTTTTGAAGTTATACTTCTTCTGGCGCGTTTGGGAAAATGTAATGGGGAGTGATTTTGTTCCGAGCGTCTGGAAAAACGACACCATGAAGTTTGTCAGTATTTACAACGCGCGGCAAAGCAATTTCAAGTATACGGCATGAAGTTGTCTTCTTTTCTTCTTCCCCTTTTTTTCTCAAGCGGGTCACCCATCCAAATACTAATCGTACTCAGCGCTACTTTACTTAAATGATCGAAGCGAGAACTAATGCTGTAACCGCGCCATGGCTGTTGACGCGTGAAGTAATTCAATATATCTCTTTATATTTAGTGTGGACTGATATCTATATTTTGATATTTTCTTTTTCTTTTTTTATTCTTTCTTATATATATAATAATTATTATTTTTTTTTTAAGTTATTTTTTTCTTTGAAGTTTTTTTGAAGTTATTTTTGAGGTTATTGAGGTTATGTTCGTTTTGGTACGGCAAAGAAGTATAACTTCTTACGTGCGTACATAAGTACGCACACTAGTTTTTTTTTTTTTCTTAAATATTGTTACAAGTATTTAAGAATGGTATATAATAGTGTGTTTAATATATTTCGCATTTTTTTTTAAATTGATATTTAGTTTAGCGTTATTTGCTATCTATCTATTGGGTTTCTTATAATGTTAAGAGGGTATTCATAAATATTAATTTGTGAAAACGAACTTTCTAGGCAACTCAGTACTTACCCAATAAATCACCAAATTTGCTAATAACTAATTTCCTCTTTCGTTACTGAGAAGCATCATGTAAAATGATCCTATTGATAGTCAACTGGAAACCTTATTAACGTTGATAGAGATCGAGTAAAATAACCAATTTAGTACGAAATTCATGAAACTATCAAATCCGAATAAACATATATTATTTTTAATTTTCTAATGAATATAGATTACTTCTCTTTTCTCTTTTTTTTTCTTAAATATTGTTACAAGTATTTAAGAATGGTATATAATAATATGGTTAATATATTTCGCATTTTTTTAAAATTAATATTTAGTTTAGCGTTATTTGCTATCTATCTATTGGGTTTATTATAATGTTAAGAGGGTATTCATAAATATTAATTTGCAAAAACGAACTTTCCAGGCAACTCAATACTTATCCAATAAATCATCAAATTTGCTAATAACTAATTTCCTCTTTCGTTACTGAGAAGCATCATGTAAAGTGATTCTACTGATAGTCAACTGGAAACCTTATCAACGTTGATAGAGATCGAGTAAAATAACCAATTTAGTACGAAATTCATGAAACTATCAAATCCGAATAAACATATATTATTTTTTAATTTTCTAATGAATATAGATTACTTCTCTTTTCTCTTTTTTTTTTCTTAAATATTGTTACAAGTATTTAAGAATGGTATATAATAGTATGGTTAATATATTTCGCATTTTTTTTAAATTAATATTTAGTTTAGCGTTATTTGCTGTCTATCTATTGGGTTTCTTATAATGTTAAGAGGGTATTCATAAATATTAATTTGTGAAAACGAACTTTCCAGGCAACTCAATACTTATCCAATAAATCACCAAATTTGCTAATAACTAATTTCCTCTTTCGTTACTGAGAAGCATCATGTAAAATGATTCTACTGATAGTCAACTGGAAACCTTATCAACGTTGATAGGAATCGAGTAAAATATTTATTTTATTAAATCCGAATAAACATATACTATTTTTTCTAGTTGTATAATAAAGTGTCATAAATATTCATAAACATTCGACAATGGTCTGAGTAGTGCATTTACAATTTTTGATCGATAAATTAAGAAATTCTCTAATAACTAATTTTCTATATCATTACCGATTAGTATCATCGTAAGACGATCCTGCAGATAGTTATCCCGTTTCTCAAGAATCTTTATCAAGGACTAATGGGGTTCGAGTAAAAGGACAAAGTTGGTTCACGGAATTCAGAAATTTGCGAACATCGGTTAATCCTGGGAGTCGAAGCATTGAATGACTTTGGAAATAACTTTCGAACGGTTAGATTATTCTTTTTTCCTTATTCCTCCCCCTCGTCTGTACGAACGTAATCAAAGTGCTCTATAGCAAGTTCTTTCTCCAAGAAAAGATGTCGAGAAATAATAGATCGTTCAGAGGAAAGGGGAGGAGTTTGGTATAGTCGAAAGAGATACCCTACTACTAAAGTTTTCCGTTTCTTATCCATCTGAGGGTGCATTGGGGGATGATTGAGTGTCCACCATTACTGTAAGCTACTCTTTCTCGAAAGTCCATGCCACGATTTTAATGATTCATTTTAATGTCGAGTATGGTCAACCTGGGTTAACGTTCAACTCTTATTCTTACCATCTCTTTTTTCCTCTCTTCTTTCCGCGAGAAACATTTTTATCTGACTAAATTTCAAATTTTCCCCGTTTAAGAAAGAAAAGAATTTTATGATTGATGTTACCAAGTGCTTGACACTGCTCCTACAACTTTTCTTTCAAGATCTTTGAAGAGTTATTGAAATTAACCAATGAAAAAAGAGAAGGAAAAAGAAGAAGAAGAAATTAATAGAGAAAGATAATTTAACAAATTAAATTATAATTATCAAATACACACGAAGAGAAAATTACGTTAAACAGAGTTTCACAAATTTATCCACTTGGAGACTAACTTTTATCTGAACAATAAATATTTTCTCCATCCTATTTTGGTATACATTTTATATTATCCTTTTTTTCTCATTATAATAAATTCACAGACATCATTTTTATATTAACTTTCGGTCTTTACGCTTATAAGAATCTTATAATTTCACTCGAGTTTCTGCGACTCACAAATTTAGTTACGCAACCTCATATGTGTGGGTCGTAAACCCACTTTTCGAGAAGTTCTGAATTAAGAAACAAGTCAATGCGATATTCCTACGTTTATATATTAAAAAAATAATAATAATAAAATAATAATTAATAATAATAATTTTAATTATTGTTCTTTTTTAAATTTATGTGTATTAGAATAATGAGGAATATTTGGGAAGAACAAATGTAAAGGATGTTACTCACAGGCCAACGTAATAACGATGATAATGATAATAAGAATTCGCATAAACGTGTCCTCGAGGCGTTTACTCGCTTTGAGAGAAGGTATATTCCATGTATTAGAATCTCTGAGTAGGATGCTTATGCATGACAGAAAACGTGGAATAATACTGGACGGACGATACGAATTTCAAAGATTTGCCGAAGCAAATTATCCGTTACATGATACACAAGAGGAAATCTCTACCTTTCTTTCTTTCTCTTTCTCTCTCTCTCTCTCTCTCTTTCTCTTTCTCTCTCTCTGTCTGCTGGTTTATAACCGAGAACAGTGGAAAAGCAAAAGGGGAAAGCGAGTACATTCGAGTAACGAGAATTTCATGGAAATCTACTAAGAGAGACCTACACTGACATATGCATTTTCGTGTTAACGTTTGTCTACATATATTCATACATACATAGATACATACATTTATAAATATATAAACGCACGCGCGCGCGCGCACACACACACATATACATATACGTAGAATATAAAAATATCTATAGGACGATACATGTAATAACAAACTTCAAATAATTTTTAAAATTATATGTTTAATAAAAAATAGTTAAATAACAAAGTGTTGCAGGTTTTTTGAGAGGTTTAAATGACAAGGAGTTAACTTTTTTCTATTTCAAAAGATTTACAAAATTTTCGTCTGTTTTTACATATGTCGTAGTTTGAAAGAGAATTAAATACCGAATGAAAAGAGTATTAATGTTGGTAATGTTCACAAATATGGTCTTTCGTATATTCGAGATATTTAACAATTTTATTTTATCCAATGCATAATTAAAAATTTATTTAAAGTATGTTATAAAGGTTATATGAATTATTTCGTTTGCATATAAACGAATATATCTAGATTTAAATATATATATATATATATGTATATTTTCAGAATTGTAAAGTAATAATATTTCGGGAATAAACCAATACGAGGTTATTTTTCACAAATGGATTTTCCATTCCGCATTGAATCGAATTCGGACGATAGATTTACAGAAGAATGCTGTAGAAAAAAAAAAGAAAAAAATAAAGAGAGAGAGAGAGAGAGAGATAGAAAAAGCTTTGGCAAAATAACAGGCGAAGAGTTTCTCACGCGGGGTCCGATAGCAAACGTAATCGGTGTAATCGGCTAGGATAGAAAATTGGAAATTTGGGAAAATTAGGGAAAATCGTTATTGAAAGTGAGTGGAAGAACCGATAACGCCGAGATCAATCGAGTGACAACAATGGTCTATATGCGATTAATCATTTACGGACGATTATCCTTTGAAGGAGTGAAGAGAGGGAAGGAGGGAGGGTGGGCTGGGCGGGGAGGCGTCGGTTGAAATATTTTCCGCGAATTTCACTTATGGCGTATTTGACGTAAAGAATGATATATAAAACGAGATCGATATAATTTAAAGATGATATCAAAAAGTTCGCGAATCTAATATAAATCTATTCCCAATAATAACGTCTTCTTTTTCGACGCACAATGGCGGTTAGAAAAAAAAAAGAAAGAAAAAAGGACAAGAAGAAGAAGAAAAAGAAGAAGAATAGGAAGAAGAAGAAGAAGAAGAGGAAGAAGAAGTAGAGAAGGATAAGAGAGATCGAGTATTTCGTCCAATCAGATTTTTCTGATGGACTTGCCGAAAAATACGTTCTCCCGAAGCTTCGTTCAGTACTTCAGACCGACGATGACGACGAAAACGATGGGAACGATAGGAAGTAAAAAGAGAGATGGAGAGGGGCAAGAGGGGGGGGGCTCTTCGTAATCGGATCCCTGGACGCGCTCGCTTTGATCCTTAATAGAACCTTTGCGATTTACGTTCCATTCTCGGTACAAAATCCGCCATACTTGGCTCCTTTTCGTTAACGTTCGTACACTGCGCGTACTTTTACGAGGAATATCTCGTCCCCTTTATTCTTTTTCTTCTTCCTATTTCCTCTTACTTTTTTTTATATTCCTTTTTTTATATTTTTACTTTCTTTCTTTTTCCCATTATACCGCTTTACTTTTCTCCTTCATCTTCCTTTTTCTATTTTCCATCTTTTTCTTCTCTCTCTCTCTCTCTCTCTTTTTCTTTTAGTCTTTTTTTTTTTTATTATTACTTCCGTTCGAAAGTATATTGGAAGTTTGCAGAAAGATGTAAAGAGAGAGAGTAAAAGATTTCTCTTCAATGAAGGTTCGTTGAATTTCTGATACCAACCGCTATAAGAGCAATGCTCGTGTACTTGCCAAGATGTCGGTAAAAAGTACGCCGATCGTTTTCGATACGACTTTTACATGTTCGAGTGGTTCGATAGTAAGTATATTATACAAATACTAATCTTTCGAGGGGGGTTTATAATATGCCACTTAATATTACGGTATCGTACTTTCTATATACTTAAGAGTTTTCTCATTTCCTTTTACTTTTTTTTCCTTTTTTTTTCTTCATTTCGAAAGTCTCTCGATATTGCCAGATAAACGTTACGTGTGAAATTTTTTAAATTTCTCGCCATACGTGCGCGATCGATAAAGAAATTACCTGTATAATTTATAGGAAAATAATTCTCGATGTAGTATGTATAACATTTTGAATTTTTTAATCACTTCGTTAGGTTCCTCTGTTCTAATAGAAAAAAGGAAAAAGAAATAGGAGAAAACTAAAAAAAGGTAATTGTAATTTCTTTTCTTTTTTTTTTGTAGGTTAATGGTTACGATTTCATATATTCTTTTCATTTAAAACTTCGTTTTTCTTATAAACGTAAAATTGATCGTAAATTAACTAACTTTCCTATTCGTGTGAATCGTCCAAGCGAGTCATCAAGGAAAGAGTAATAACCACCGGTGATAACAACAGCAGCAGCACTAACGAAAACTCAAATTTCCCGAACAATCGTGCTTTTTAATGGACGCTATTGTAACTGCAGATACGGGTACGCGGTTAAATGAATATTCGACGAAGAGTCGCGTTCCACTGACGCTACTTTCTTTCTCTTTTTCTTTTTTTTTCGTTTCTTTGCAGGTCCGCTTAAAAGAATACTCTCGAATTTTCCGCCAAAAATATAGAAGACGCCATTGTATCGCCATTATAAGCAAATTACACGCTTACACCAAACCACCTTGTGCTTTCTACTATTTTTTTTTCTCAAATATTATTCAGACGTTTATTAAAAAAAAAGAAAAGAAATCAAATAAGCGAGAAAGAAACGTGTGCGAATTTTCTTATAAAATTATCAAGATTTTGTATTTAATGAAAAAGAAAAATTACGAACTTCCGGAAAAGTTGGTCACTATAATTATATTAAATACATAAATATTAAAATATTTATAAATATATACGTCGCGAATAAAAGTTAGGAGAAGATACATTAAGACAGATTTTCATCTCATTAAATAAAAAGATCTCTAAACTAATTTAAAACTAAAAGTGAAACGGAACATCCCTTAGGGAAATGAAATATAACATAGTATATAAAAGGGTTTGGATTCGACTTTCGAGTTTGGAGTTTCGAGTTCCTCGATATCGTGCGTCCGTTAATTCGTTTTACCAGCCGTCACAAGCTCACCCCATTTACCGCAAACCACCCCCAAGGCTTTCGAAGTTGCGCGTTAAAAAATGGCGCGTTCTATTAACCGAGAAATCGATTACCTCGGCAACACTCGCGCGGCCCATTAATTCGGATAATCGATGCCCCGTCGTATTTTTACGCGCGAGCGCTTTCGGTTTGAGTTTGGCTACCGGTTAAATTCCACCTTTCTACCCCTCGACTTTTCCTTCGCGGAAAATGCCAAACGACGAAGACGAATAACAGGAGGATACTACCGCAAGTTAACGAAAGAAAATATCAGTCGAATTGACTTTACCCCTCGTGGGAATTTTTCTTATCTTCTTCGAAAAATAAATCCAATATTCTTTTATTTTTATTCTCCAACGAATGAATGTTCCATTAATTATGAAAATACCTTGGATAAAAAAAGAAACAAAAAAAAGAAATCAATTTACCTCTTATTATACTCGAAGGAAGATAAAACAAAAAAGGAAAATAGAAAATAATAAGAAGTTTGATCGGTAAAAGTTTTTTCAATTCCTTTACTGGTCCGTTAAAAAAAATAATGATAAAAATCTGCCGAATAGAATAGGATGAATAAGAAATATTGAAAGGAAACAATAATAATAGGAAAAAGAAAATCCAAGAAGAAGAAAAAGAAAATGAAGCAAAGAGTTATAAGATCTCCTCTAGATGTTTAATCAACAAATTGATATTATCTGGGAATAGAAGAGGAACCTTCTTGTCGAGCATCTTAGTCACATTTCATTCTCTTCATCTCACTTATTGTAAGATGAGTAGAAATTCTAAAGACAAATGTTTGGTTCTCAATGCGTTGATCAGAGAGAAGCTTGGGGATTTAGTGTCAGTGGGAGTCCCTAAGTGAATAAGATGAGATCTCAAGACACACATACATATATATTTCTCTCTCTCTCTCTCTCTTTCTATCTCTCTGAATCTCTTTTCATCGTAGGGAAAGAAGACCTATACGTGCTCGTAGCTGTCACGGATGGTTTCGTTGATATCATCGATTTCGCACACTAGCTTGTGGGTTTTGTTTGGAATAGCGAACCAACGGAAGGTGATGGTGGTGGTGCAGCAGCCATCGTATCGACAGGGTCGCTTGTAAATTCCATGCTGCCTGCTCTAACTCCCTTCGACAGACAAACAACCCCTACCCTGTCAGCCACCACCCGAACTAACAGCCCCCAAACCACCCCCTACCCATACCAAACTTTGAACGCGCCTGAATAAATGCACCGTGCGCGTATTAATCCCAAACGCGTGACGACTGCATTATGACCTGGCTGAATTTGGTGGCCGAACGATCGAATTTTGTAAACCTTCTCTCTCTCTCTTTCTCTCTATCTATCTATCTATCTATCACTACCGTTCTTTATCGTACACACATACACAGTTCTTCATCCTCCGTGTCGTCGACACTCCAACAGATTCCAGATCGCAGGATATATCGATGATCGAGCTTACATATATATATATATAATATACATGTATATATGTATATGTGTATGTATGTGTATAGGGTGAAGCATGTAACGTGATCGATTGAAAATTGGTTGCTTGAAAATATCCGGGATATTTGGTAAATTTGGAAATATATTTCTTGTTTCAAATGGATGTACAGTTGATTGTAATACCCTCGTTTTTAGTATGTCACTTTTTTAATGATGTGTTTCGCTTTTTCAATTCCCCCGACCGAATAAAAGCGATCGCGACTCGTGTTCGTATTTTCCTCCTATACTTGTGTTTATTTACGTACGTATGTATGGTATTCATGTACGCCGATTTTTCCCGAACGGGATGCTGTCTTCGCAAGATAAATTGGGAAAAATGTCATGCCGGACGATAATTAGCAACGGGATTATCGATAATCTGTTTGATGCACGGAATGTGCCGACACGTTGGATTTGCTCCGACGAAATATCGTTTTGTTCGATTCAAGTAAATTAGATATTCGGTTGATTATATCACGCGCGAATTCTCTTCTAATTTGATTACTATCTAATTCGACGATTTAATGAAAGATTTATTATTTTGTCAATTGTAACCAAGTTAATGAATAATTCGAATGATTTATAGTTTTCAATGAGAATAGGAAAAAATCCAATAGATAATTAAATAAAACCAAAGAAAGAAAGAAAGAAAGAAAGAAAAAATGAAAGAAAACTAACTCGGTGGAAATTAAAGATTTTCTCGTTAAAGTTTCGGTTGGGGAAATTTTTTGAATGTGTTACCTTGGGTGTTAAGTTATCGAAGTTCTCTCGGTTCTTTGCTTGATACTTCGGTGAATTAATATTGTTTTTACGAACCCACCATTCTTCGTATACCTTTCCCCCATTTTGTAGCAAGTAGTAGTAGTAGTAGCAGTAGCAGCGGTAGCAGCAGCAGCCATTCGTTTAAACCCTCATAGTGGTTAAGAGAGCAGCTACGCGTGGTTCCTCTTTTCTCTTTCGAATAGTTTGTTGAGAAAGATCGTTCGAGGAGAACAAGCGTTCCGATAGTTTTCCAAACTTGTATTCCTTTTCAACTTGTCGTATATACCTCTTTGTCGAACAACCGACTACGTATCGTACAACGCCATTGTTATTTACGATGCGAGTCTTCTACTTGTCGGCTAGGAAAAAAACAAAATTCAAACTTAAACTCAAACTCAAACTAAAACTCAAACTCAAACTCAAACTCAATAAAAGAAAAAAAGAGGAACACAAGATCATGTTATTTTTCGTATTCATTCTTGTACAAGGTATCACATTTTTTGTTTCTCTCTTCTTTCAAATACCTATGTTACAAGAATTAAAAAAAGAAGAGAAGAAAAACGTGCAAAAGAAAATAAAATGAACGAATAAACAAATCTACTATAGCTTCAATTGGAGAAAAATCACGTAAGTAAATATTGTATAAGCTCGACGATTTTTGTACGCAACCGTTCTTCGTTTTGTACGCAACCGTTGCGCACACTTTAATTCGTCTGCGAAATTACGATGATATTTTGCTTCGGTCGGAAATGCAATGTTGTACGTGGAGAAAAGTCAGAACAACGGGTGGAAGGATAAACGGACGTGAGAGGAAAAAAAAATAGGGTCAAAGAATAAAGGAAAAAATGAAGGAAAGAAAGAATGAGAAAAAAAGGAAAGAAAATAGCAAAAAATATCGCATACACACATACCCAAAATGGCCGAAGCATCATCGCGTATCAACCGGCACAAAAGATGGCCTCTGCTTTTCTTTGTCTTTCTTTTTCTCGTTTTTTTTTTTTACTGCCTTTTTTTTCCCACGAGCATACGTGAGCTTTTTCGCACCACGTTTCTATTCCATTCCCCCCCCTCCTCCCTCTCTGAACTGCTCCCAACTCCCTGGCATGCTTTTATGCGGCTCGTCATCCTTTCGGTATGGGAAACGTGAAACGAAAAGAACAGTGGGCATCGAATGCGCTTTAATATCGCATCGTTAAACGCATCGTGTCGCATTCTTTGTACGTAAATTTAACGAAAAACCGATAATCACTGCTACCGTACGTTAGCCAGTCTCGTTTACACATCATATCTTGTTGCGGAAATTTTGTTTACGCCCTGCTAAACGAGCGCAATCACCACTAGCATTGCACTACGACTATTCCGTTAATATTTTTATGAAAGATCCCAGGCTCGTTTCAATCCCTGTGATGAGATTTAATCGCTGGACGACAGTATTTAAATATACCTACAAGTCGGCCATTTTGTTTCCATCCGCCATTATGTGACACTCAATGGCGTTAGACAGTTCCTACTAATATAAATTTCATGAATTTAACTTAATACGTTGGAAATAATAAAAAATCAAAAGAATAAATAATTTGAGATGACGGTGTTTATAATAAATATAACGTACAATTTCGGCCATATTGTTTCAATCTGCCATTATGCAACATTTAACGGGATTACACAATTTCTACTGGTACAAGTTTCGTGTATTTGTTTTTTAGACATTCGAAATGATAAAAATATCTCGACGAATTGAGATTTGTTTTTAAATTAGACTTTAACACGATAGAGCATGTTAAGGATGAGTTAAGGGTACTTTTTTAGAACGCATTTCGAAATCAAACGAAGGGGATGTTCGAGAAATATCCTAGTTGCCATCCTTGACCTGATTTCAATCGAATTGACCAGTGCATCGATGGCGACGAAGAGAAAAAAAGAAAGAGAAGAAAAAAGAAAAAGAGAGATACAGAGAGAGAGAGAGAGAGAGAGAGAGAGAATTGGAATCCCAGTTAAGAGGTGCTTGCATTTACAAGTATTCTTCTTTTTCGAATGCAGCAATACCAATTGCGTAGATGAATTTTTACCTCGACTTACAAGGGAGTACACATCGATACGAATCCATATCCGGATTTTCTTGAAAATCGTTTTGAAGTTCAAGCGAAAGAGAAACACATAGAATAAGAGAGAGAGAGAGAGAATGAAAGAGGATTGTGCAGTTCGTTGGTGAATTCTATCATTGTCAGGGTTTCCACGAAAGTAAAAAAAAGAAGAAAAAAAAATATGATTGAACAGGTTTGCGTCGAATTGTTTGAAACTATTACAAACGTACGAATATTATTGACAATCCGAGGATCGTCACGAACACGTACGTATGTTACTATTGTTTTGCAAACTTTTTCTTTCGCCTTTTTTTCCTTTCTCTTTCTTTTTCAGTATTTTATTTTGATCAATATTGTCTATAGCCAGGTAACCGAAAGTTCAAGAGTATACAGAAACGTATTCTTTGAAAAAATAAATTTTATTCGGCTATCGTGTATATTGATTTTTGTAAACAGCAAAATTGCGTATACTATTAAAAGTTAAAAATTAATATATAGAAATTTTCATTTATTTTATAACTAAAAGAATATGGAATCTATTTAAAAGAAATTAAATTATTTGAAAAAATTTACATCAAAGTGTAATATATAAATTGTTAATTTTGCATACGTTAGGCAATAACTCGCACGAGCAGTTAATATCGACTAGGCATAATTAAATTAATAACAAATACATTTACCTAATATATTTTATGCAACGTATGAAAACAAAACCTGCTACTATATAACAGTATAGCAATTAGATCGATCAATAATAAATAATTAATAAAAAACCAAATATACATCAAAAGGAATAATAAAAAAGAATTGTCAAAATAATAGATTTATTATTGAAGTACATTTAATAATCGTCATTGAACAACAACAATCGAATGATACTGTTCGATAATTCGTGGAGTAACAAAAGCATTATTTACCTTCATCTACAATTTCCCATCACGTTTTCTCACTTTCTCTTTCTCTCTCTCTCTCTTTCAACGTCTGCTAGTCTAACAATTGGCCCTTAATCCATTAATCGACGTTCAGATAATCGACTTCCTACCGTACTCGCGTAATCGTTTTAACGTTTGTCCTCGATAATCGAGATAAGCTATCGCGGTGACTTCGTTTCCGTGTAAACTTTCACACGAGTCTATTGACCGTACCTTATTACTTAATCAGATTCTCTCCAATGTGCTTTAGTCTGATAGGTGTAAGCTCTGTGTTATCTTGTTCGTGTGATCGGCCATTTTCCAAGTACGTGTGTCGCATACAACAATACGAATATACACCGAACAACAACCTCAAACTTTCTTCCAATGACTATCGTTAGCTAAATATAATATACATAGATTTGTATATTTTCATTAAGAATAAATTAAATGAATAAATTTGAAGAAATAAAGAGAGAGAGAGAGAGAAAGAGGAAGAGAAAAATAAAAATAAAGTAACTTTCTCAATAAAGTATTTCGAACGAATCGAAATAACAAATTAAAACATAAAATTCAATTTCGTCAAATACTAGCTAAGTCGAAGAGCCTGGGGAGAGATAGAAAAGGGATAGAGAGTAAAAGGGGTGGCTGAAGAGCGGGAGGGTATAGATAGAGAAAGAGAAGAAGAAAAATGTGAAAAGAAACATGGAAACGTTCGTGGAGTTGGTCGTTGCCATCGTAATGGCAAGAAAACTTCCGTAGTTCACGCTTCCACTGAGGAAAAGTAACGAAAGGAGAGAGAGAGAGAGAGAGAGAAGATTAAAAAAAAGTGAAAAAACAAAGGGAACACAAAAAGAAAAAGAAGATAGGGAAGGAAAGTATACACTAGTTGCGGTTTTTCAGTGAAACAGAGACGATCAAAGGAGGATGTTCCTTGATTTAGTATGGCGCTCGTTAAGCAAAGAAATATTTTCCGTTAGCTTAACGATCGAATAAAGTAAACCAGGAGCATCAGCTTCTTCTGTGATCAAGAAAAAGAAAAAGGAAAATACGTGTAGGCTTGAGCATGTATTTATGTGTGTGGGAGAGAGAGAGAGAGAGAAAGAAAGAAAGAAAGAAAGCAAAAAAAAGGGGAAAAATCTTTCATGCATCAACCTTTCATTCCCTTCTTTCTCTCTCTACCTCTCTTTCTTCTCTCTTTTCCCTACTCTTCGTCTGAGCAGAGCCACGTCTGACAAAAGGTGCATAGGATGCACACTGGGGACTGCACACAGCACGTGTGCCTGGAAGGCGCACCGCTCTTCTTTTGTACTCCTCAGCGAATCGATATTTCTCGTTATTTCGGAAGATGGAGGACAGAGCTCATCCTACCTACCCTTTCTCCCTCTTCCCTCCTACCCCTGGCCGCTCCAGTCTTTCGACAAACGAACGTCGAGCGGGTCAGCTTCCGTTCCAGCCCGTGACACGTTTGTTCGTTGCCCCCGACGTTCGGAATAATTAAGAGGAGCAAATCTGAGGAGACATTCGAGAAAGCTGAGTAATGGGGTAGAAGATGGTGGGTAAAAAAAAAGGTCGAAGTAATAGTGGAAGCGAGATATCCGATCGTATTCTGCACGAAGTAGTCGGAGTAGAGTAACCTTCTTTCTTCCTTTTCGTTTATCAGAAAGAGACTCGACTCGCTGATGGGAAATATATAAAAAAAAAAGAAAATAAAGAACGCGCGCGGAGGAAGGGGCAAGGCTGGGGGTCGGTGGATTGAAGTAGAAGCCGAAGAAGAAGAAAAAGAAGAAGAAAGCAAGCAAAGAGGAAGGAGGCGGTGGGTTAGTAAGGAGGAAAGGGAGGAAAGGGTAAAAAATATATATAAAAGAGGGAGAGGAGGAAAAAAAGTAAGGGTTGGTCTTTGCAGAGCGTGCCAGTATATTTGCCGAGAAAGAGAGAATGGAAAAGCGCAGCGTCAGCCGTAATCGTCGTAAGCCGGATGTCGCTCTTGTTGATCCAGCGGTATACGTTAACGACGATCTACCTCTCCTTCCCTCTCTCATCCTCCACATTCTCATCCAACAACAGCAGCAGTAGCAGCAGCAGGAATAGCAGTAGCAGTACCACCACCACCACCACCACCACCACCACCACCACCATTACCATCACCATCACCACTCATCTACTATTCACTCTCTCCCCCTTTGTGTCTCTAGAGAACTTTAACCCCTTACCAAGAACTTGCCGTAGATAGTAACAAGGCTTATTATGTGTAAGTAAGTGAAACGAGTTTCTTATGTGTTCAAACTTGCCGAGGTTGTCCGAGATATCGCTGCTGTTCCTATTCTTCCTCTATTCGCTTTTAACTAAGAAGTATAGTTTCCGGTTTTGTAATACGCAGAGTTCATCTTATTTGGAAAAACATACGATTGAATAATTCATTTAGTCGCCATATAAATGTGACTGTTTGTTAATATTCCTGCTGACATCGGACTAAGGATAGTTCCTTCTTTCTCATCATTATTTTTTTTCTATTTCGGTGGCCATATTTAATCGGACAACGTAACCCGCTTTTCAATTTGAGATCTGAGACTATTTCACGGACAAAAGTTGCGATGTCGTAGTAAACGTCTCTGCGTTATTTGTTATTACGATTATATTATTTAGTTGACAATTGTATTTTTCTTTCGCTCAGGTTTAATATTTCTACGTATTCCTATGTACCATATGTATGTATGAATGTAAGTATAAGGTTAGCGTATTTAAGTTCGTACGTGGAAAACAGGGTCAACCAAGGACGATGGAATATTCGATTAACCACAAAATACGATTAAGTACATCGGTAATCTGTTTAAGCATTGGTACATTGAGTCGCCAATCATCGGGGCCTGTTTATTCGAAATACTTTAACGTGAAAAGCATAGATTCGTATGTACATATGTATTCGTATGCATTTAAAGAAAATTTTCAAGATATTATTAACAATCTAATGATTTATTCGTAAAGAAAAATAATATTTATCGTAAAATATATTACGTTACACCCGTATCTATTTACGATCCTTCGCTATATCCGATAAGCTTATAAAGACAGCGTGCGTGAATTTCGTGAAATAAAATGAAAACTGTTTCTCTTCGGTCGTACGTGCACGAACGTTTCACTGAAACTATTAGAGAGAAAGGGAGACGAAAGTTTTGCAATTTTCGTTGCAGAATATCCCGCTTAATAACCACCCGTCGTCCATTAAAATACGACGGCGATTCGCGACACCTGCGTGTTTAATATAATCTGCGTGCAAACCACCGACGAGAAGATGAAGCTGCACTTTACGCCGAAAAGGATATCTCGCAACATTTGTTACGAATAAAAAGAAAACGAAGAGTGATTCTACGTACGAACAATATTTACTATACGATAAATTAACCCTACATTTTATTTTATTAATTAAGTAATAATATTTAGCAAAGACATCCGTAACGTCAAACATCGGTTGGATGCATTTTTATCATCAGATTGATATTTAATAATTAATTTATTTGACGAAACGTAATATCCAATGCGATCTCGTTCTTCTTGATAATTATCTTATTTTCACCTTAAATTGTATTAAACGTGACTTTTGTATTCATGAATTTTAAGACACCCTGTATACAGTGAATTCGATCTATCATCAATCGATTCAAATATCTAATTTATTACTAACGAAACGAAAATGCATATCAAATAAATATTCTACAGTATCAAGGAATAAATATAATGCATTTATTTGTTTGACCTCGTGATAACCTTAAATGTCATGGGAAAGTTTTATGTAAATATTTAAATAACAATTAATTCGCGGTGCTTTTTAAACAAATTTATTATTTATATATAAGGTAATCATACATCATATTATTCTTCGAAATAATCTTTATTATTAAGCCGAACTCTTGAATGCAAAAAAGATAGTGATTTTGATGCAATGAATATCAAGATACCGAATGAAATTCTAAATTTTAACAATTATCGTAATTAACATTAGAACATTTTTCCAAAAATGCTATTCATATGTATAGAAGAAAAGAAAAAGTGTAAAAATGGTTGATGAAAATAAATGATCATTAATCTAGAAGATCAATCGCAATTAAGAAACTCGCGCGTGAGTGCTTCTAAAAGTTAAGGGTGAAAATATACTAATGGCAAATCCCTCGACTGCCAAATGTAGATCGATGACCGAGATAGCAAAATGAAGGAAGAATAATTAGTGCAGATGCAAAAGCAACCAGACAAGAAAAGAGGTGGAAGAGAGATAGGGATGAGTAGAGAAATAGAATGACAGAGAGATAGAGAGAGAGAGAAGACGAAGAAGAAGTAGCTAGGAAATGTAGGATCAAAGGGCCGACAAAGAGTACTTATTTTTAATCGGATGCACCGAAGGAGACTTTCGCGCTCCATCCGGCCGTAAATTGGATACCAAACGGGGTTGCATCGAGTTTCCCGTTTGCGAGCAACTTCAGATATTGGGTAGTCGATAAATGTTATCGCGATTGGTCCTACCAGTTTGAAATAATCGAGATCAACTAGTCGAAGAAATTTCCAACTTTTTTACTACAGGTATGCGATCAGTTCCCTTTCCCAGCTTCCCCTAACCTTCCTTTTTTTTTCCTCTTCATTTTTCTGGATTTCGTTATTTCCTTCTTTTTTGGTTTTCGGTAGTAGGATAGAAAAGTTTTTAAATTAACGAAGATATTATTCTTTTAATTTTCTTTTCAATGATTTTCGATAAATTAAAAAAACGATTTAACATTCAATGCATTTGTTTAAAATCATGAATTATTATATTATCGGAATATTTCTATGCAACGTCATTGTCTGAAATTCATTTTTGACGTTTGGACAATTTATTCATTAATACGATTTGTATATATGAAAGAGAATATATATTCCAAAAGGGCTTCTCGAAAAATGTATTTTTTTTTCTGCGATATTTGCAGAGGGAGAGAGAGCGGTATTTTATTTCTTTATTTTTCTTTTATGAAACGTTGACCTGTCAACGAATTGTTCGTTGCTACGAACGAAGGAAAAAATGATGTAAATAATAAAAACATTATATTTGTGGATAATGAAATACGAGCAACAATATTTCACTTCTATAACATTAACAAAAGCGTTCTATATTTAGACCGAAGTATGATCTAATTATTGTTATAACGAGAAGTCAAAATATTTGACAGATGTTTAAAAAGATATTGCGAATATATTAATAATTATATTATCCACCTATCTCTAAATACATAAATATGTTATTTCAAATAACTATAATCAACTTTTTCATAATAGAAAAATAAAAACTGTCTAACTTCTTATTGATCTCGAATTAAAAGAGAATTTATATAAAGTTTCCTAAGTAATCTTTCTAAGTAAAAATTCTTTATCAGAGACAGATGACAGAAAATAGATGTACACACACACACGCGCGCACACGCACAGATATATAGGAACATTGAAATGTTAGTAAAAATTCGATAAATCTCTGTCTATGTGAGAAGACTCGAAAACAAAGTGCGGAACCCGCATTCGAGAATTTCATCGATAATTGCCGAGGGAGTGTAATTTTGGTGAAGAGATTCCCGTGATCGATCGGGTGAACATCCTGTCGCAGTGAAGCACTTCGACGTTTAAAAGAATCGAGCTATAATCGAAGTCGAGGCAAACTAGTCAAAGAGAAAAGACGAAAAGAGAGAAGAGACAAGAGAGAAAGAAAGAGAAAGAGAGAGAGAGAGAGAGAGAGAGAGAGAAAACGAGCTTTTCTTTGACGATATTTAACCGTCTAGAAGAAAGAAAGAGAGAGAAGGGAAAAGACTTTAAAAGCCTTATACAATATAACTGAAACATGTTTCCAGGCAGTTTAAAATTGGGTCAGGATACCGAGCGATTTAACCGAAGATACATAATCGGTATAGGTATTTCTAGGCTCTCCAGGGAAGAAAGAACCAAGTGAGAGGAAAGAGAGAGAGAGAGAGAGGGGAAGAGGGTTCGCCTCAAGCAAGAGCCAGAACGATCGAACTTAATTTTATCGTAGGAACCGTGCCACTCTCGAACGAATTTGATCGTAATTTTTTATATCTCGCGAACGTCTCGAAGATTCTTATCCCTTAGGAATGAGATAGAAAAGGAAGGAATATCAATTTTTCACAATACCCTTCTATATACATATACGATATCTATTTATTTATCTATTTATCTATATAATTTTTCTTACGATCCACACACAGAATCGTATCTTTATTATTGAATCAAGTATATAATAATTTTCTGTTTTTTATCGTCCCATCGTTTGAATTGCTAAACGAATTAAAAATAATATATTATATATATATATATATATACATATATTATATATACATTTATTCTTCTATAGATACACTATGTATACATGATTGACCAAGAATTACTAGAACATTTTAAAATAGAATAATTTTTGTATATATTAAATATTCATATTTATAATCATATAAAATCAATAAATATACTTCTTGGAAATGATTTTTCATTAGTTTTGTAAATTATGTCCGGGTAGAATGGCTACCATTTTATTCTCGACATTGTCGGGCGCATTCTAAAGTATTCTCCATCATCTTTTAAAATGATCAAGCAAATTTTGGTCCATTTTGTATAAACCTATATACTATATAAATATATATATGAAAGGAAAATTCAAATAATTTTGAATCCGTCATGAAATTAACTTGGACGACGGCCTGAACCTTTACCTATTCGCATAATTTAACCTGCTATTACATAAATTTCTCCTTCTCTCTTACATATGCAAAATTCAAACTTTCTACCGGAAATAAAGATCACCGATAATATTCGCGAGTTTCTGATTCCCGTTCTTCCATTTTCTTTCCTTTCTGAACTCCCAACACCACTTCAACGTATATATATATATCTACGCTCTCAAAAACGCTTCGCTAAACTTTCCAGGAATTTCGTGTCGTCCGCAGGATGTCCTACACCTTTTCCAGCGAGGCTGAAATTTCTCGGGGCAAAAAAAAGGAAAAAAGAAGAGGATAATGAAAGAGCGAGAAAGAGCGTGCGTGTGTACGTGTATATATGTTTGGGCATGTAATAGAAAAAGAGAGAGAGAGAGAGAGAGAGAGAAAAAGAGAGGTATAACGATCCATCACAAGAATGAAATTCTTTACGATTAAGGCCACCCCTATTACCTTTATCATAATTATAATATTAATCATGATAGAAATTGTAATACGTTATACTATATGATATTATATTATATCCATATTACGCTAAAATATTAATTTTACCAGCGGTAATGCGATAAATCATCCTACCGTTATATAACAAATAATTATACGACCACGAATAAATTCTAGAAACATAGATATACCCTCGTCATGATCGATTTGCATAAAATATCTACCGTAATGGACCAAACGTAAAGGTTCATCATGAATAATCCACGATCGTGGACGGGTAAAGAATTAAAACGAAAAGATACATAAAAACATAAGGTTATAAAAAATATATAAACATATATATATATATATATATATGTTTATATATTTTTTTTGTTTATATATATATATATATATATAAAAATAAAAAAATCGGAGACAAAAATAAAAAAAAGAAAGAAAAGAAAGAATAAAAGAATAAAAAAGAAAATAATAGAAAGAGGAAAAGTATAGGGACAGTGGTACCAGTAAGAAGGAGGAAAATTGGTTGGAAGGATACCGCTAATATCCCGGGGGCGGTCGTGAGAGTTGATGCACCTGCGCATATGACAGCTATGCCTCTGGCATAAATGCAACATTTAGGTCGGCGGCTTTTACAACAGTGAACCACATATCAAGAATAATGTGTGGAGGATTGGTGAAAGGATTAAAAGAGAGAGAGAGAGAGAGAGAGAGAGAGAGAGAGAGAGAGCAGATTATAGCAAACCCTTCAAATGTCGTCTTTGTCCTGTGTTATCAACCACCCAATAACCAACCCTTCCTCTCCTCTCATCTAGTCCCTTCCGTTCAGTCATTTAGCTTCTATCGCACTATATCCTTACTATCGTACTCAACACTGTTGGCTAACGTTACACGGTCATGCATTAGTCCGTACTATTATCAGAACCATTGGCTGCCACCGGCTACGAAATTCGGGCATACATAAGTGACGATAATTTGACGACCATTTCCATATAGGTAGTACTACCAGGTTAGAAACACATACTCTTTCCCCCTTTATCCCACCCCCATAATATTAGACCAGTACAGTACTACTTTATATAAGTAGTAATATGTGTATCCATATATACATATATATACATACATAGATACACACATTCAAACATAAATACATACATACATACATACATAGGAACATACTTGTTCATTTCATGCATCACACCTATCGTGAAATATCAAGTTGAGGAAAGCTGTCAAGTAGTAGGTAGGAGCTAATGGAAGAAACTGTATTCCTGTAACGTCAGTACTCTTCTTCTCGTGGGAGAACAGGAGAAGGAGGAGGAGGAGGAGGAGGTGGTGGTGATGGAGGGAGAGGAAAAGGGTGAGAGTAGTCTCTCTTTCGACTCCTGTAACTCCAACCAGTCGATACACTCGGGACCAATGGGAAATGGTTGGTGGTTGCTAGATATATATATATATATATGAACGTATGTGTGTGTGTGTGTGTGTGTGTGTGTGTGTACAGTTGATTCGTAGATGTTTCAAGTTGGAAGAAGTTTAAATCATTCCAGGATAAATCCGATCTGTTATCTCTTGGATATACCTGTCGATAACGTGTCATGATTGAGACTGTCATGATCGTTGTTGCTTTTTCGGGGGTTATACAAAAATAAAATGTATGGTAGATATTATTTTATATAAGGATATCGATATTGATTGGTTATTTTTATATTAATTGTTCCAACAATCGTTAAGGTACTTTTCTGTGAAATAACATCGTAAATATATATTTTGAACTTTTCTAAAATAAATAGAAAAAGGACATAGAAACAAAGTTAACCAGTTAGCTGTCGTTACCTCTTTGAAAAATATTTTTTGTCTTGGTCTCTAAAATATATTTAAAATATCTTGAAATTTACGAATATATTTTAATCTTGACTAAAATAACAATTTAAATAGTAAATTGTAAATATTCTTTTACCTCGTGACGAGTATAATCGTGAATTAAAGTTAATTAGTTATCATATACATTTATATATCTAACTAATTAGAAGTAATATTAGAATATTAATAACAATAATAATTGCTTAGAAAAATGTAAGGGGAACATTTATTTTTATAATTTAATTTTTTTAAATTGCACGGAAGTAAAATCAATGATGTAATTATCGATCGGTTCTTTCCGTATTAATTTTTCAAAGAATCGTATTGTAAGAATACATTTCTGTGAAAGAACATAGTGAATATATATTTTTCACTTTTCTAATCATGGAATAGAAGCAGTAGTAGACCGGTTGGAAGATTAAGAAGAGAGTGTTAGGGGATTCTGCTTCTGACATAGAGCTTGGATAAAGTCTGCTCCAAATGTACATGCATATAAATACATATATATGTATATATGTATATATGTATATATATATATATATATATATATATATATATTCAAAGATATGCGAAACTCAGAGCTGTTAATTCAAGCAGGTTTCGTCTGGGTTAGAAGGCTTGCTTGTAACAAGTTTCAACGTGATGCTTCCGCGGGTTTAACGATCCTTCGAGAAGAAATAAAGTCAGTTAAAAATATGTTCTACATGGAATAAGATAATCGATATTCCTGATATTCAGATGAAATGATTAAAAAAAAAATAAATCAAATATAACGACTATTTACACATTTAATTAATAACAAGTATTACAAAGTATAATAGAAAGGAAAAAGAATGAAATAATTTCTATGGAAAAATGTTTTTAAAACATTCATTTTAATAATTAAATAAGGTACTTTGTTTGAAATATTTAAGAAATTCCACTTGAAAATGGCGTACGTTAAAAGTAGTTCATGTAAGCGATTATACGTGCTCGAATGAACGTTTAAACGCACTCACCCCGCTTATCCCACCCTTCTTTCCTCTCTTCTCTTCTCTCTCTCTCTCTCTCTTTTTCTCTTTCGTTGCCGATCCTTTTCAGTTTACTTTGCTCTCTTCAAAAGTGAAAGAGTAAAAGCCTATCGAGAAGTTACGAGATTCTTCGTAATTTAACAAAGTACCTAGTTACCCAGTTGGATTCCTTTTGTTCGCTCATGCGATGGTCTTTGTGCAGTACCAGAGATAAATACTTGGAGCATATCAATCCCAGAGGACATTCTCTTTCTCTCTCTATCTTTGATGGCATTTCAGAGGACGGTTATCGATTAGGATAACGACCGAGGTGCCTAGTAAACTAGCTTGCTAGCTTACTTGTTTCCTAGATAACTAGCTAGTTTAAATGGGGTCTTTTAGTTCGATGACTATTCGCAGATACGATTTGTATTTATTTAAAATGTATTTTTAGTGACGTGATTTATTTTCAATGATAAAAGGAATACTTATATTTGGCGGAAAGTATTTACAAATGATTAGAATATCATTTCTTTTGTTCTATTTTATAAGTTTCTTTCATTTTTTTTTTTTTCATTTTAAAATAAATGATTTCGAAAATTCGAAGACTTTGTTACGTATAATCTGGCAAATTAATTTTTGGAATAATAATTTATTATTAATTTCATAATTGTCTTTGTGATATCCGGTTTTATATTCAAATGAAATTAATTCGAACACAATTGGGGATATTTGAAATGATTATTTTAAAATAACGAAAGGAGCTATGGTAGTTTATAGTAATTTATTCATGGAAAATATTCACAAACGATAAGAATGTATTTCCTTTTTCTACCTCTTATTTCAGATCTCTTTGAGAGAGATAGTATAAGTTTTTTCCACAAGACTAACAATAATAGAAAAAGATATTATAGAAATTTATTGCAAAATGAATCGTTCGAATAATTGAAAGACATTATATTTGAAATAAATCCAACCGTGAGACAGATAGAGAAAAGTTTATTCTGAGATGTGAATTATCTTTTTTTTCTTCTTTTTCTATTCTACGTTTCTTTTTCTCCAGTCTCTCAGTTTAAATTCATAAGATTTTTCACCATGACTCGAGGGTAACTACGAGTCGAAGTTCTTTGATATTTTCGTGTCCCTTATTAGGCTACTCCTAAATATATTATTTAGAAATTTTGTCTAATAGTTTGTGACAAATCGTTAAAATATTTTCTAAATTTTTATTTTTTAATTATATATAAACAATAAATCAACGAAAGTAAAAAAGTAATAACAATTTTGTAAATATTACATTTTGTATATTATAAATTTATTTGTTATTTAACAATGTTATTCGAGGAAAAAACCAATCAATAGCTTGCAAAACGTTGTATCATGCACGAACATTTAACATTAAATTAATCCATCAATAAAAATGACTATTTTCAATTTTATGTTGTTTTTAATAAATTTTTAAATTTAATAATACAATATATAAGAGTATAAATTTAATAAAACAAATTTTTTTATAAACACAAATACGCGCACGATTAATTTTTTATATTCTTTTTCTTATCCTCGATATTGAATTTTTTTGACATACATTTGAAGTACGAGTTTTAACTGGTTATGTTATCATATACTAAGTTTTTCTTTTCATATGTATAATTATATCGATTTTATTGAAGTATAATAATACTTCGGTATTATTATACTTCATCGGTAAACTTTTTGAAATGTTTCATACGAAAGTAGATCAAATTAAAATAATCATTTATTAATCTATAATTCTATTTAAACGCGTAATTACTTAGTGGAAAGCATCAGCAGACACAAATAGCAGTAGTACATTGTTTACGCGCAGTCTGCGTCAGATCTTATCATCCGGCTATATAACTTCGCAACCAATCCTAGCATAGTTAAGAGGTTAATTAAACGCAAATTATAATCGTTGATTTTCCCAGCAAAAGTCAAATAATTATTTTGTTATTATTGTTAGCTCAATTATCGATAAACGTTACACACAAGCTACGTTTACGAATATGTGTATCTAATTTTTCGAATTTAAATTATTACGAATTTTCAGTTGGGTTAAATTTCTTTACAGTAATAGAGAATCCTATCGGTTTTCTAGCATTTTACACACGAACGCCATATTAATGATCGTGCTTTGAAGTAGTCCTCAAAGCTTTAAACCTTTCTCTGAATGGTACCCATCTCATTCCGTTTTACTACCGACGAGTTCAGTCGCCATTTTGGTATTTAGTTGTTTCTCTTGGAATAGAATACGGTATGCATTTGTGATAACGTAATACAGAGAGAAATAGAAATAATAGAAAGAAAATAAATCAAATAAAAATTGGTATGATTTTTATAGAAAACAATTGTAGAATGAAAGGAGAGTTTAAATATTTGCTTTAAGAAATGATTTTATTTGTTATCAGTAATCTCACTTCTACGTATCCTTTTGAATAATAATACCAACTTTGGAATAATAAAGCAAGAGAGAGAAGGGAAGAAAGTAAGTAGAAAGATTCAAAGAATGTTTAAAGCAGTGGCTACCATTGTCCGTAATCAAACCATTGCAGC
Organism: Polistes fuscatus; assembly: GCF_010416935.1. NCBI lineage: Eukaryota > Metazoa > Arthropoda > Insecta > Hymenoptera > Vespidae > Polistes > Polistes fuscatus. Next base: position 8,429,581 of record NW_025113107.1, on the reverse strand, counting down.
TTTTGGAAGTCAATAGGTTAAATACGCCTATTTCATGTATATATACGTAGATATACGTAGATATACTGGGTGAATCGTGGAAAACCGAGAACACAAATAACTTGGTCTAATTTTAATAGGATAAAATTAAATTCTTTAAGAAGAATATATATCATTTAAAGAGGGTTGATATATTAAGAGTAAGAATATTTTTGTATTTTACGATATTTGTTATTTTTAATGGAATTTTAATAGTATTTTCTCTCTATATTAAGATATTAAAACATAGATTGAAAATCTTTTCTAAATTACAATGAAATTTAATTGCATCGAATAAAAATCGAAAAATTTGTTTCTATTGCGAAAACTAACCAAGATATTTATGCTTCTTGCTTTTTTTATCCATTTATCTCACCCGGTATATATATATACTATCTAGTCTTTATCTATATATATATATATATATATATATAAACGTGTATATAAGTATATATTGCAGGAGCACGTAGTGCACGGCGATTTTGGCATTTCGGGGCACGAATGCCAGGAAGCGTTATCGACTTCGTGCTCTCGCCAACACTCAAAGGGTTAAATACTTTTCAATTACACGCAACTAGTCTCCGTTGAAACCCTTTGAGTGGCAGGCCATTATGTGTACTAGCTATGGCAAAATTGCCGGAGGGTTTTTCCCACTTTATTGAGGCCGAACGGCCGAGACAAATTAACAAACGCGAAGAACAAACTTCGAAAACAAAATTGAAAGCAAAGTTTTCAATCTGTCCGTACCCTTTCTTTTGGTTTTCGACAATCGTACTAAACTTTAAGCGTTCTATTTTGATAACATTTACCATTATTATTTTCACGCGTCTGACCTTCAATTATATATAAACGATTAAGGGATAGAACGTGTTCGATTGAACTCATACAAATTTATTTTAACAAACTATCAAAAATTATATTTATTAATTTCATCTCGTTTCGAGGGATAACGAATATATTTTCTATTTAATTCCCAGTTATAGATTTCTTGCATATCATTTTTCTATTTTCTCTTCGGTAGATCTGACTTCTGCTATTTTCTTTTATTTTCCTTCAAAATAATTTTATGAAGCTTTAAGATTCTTTATGACTGACCCTTTCATAATTTTATTGTGCATAGATTGCGATGATGATAATGATAATAATAATAATAATAATAATAATAATACATAAAAAATATATAAACTTTTTTTTGAATGCAAGATTTAGTATCATTTGTAAAAGATTATATCTATTTTCAAAGAATACAACTAAGACTTATTTCTTATCACAGATTTGTTTTTATTGTTGCTTCTTTGATGCTACCAGGATGCATCGATGTTTACCTCACCAGCAGGATTCGTTTTACCTGCTCAAGAGATAAGCAATTACTCTCAACGTGTTCTCCATGTATAGTAGAGGTAGGATACATCTTTAACTTAGCAACATTCTCTAAAGTCTTTAGTGCCCGCATCCTTACGTTCCAGCTTGACCGAAGGTTCTCCTTACACCCTCCTCACCCTTTATCTAACTCTCTCTCTCTCTCTCTCTCTCACTATCTCACTATACCTTCCGCACATTCTTCTTCGCTAAAGTTTTATCGGAAAGTCGAAGCCGAAAAGTTTAAGCTACTAAACTAAATGCTTTACCGCTAACTAACGTGTTTCCTACGATCTTCAATAAAATTACTTTTCTTTTTAACTTTCTTATTTATTTATTTATTTATTTATTTAATTATTTATTGCTTAAGAAAAAAGAAAATTATTAATAAATTTACGATAAATTTTTTGTCTTCCTCTTCTTCTACTTTGTTACTTTTTACATTTTTATTTGCAAAATATGTAATATTTCTTTTCCTTATTCCTTAATTCTTTTTACAGAGTATTTCCTTTTTATCTTTATTTAGAAAATTTGTAATAATTTATTTACTCGTGTTACGTTTTATCCTGCGTTATTTCCAACCCGTTTTTTTTTTTTTTTTCTATTATTAAACGAAGATTATCAAGTATTAATTCTTTAATTTCAATCTGATCTAACAGACTTTTTGTCATCGATACGAACGGGTTTTCTCTTTAAACGAGATGATTCGATTTTACCAATCACGTCATATGTACGAGATTATCTAGGGAGTTATATTTCCAATTCACCCCTATTGAATCGACCATTCTCGGTGCTCGAGTTTTTCTTTTTTCTTTTTTTATTGAATTAACGAGCACTGATCGTCCAAGGGAAGCTTCGATTTTCTGTGATCGCTTAAAACAAAAACTATAATTACTTTCTATCCCTTTTTCTTTATTTAAAATGTTCTATTACAAAACCGATGATTAAATCATTAGGTTTAAATATCAATTGAACCGAATTATACAAAAAATTAGCAACCCTAAAAATTATACAATTTTTTGAATTATATTTTAGAAAATATTATTACCTTTTAGAAACAATTTTTGTTATACAATTATCAAAATAATTAACCTATAGTACTATTTTTATGCTTATGATTTAAATTATATTTTTCAAAATAATAATTATATATTTTTAACTTATATACAAATAAACCATTATCAAAAACAATGAATAAAATATAATCAAATATCAAGTAGAATTTATTTAAAAAATTATAATCTTCAAATATGAAAATTTATCCAATTTCAGATTACTGAAATTTCTTCATAATTTTCTCTATAATTTCGATCCAATAGTATTTTTTTCAGTTAAGGCACGAATTATTATCTATCATTATCACAATCGAGATGAACAAAATAATTCTAATATATGTCGTTTAGAATTCCACTCCTATTCCCTACAAAAAGAGAAAGATAAACAGATAAAGAGGTAAAGAGAGAGAGAGAGAGAGAGAGAGAGAGAGAGAGAGAGAGAGTAGAGAATGGCTTATTCAATAACTGTAATTCCACGGAAAATTACTCGCATCTGGTGAGCTGGATTTACCTGCCGCGGCGCATAATTACATCCGCCCTACCGTTAGTTTCGGTAATCATTTCGGCCGGATTTAAGTTATTAATTGTCTACTTGCCATGGCGAACGCCTACGATCCAACTCTACGTTTCAACACACACACACACACACACACACACACACACACACAAGCTTACGTCATACGTATTATATAACAAAGTATACGCATTTACAGGCGCAAATGTTTGTGTGTGTGTGTGTGTGTTAGTGTATGTACTACCAATATACATAGAACAACTCAGCTTTACTTTATTACCATTTGATTTATACCTTTCGAAAAGCGTGAAACAATGGCGCGTATGTATTATTTGAAAGAGATTGTCGCGACGTTTATAATATGACTTTACGATCTCCTATCGTTCGCGGGATGAAAACTCGTAAAAGGATTTATAATGGAGAGGCATGGAGTATACAATGATGAGACATTCGATACTAAAGTAAAAAAAGAGTATAAAATAAACAAAAATAAGCACCGCGTTCCAGAAAAAAAAATAGGGTAAATGAACGTATAGGTATTGGAAATCGTTACTCTTCTACGAGCAAACAAATATTACAAAATCAAATTACACTGGTTCTCGCTTTTCCATACTACTTCCCGAGCATTTCTCCGATAGGAAGTAAGAAGTATTATAATTGAAAAAATATCGAGAGAGATACGTTCACTGAAATAATTAAATAATATATTTGATAAATAAATGTTCTACATTGAGGTACTTAACATTAATTATTCTTAACACTAAACCTACCATACCGCGTCCTGTAATTTGTAAAAGATGCATTATAAACGCATAAAATATATATTATTAATTACTAAATAAAAGAAAATATTTTTTGTTTACTTTACAATTGGCTTTCGCATGTGGTATAATTTGGAAAATAAAGAATAATTGTTTAAGATACTTTTGAGGAATGTAGTGAAAATTACTTTATTCTATTATAATGTATAAATTTTTTTTTAATGCAATCATGAAAGGTTTTTAATATGATAACTATTTATTTCAAAAATAAAATGTAAAAATAAATTATAGGTGTTTTTTTTTAAAACAAATATGTAAGCTTTGTCATTTTCCTTACTAATAGATTTTGTTTAGACTAGTTGTCAAACATTTCCTAACTTTAAGTGTTACTATTCAAACGTTATAAAATGGCAGGCGATTATTAACTTCCAAACCAGAATTGTTAATAATTTAATATCAAGGCATTGAATTATTTTCTACACTATGAAAATCTCAATTATGTATTTTCGCATCATACGATCCTTGAAAGTGTAGAAACCATGAATTACGAATATATATAAGTTTTCCAACGTATACGTGTTAATATGGTTTAAATATTGTTCTAAGTGATTTGAATGTACGTTGAAAATTAATGGGAATAACAATTTAATATTGATATTGATCGAAATACAAGTAGTTCATGCTACCTAGCGATTTATAAAGCTAGACGATTACGAATAGGTGGACAATACGCGCGGATACGCATGAAATACGCAAATACGAGTATTGGCAAACGTTGACAATTCTAAAAAGGATAATAATTGTGGACCCCAAAAGTATCATCTATCGAACGGATGATAACTTATCGCAAAACCAGTAAATACTAGTCGTCGGGTATAGCAATCAATGCAGAGTGATGCACTTTTGTAACAACAACATCAACAACAACAACAACAAAAACGACAAGAACAACGATGCAACAATAAAATATGATTGGAAGGGTAGGGTTGACAAGAGATTTGAAATAGAAAAAAAAAAAAGAACAAAACCAACGGAAGATAAAAAACAAAGGAGTATAAATAACCGCGAATGGAAATATCGCTTAATCGATTTTGTTCATGATTAATAGTGCAACATGCACGACGATAACGTCCTATGAAAAAAGAGGGGAAGAATAAAAGAGAAAAAAGAAACAACTTGAAATTATAACGCGCCATTTTGTCGCTTACCAAGCCTCATCTTTTCTTTTTTTTCTTTTTTTTTATGAAGTTCGAAGAAAGAGAAGAAAAAAATATTATCATGAATATTTTTCATTTCTTTTCGTATCGCTTTAACGTTAATTAATTTAAACGATAACAAATAGTTAATAACGTTCAGATCGTATCATATGAGTGGTACGATCAGAAGTAGTCAAAGCCGAACATTAATCAGACTTTCCAATTCAGGTATTTGGTATTTGGTAATTATAATAGTAAAAAAGTTAAAAAAATTGGCAAAAAATTTATTTCATGATTTATTTTTTTCAATAATATAAATAATTATAATATAAAATAGATCATAAAATTAATATTTCATGGTAATGGGCACACATATTAATCAAACTTTACGAAATTATTTTTCTCTTTAATTTTTTCTTGCTTTTACTACTTCGAATAAATAATAATTAAATGAAAAAATTCATCTGAATAAGAAAAGAAAACGTGCTTGATGTTGAACATAGCTCTCGATACTACAATCGATACTATTCCATAACGTATCGTAAATTTTAATTAGAAAAAGAAAAAAAAGAGATGGAAACATCGAAAACAACTGACAAATACCGGAATTCGTAAGAGTATTCGAAAACAAAACGATTTGTTTAAAAGAATTAAACGTTCGATAAACCCTGTCGGAAATCATTGAAAGGGAACTACCATTGTTCGTAGAATTAAAACAAGAGAGATTTCATTCGATTGTTTCCTGTAAACGAACAGGAATGTCCTGAGAGAGAGGAGAGAGAGAGCGAGAGAGAGGGAGAGAGAGAGAGAGAGAAAAGAGGGGAAAAAATATAAATAGGGTGAAAAATAAAAAAAAAAAAAAAGAAACAACAACAGTCACAAAAAGTTATTTACACATATCGATAACGTTTCCCATTCGTAGTCATGGTGGGGTTGGAAATTGGACTGATAGTTACGAAGAAAAAAAAAAAAAAAGAAAAAAAAAGAACCTAACCTACCTCCCTCCTGAAATAAAAAAAAAAAAAGAAGAGAACCACATCAGGACGTCACTTTATCGCTATATTTCATTTCTATGGAGGTAGGAGGAAACAAATAAACGATTTATCTTTATTTGTGTGTCTCTTTTCAATCAGAAAGCGATAAAAGTCTTTCTCTTTCCTGAAATATTTCGCTATGGAAATACTAATTCATCATTTTCTCGCTAGACTGATATTTAACTCAAGAAATATTTATCCTTTATAAATATTATTTTGATTACGTATAACAAATACAATTATTAAACGAGATATATCGTTATTATCGATCGGTATTATGAAAATTAAACAATAAATGAAGTAAATCAATCCGTCCATATTAAATTCGGATGATCAGGTTTGAATATTATCTATCCGCGATGACAAATATCGTGTTGATTTTGATATTTGGTAAATATTATTATTCTAATTATTAATTGTACAAATTGATCGGTTGATACTAAAATATCGATTTGACTGATTCTTTCGTATTAAAACTAAATTACTTTCTATGATAGATTTTTATTTTATTTCATTTTCTCTTTTCTTGATATGATCGTTCGATGTATAATTCTTCGCGTTTCTTAAAAAAAATAGACAACGAATGGGAGAACAAAAGTATAGAAAAAAATTAAGGAAGGTGAGAAAAAAAAGGAAAGGTTAAGAAAGGTAAAGTAAGCAAGCTTGTTTCTTCGAGACAAATGACTTTATTCGTAATGCCTTCAGGCGAGCAGTGAACCGTCAAGAAGAAGAAAAAGGGATGAAAGAGGGTGGCAGAGGAAGGAGAGGATGGAAAAGAGAGAGAGAGAGAGAAGAAAAAATCGACGTGAATGGTTAGGAAAATAGTTCACGGTATAGCGCTTTACCTTTTCAAATATTACACGAGTTTGAAGTATACATAACCGACGATTAAATATCGATCGGTGTGTCGTTGGAATAAAAAATAAAAAGTATATATAAAAATATGTAAAAATATGAAAAAAACGAAATAAAACTTTGGTTCGAGTATGTCGATTGAAGTAGGAACTCCGTTCTTCAATGTGTAATAATTTGTTTGTTATTTTTTTTAATTCGAAAAACATAATATACGTAACACACACAACGATTCGATAATTAGAAAAAATATGTAAAGAAAAAAAAAATACAAAATAAAACCTTGATAAGAGTATGCCAACTGAAGTAGGTGATTCTTCAATGTATAATAATTTTTATGTTATTTTTGTTAACTCGAGAAAAATAATATACGTAACATTACGATTCGATAATTAAATCGATCAATGACTCTTGTGATTTTTCGATACTACTCTTCGATATCTAGAAAAATTCTAATATAATTAAATAAATAATCGAATATTGGGTTCGGTAGTTGAACTACTACTACTACTACTACCACTACTATCTCGCCGTATCGTCTGACCCATTTCGATATATGGTAATTATAATAATTTTCTGGATCCCAAAGGTACCGTTCAAACGTCCGGAGGAAGTGACACGTAACGAATTTCGAAATTCGCGCTTGTCGAGAATTATAATCGAAATACTGCTAATTCGTGGCTGTCGTTTAGAAGACATTAATATATTTTCTATCGAGCCTTTTTTTATTTTTCCTCGAATTTCTCTCGATATACGATATATTTTTATTTATGTTTTTTATTTTTATACTTTTTATCTAGAAATAAATTGTACAATAATAATAATATATTGGATTTTCGTAAAAGTTTAAAAAAAAGAAAGAAAAAAAAGACGCCCCTCCCCGAAATTTCGATAAGTTTAATCGAATTAAATCTAAAATATTCTTCCCCTCGCGGTGTCTTCCAATTATCCAATAATAATAATAATAATAATAATAATAAATGATCCTTTTTGAAATATTTAAATTCGACTATATCTATTCGTAGAAATTTATCTGTGAGCTAAGTGATCGGTATCGCGAAGCATACTAAGTTAATAACGTTAGCTTGGTGAATAAGTATTATCGTTTTATGAAGATCGCCAATTCCAACGCGGGTCTAAAACTTTGATATTATTTAATTAGAAAGGACCAGGGAAAAGTTTACGTACTCTAGTAGCTTCGGGGCGAGTTCGACCGAAACGAAAAAGAGAAGAAAACAGTAGGAAAAGAATATGAAAAGGGAAGTGAAGTGAAAGAGAAGGGAAGGGAAGAGGTACGTTGCCGTTAACGAGAAATATATAGGGTGTCTTGGAAAAAAAGATAAAAGAAGGCAAATGAAAAAGAATGAAAAGAAATGTAATAAGAGAGAACAAAATTAATGAAACATTTCAAATATTTAACATCGGCATGTCATTGTAACGTAAAACACACACTCGACGTTTTAAACATTAATATTTCATGTCTGTTAACGATTGTAAATTTATATAATTAAATGGAATAGGAAAAATTTGCAATATTAATCAATTACTAAAATGTGGATTTATAGTTTTAATAAGATTACTTTATATTTGTTAACGAATAAACACAAAAAATTAATATCGTATTAAAACAAAATAACGAAACACGTGGAAAGTTCTAAATTTTATTTTACTCTTATTTAATGTTTTTTTTTATTTTTCTGTATAAGGTTATTGGTATATATTGATAAAAAAGAAAAGAAAAAATAGATTTATAGTCTATCCATTTGAAATTATCCTTCGAAACTCATATTTCTACGTAGAAGTGAGAGGGAAGAGAACTTTGGCTTTGGTAGCATTGAATTATAACGACGTAATAGAGATGACTGTAGAGAACTCTCTGTTATTATCTCTGGATTACGTAATTGAATTGCTTGAAGTTCGCCGACTCGTACTTTGTTTTCGTCGTATCATATTGTTCACTATCTAGTTTGAGGTTAGACTATTATATGACTAGAAGAAATAAAGACTTTTGTTTAAATAAGCTGATAATTAGGTAATCATTTTCTGATCTATTTATCTATTTACCTATCTATCCAACTATCAGGCAAAATAATAAAATTACTATTTTTGTAATTAATTTGAAAATAAAAAATAAAACTATTGACTTTTGTTAAAAAGAAATCAATAATAATGAGTTGATTTTTTTTTCCTCTATTTATTTATCTAATTATTTAATAAAATAATACAATAAAATATATTTACAATTACCACATCAAATTCAAATAATTATCCAATTAATTAATAAAATAATTATCCAAATTATCCAATAAAATAATGAAATAAATATTTCGGATGATTAAACATCAAATTCAAATAAATATACAAAACAAGAAGGAAATAAATCAAATTTAATACTTAATATTAATAATAATATTAAAATGAAGTAAATATGTATATATTATTATCTAACAATAAGTATTACATAAACCGAAGGTCTATACCATAATAGGTATCGGCTTTCAATTAAACGTTCGACGATCAAACGTTGATTAGCCTCCTAGCATGATTAATATCGATTAACTCTGTTTAATATCAAAGTTTCCCCAAATACGCCAGATCTCGTTATCCATTATAAACGGATAATTCAAATCGATAAAGAAATACGAATTATAATTTGATAGGAGTCACAACAATTGCATTGGAGATTGACATTTTTATGAAAATACGAAAAATATCTAAGTAAGTTTGACACGTCAAGGCATTTTTTTCCTTCTCCCACTATCCCCTACCTTTCCCTATCCCTCTCTCTCCCTCTCTCTCTCTCTCTCTCTCTCTCTCTCTTAATTGCAATTACCATTAAAATGTTTTTCTATTTCGAGAGTACCGTAGAGTTTAGTGAACTCATTCGACCGATAAAAGATTCATTTCCCTTCCTTTTATAACTAATTTTCATCTTTTACTATATTTGTCTTCGTTTCTCTATCTTTCTCTCTCTCTCTCTCTCTCTCTCTCTCTCTCTTATATTGCTCTATTTTCGTTCTAATTTTAAAATTTATTCATTTCGTACAAAAAAAAAGAGAAAAAAAAAGAAGTAACGTCATATCGGAACATGCGACGTGATTTTTAATATTTGTGCGATTCTCTAATGGAAATTGACGATAGTAGATGAGTATAAAATAGATTTTTATTTCTTCAGTATATTTCAGTTATGAGATATATATTCAATGGAATAAACCAGTGAAAAAGTAAGAACAAAAAATGAATAGAAAAATATTCGAACGCTTTTTGAAATTAAAAATATTTCTTTTATCTATCTCTCTCTCTCTCTCTTTTTTTATTTGATTACATATTAATTAATTTCTCTGTGTCTATCATAAAATCTTGCGGGGGTTCATCGTGCTATACATTGAAATATATGATGTATTAATATTATATTAATATAAAAAATATTTATAAAGTAAAATTTATATATAGATTCTTTTATATATAATACAAAAAAGAATAAAAGAATTAACAGAAATACAAAATTATTTGATTGAAAAGAAATGGCTGTTTCGGGAAATATTGATAAATAATTTTTACGAAAAAAATATATGCAGAATCCGTGTTTTAAACCTACGTATAAAAAAGAATATATAAAAGAAAAGAAAATATAATTTTAATTGGAAAATATAATTAAATTGGAAAAAAATGGCTCACCTGCAAAAAAAAAAGATTAATAAATAACTCTTCTCTAAAAAACTTTCACAAAATCCACATTACATCTGCACGCACGCATGCACGCACGCACACACACAAAAATATAAATGTGATTTAAAAATGAATGTTTCGAACCATTAATGAATAAATAATGTTTCCACGATTATCATCCTTTCGACATGGTAAACAAAAATTTTTGTCAACAAACGAACAGCTAGAAACTTATCAACCAACCCACTCTGGCGTATATCCATCAAAATATAATTAAAAAAAAAAAAGGAAAAAAAAGAAGAAGAAAAGAAAAGAAAAAAGAAAAAAGGAGAAAATGTTTGAGGAAAATGGATTTGGCGAATAAGATATCGATGGAAAATTTCTGTCGGATAAGACGACGGTCGTATTAAAATTGAAAAAGATGACGGATATACATCCGTAGAAGTTAGTTCGACTATGGTTGGAAACGATAATACAGAAATAAATGTCTGTCGTTGTACCCGGTCGTAAGAAGGAAATTTCGAATAAACCAATGACTTAATCCATCTCTAATCCACACTTTTGGGTATTCTGCCTGCAATAAGCCAGAAGCCTTCGTTGTTTCAACGAATGTAGAAAGGAACAGAGAGAGAAAGGGGTAGAAGGGGGAGGGAGGAGGAGAGAGAGAAAGAGAGAGAAAGAGAACTTGCATTAAAATACCACTTGCAACCTCATTTCCGCCGGTAATTGTAATAATTTCGTACCGTCCGATACGTCCGTTAGTGATCTCTCATTGCATAAACAAATACCTATATACTCGATATCCATATCCTTCTCTCATATGCATAAACAAATACCTAGTATATACGTTTAAACGTAAGCCAACTCTGCCAATCGTATTCGAGTACACGATATAATGGACGTTTGACGTAAAAGTTAAATCCCAACGTTTTATTTCCAATGGATTTTCCAAGAGTTCGACGAATATAAATTCGAAATATTTTTCAAACAATTGTTAATATAATTCGTTTTGGTTTTTTTTTCTCTTTTCGTTTTTTTTTTTTAATTCTTTTCTCGGATGCTGTTTGAATATTGTTGAAAAGTATAGGATATAATATGTTTGTGTTTTAGGAAAATCCGGGATGTCGAATATTATTTTATTAAATAGGAATAAACAATGAGTAATATTTTGCCGTTCAAGGGATTGTTTTTTACGAAAAAAAATCATGTGTTTAGCAAAATTCTAAATTCAATGATAATTCTCCTATCATTCGATTTACAATAATTATGAAAGAAATCATAGTTATATATAATTAATCTCTACTTTATTCACTGTATAAACCTTCTGTCTGCATTCCGAAGAGTTGAAAATCGTTGTTTACAATATTCAGCTGCTAGTTTAGCACCTTTGTTAATAGTTCGACGATTAGAAATAAAATGGATTAACAAAAATATAAGTCGAGTGGCTAAAAGTTAAATGTAAACATTGTAAATGAGAGATTGTTTAATGTACACAATTTATTTTGCTGAATTTATATATTCAAGAATATATTTTATGTTGAATTTAATAATAATAATGTGTTGTATGTTTAACTTTCAATATTAAAAGAAGTATGGTATATATATTAAAAATCAAAGTCAAAGAATAATAAATAAATTGTGATTAATTAAGAATAAAAAAAGAAAAAGATATAAAGTAATTTCAAAATTAAAATTAAATAACACTTAGTTTTCTATATTTTAATTATTCCTCTGTATATACAGAATATAATATTTAATTATTTAATATTCGTCAGTAATTATGAATAATTTATGTAATATTTATTAACCAGATTTTGTAGAGACCAATATAATTAAATAAAAATAAATTGATCTTATTATTAAACTCGTTAGCATGTTGATTTTTACTGTAATATGCTAGAGCCCGAGGCAATTTTAAATAATAATTAATTTATAACTGATTTGAATTAATTTTATTACATTTATTTCTTTAATAATTTTATTGATTTTTTTTAAATAATATCTACGAAATGGATTAAAGTAAAAAATGAAAAAAAGAAAACCAATTGTTCTAATCCAAGTTTGTTTCCGACTAAACAATTAAATCGAATATACTATTATTATATATATATACAACGATTAGTTTTGGAAAATATCGAAGCAAATTGATCTCGAGGAATATGTTGACTGTTATCTTATGAGAAAGACGCTGAAAAAATATTTATATATATATATATATATATGCACTCACTCACACACACACACACACACATCTATACATATACATATATATATATAAACATGCATGTATACTATACGTGTTGTGAAAACGCGCGAAATTGCAAAACACGGCGTTAATTAAGAAAACAGAAGAGCACAGTAACCGAGCATAGAGGAAACACGGTGCTTTGTTTCACGCGTTTTTAGATATAAAATACAACGGGTGTAGGAGAAATCCTCTCTCTCTATCTATCTCTCTATCTCTCTCTCTTTCTCTCTCTTGTTCTCTCTTCCCGTGACTATACAAAGAAGATACGAGACACTGACTGTATATATGCATATACATATCTTTACATGTAATACATATGTATGCATATATGTATATACATGTAGATATGGATGTACACGTACGTTGGATGATATGCGAAACTGGAAAATATCTCACGCTCTTACCCTGAAGTACATGAAAACGAATGAAAAATAAAAAAAGAGAGAGAGAGAGAGAGAGAGAAAGAGAATGAGCAAGAGATAGAAGGAGAAGGAAAGAGTAAACAACTGTAGAAAGAAGAAAGAAAGAAAGAAAGAAGGAAGAAAGGAAGAAAGAAAATAAAAAAGACACGTTATCACATCATGAACGAGTCCTTGTCCTTTACGTGGTGATAACAAAACAGTGAAGATAGGATACACATGTCCGTATAACTCTGCTGGTAATCGATCATGGAAATCATCGTAAAAAAAACACTCTCCCTCTCTCTCTCTCTCTCTCTCTCTCTCTCTCTTTTAGAGTGTATCCAACCCATCGGTCTTCCAGTGTCAAACGGAAATTAATAGCTTGTGGCTAATGTACAATGTACTCGCGTGCAGGAGACGATGAATAAAGATGAGTCGTGCTTCGAATCACTTTATCGAACGAACGAGAAAGACCAAATGAGAGAGAGAGAGAGAGAGAGAGAGAGAGAAAGAGAGAGAGGAAAAGTGAGGAAGAGAAAGAAGGATAAACGAAAAAAAAAAAGGGAAAATTAATAATCGAAAAATGTCACCCACTCATCGACTCTCTCGGATGGGCGAGACGTTTTGCAATTCTAATCTTGATGAAAGCACTCGAGTTAGTCGATTTTATTTCTACCTTCACCCTTATGCATACCCTCCACCCATTCTGTCTTTCTATGCTACCTTTTCTTATTTTCCGATGACACGAATAACCACTTTTTCAAAATAGGGATGAGGAAGAAAGATATAAAAAATGGAAAACAAACTATTTGAATATTAATGAAAAAAGGGAAAACTTAAAAAGAAAAATATTGATAGGTCACTAAAATGAGAGAGTAGTTCGAGCCGACCAATTGATAATAACTGCCTTACGATCAATCGATTAATTAAACCAATTAATTAGCGATCCGAAATCGGTGCGGTTGAAAATGCTGTTTCTCTCTTTTTTCTTTTTTTTTTCTTTTTTCTTTCATTCCAAACGATTGCTCGTACCTACTTACTTATTTACGTCTCGTTAGATCGTCGAACGTTAGTTTCCGGTTCGTTATAACCAATGGATATATGTTATTCGTTATTATCGCATTTTTTTCTCTCGCCTCTCCTTCGCTTACCGCTTTTTTTTAATTTCAACCCCTCGAGAAGCGTACGAATTTATTCGACGCGTGATAATTTTGTTCTCCTTTGAATAAAAATTGATTAATCGAATTTGTTTACTTTTCATTTTTGACATATTTTATTCCACGAATTTATTGAAGTTATATTTCTTTTTGCGCGTTGGGGAAAATGTAATGGGGAGTGATTTTGTTCCGAGCGTCTGCAAAAACGACACCATGAAGTTTGTCAGTATTTCCGACGCGCGGCAAAGCGATTTCAAGTATACGGCATGAAGTTGTCTTCTCTTCTTCTTCCCCTTTTTTTCTCAAGCGGGTCACCCCCATCTAAATAATAATCGTACTCAGCGCTGCTTTACTTAAATGATCGAAGCGAGAACTAATGCTGTAACCGCGCCATGGTTGTTGTTGACGCGTGAAGTAATTCGATATATCTCTCTTATATTTAGTATGGACTGATATCTATATTTGATATTTTCTTTTCTTTTTTATTCTTTCTTATATATATATATATATATATATATATATATAATAATAATTATTATTTTATTTTTTTAAGTTATTTTTTTTCTTTGAAGTTTTTTTTTGAAGTTATTTTTGAGGTTATTGAGGTTATATTCGTTTTGATACGGCAAAGAAGTATAACTTCTTACGTGCGTACATAAGTACACACACCAATTTTTTTTACTTATTTATTTACTTATAATACGTAAAAATCGGAGGGGAAATAATTTTCCGAGTATTCGTAAAAATTTCGATATAAAAATTTATGATATACGATACACTCGAATAATTGCTCAAATAACATTTCTTTTTCTTTTTTGTTGCATTTGTTCTTTTCTTTTAAAAAAACAGGGAAAGGAAACAATGTAAAATATACTAACGAGCATAGGAGAAAAAAAGAAAGACGTGCAGATCGTAAGACGACGACGTTTACCTGGTTGAAAATTAATCAGAGATATAATACACAATAATTACGAATTGATAACCATTATATAAATATACAATTCTCTTCTTCAAAATAATCGTATGGAAAAAACGAGTTAATATATAATTCAACAAAATCGCAGGTCTAGGTACGAATATCGAAAAATTAAAATAAATTTGTAACTCTTGTTATTGACCTTTTAATAAAATAAATCGAACAAGACTGCACGCTTATCTTCTTCCTTTTCTTTTTTACAAACAAACCGATGTTTCTCGAAACCTACTCGACACATACACACGTACCATACATGCATAATACATATACACTCATACATGGGACACACAATGGATTTTTAAATCGTGCAAAGGGTAACTCGGTTATATTATACGAATTGCGAGTTAAAAACTCGAAACTTTCGAGGATACGTAAGAAAGAAAGTAGAAAAGAATGGTAGAAAGAAAAAAGGAAAGAAGGGAAGGGGAAAAAAGGAAGGAAGAAGGAAAGAAACAGAGAGGGAGAGAGAAAAAGGGAGGAAGAGGAGTTTTCACTCGGCAAAGATTTACGCCTCGCACCTGTAATTTAATATGGAATACTTCGAAGGAGTTTCCTCGAGTTGTTCCAACATTCTTCCGTTCGTTCCAACGCTATCCGAAACGTGAGAAGACTTTGTATTTCCTCTTCGACATACACTCCCCCTCTTTTTCCTCCTCCCACCACCTCCCCCTCTTTTACTCTTATACTAGCAACTCCAAAATATGGATATTCCTCGTGTCATTATTCATCGAGCTCCCGAAGATCTAATTCCAATGAAGGGGAGCGCTCACGTAATCTCACCCCACCGTCACCCCGTACCCCCCTCCTCATACCCTTCACTCAACCCTTCACCACCTCAGCCCTCTTCCTCATCCAATACCCAACGATCATTTTCTGCAACGCCATTGCTAGCAGCTTTCGCGTCGAATGGAAAATTGGAAACGTTAGAAACAAACGAAAGTTCCTTTTCTCTCAACGAATTATTGTCGAAAGGGCCATCTCATCCTCTCCCTTTCTACTACACACATACGCATATTGAATATTTCTCTCTCTCTCTCTCTCTCTCTCTCGAACTTTTAACATTACGACCAGTCATGATTTATTACCGTCACGGATGCGTACTGTACATTACGTTGATAATTTCTTCCGCGTACCGTCTACGATACTTTTCCATTCCCATCGATCTCTCAAGTGTCAAACTGTGTATATGGTATAACCGAGAATGTGTCATGGTGCAGACTCGAAGAACTGACGCGAGTTAGAGTGAGAGGGAGAGAGAGAGAGTTGGAAGATTACGATTGGTCCTAAGAGATAGCAATGACAATAATTCTCATGCCTTTTTATTACATTATTTTAAATATGATGCAGGTAATGGTTTATAAAAGATATTTCTGAAAGAGAGATCGTTCAAGAACGTGACACTTTTTACGAGTGCTTATAAATAAAATTCATTAATAATAGGTACATTCAATTATTTTACGAAGAGTATATATCATTTTATTTCAATATTTAAATCCACGTAATTATAATAGATTTTGAAACAATCTAGATTATATACAAGAATGTCGTTATTATCGGCGTAAATTTTTATTAATATCCCGTTTAAATTAATTAACGCTCAATTAACATTAGTAAAAAATGGATATAAAAATCTTTGCATAATTTGTTATACGATTGTCACGACACTGTCGCGGGATTTATTATATAATCTTTATAAAAATCAGCAGATATTTATTGCCGGGAGACAACCTTTACAATTTCTCCGATATTAAATTTGATTCATATGCATTTTGAGCGAAGCTTTCTGAACGAGAAATAAGAATAAAAAAAAAAGAAAAAGAAATAAGGAAGAATAAACACAACCGATTTCGAGTGATTGAAAATCTCTCGAGAAGAGATCACGTACTTTCCCGCCTCCCCCGTTTTCTCTTCCTTCCCTCTCACTCTCACTCTCTATTTCTGTCGTTTCTCCTGCTCTCGTCAGGATCGCTCTAAAGATTCAGGACGTTTTTATCGAATCAGGAAGAATCGACTTCGTCTTCGCTAGATTTTCGATCCGGATGAATCGGCTCATATGTATATTTTTCCCTGATTTTTCGAATCTTCGTACACGATGAATAGATGAAATTACGTGACCTCATTTTTCCGTTGGAAATTCAAGCGCCCCTCCCTTCCCCTTCCTCACCCCCTCCAACCCTCTCTCTCTCTCTCTGTTAACCTCTTCTCTTCAACCCCCCTACTCTTTTAGCTGCGCCACCACTACCACCACCACCACCAACACCAATTTTACACACTTGACTAAACTCAAGAGCGTCCGAGAAAATTCCAAGCATAATCGTACACCTTCCCCTTCTAACACTATTCCCTATTTTTAGATAAACTTCATTTGCATAATAGCCAGCCATGAAAGACCGTGCGAGCCTTTGCGCGAACGCGAACTTCGAATGGTTGAAGCTAGAAGGAGGAGAACGAACTGACTACTTTACAATTGAATACAAGGAGAAGATAAAAAATTGAAAATTAGAAAAATATGAATAGTAAGAGAGCAACGTTGGAGGATAGGAGGGGTTGAGGAAATGGGAGGGAAAGATAGAAGAAAAATCTAACGAAACGAGGTAAAGGACGTTGATAATATTGTTACTTATTTCCATTACAGGTACTATTGAAAAGTATTTCATCCTTTATGCAAACCCCTTACTTACGCTTGCATCTTGTGATAGGTAGTGATTGGAAAAATTAGAACGTACGCGTTTACTCGAGTTTTTTTTTTTTCTTTTTTCGAAACGTTTGATATTTATTTTACAAAAAATAAATGCAACGTTCCTATTTTAACGATGATCTTTTTTATTTCACGTTATAATATTAATAATGTATACTAATGGTGATAATGATATAACGCAAAGAAAAAGAGATTTAATTACATTTAAAATTATTATTATTATTATTATTATTAGTTTGTATTATTCAAATATCATTACATATTTATAATAATAATAATGAAATATGGACAAAAATATATGTGGAATAGGAAATATTAATTAATAAAAGTCCATGCATGGTTTTCTCTTTAATCATTATCATTGTTCAGTATTTTACAAATCTTTTCGGATTAAAAAAAGAAAGAAAAAGGAAGAGAGAAATAGAGAAAAGGTTTCATATCGTTGGAGATAACGATATCACGAGTCCAAACAACAGATGATTCAAAAATAAATCGGATGAAGGGATTTTTGTCTATTGCTCGATTATACGTTACGTAATGGAGAAAGGGGATGTTATAAAAGAAAATACAGGCTTTTCCAAAATCAACAGTTTCTATCAATAGAATAAACATTGTTCTTATTCAAAAAATTTCAATATACGTATATGAAAGAAAATAATCGGAAATAACGAAACAAGTGTAAAGATTTTTTAACGATCATCATAAATTTATTTGAATAATTTAGTAGAAGAATTTTATTTTATCTGAAATAAATATTTTTTCTCGTTAGGAAGATTTTTGTAAACACTCGTATGTACACAGAGAATATTAAAAATCGATTTTATCTAAGAATTATAAATTTCCTGTGATAACGAATATTGTTCCACGTATGTAATTTATTTCTCAAGAAGAATCAACCAGCCCTCTCTTCCCAATGGTACTACCATCGATTATCAAACACCCTCTGTACATTATCGATATTATTTACAAATTTGTATCGTATACATATACCCACATCTCATTCCCTTCTTTTTTCTCTTACTCCATTCACGTAACACCACCACAATCACTCAACAACTACTTCGCATAGCCGCCCTACGTGCACGCACTTTTGAACTAACCTATATATGCATGTGAAATCGAATCCTATAGTGCAATAGACAGGTCCGACAAGTGAGAACCAAGAGAGCGTAACAATGAGAGAGAGAGAGAGAAGAGACGTTGTTCATCGAGAAGCTTACACAATTTCTCTTGTTCTAACTCTCGCATGCACGCATGCAAGTATGCACTCGCGTTCAATGGCAGGAGGGGTAGGCGGGGTAGGCGCGCGAGTGCTGCGGTTCGCTTCAGGATTTGCGGCTAAACACGTGTTTCCGCGTATTCCCTTGTTGCGCATTTACCGCGAGCATTAACGCCCCGCGGGGTTAACTGACCCTTCTGTTACATCTAACCACCCCCGATCCAACACCCTTGCCCCAAAACCGAACCCAGTCCACCGCCGTTTCTATCTATTCCCCCCTAACCAAGCCCCCTTTCTAATCACCTTCCTGACTCCCTCTTCTTTCGTTCATTCGTTTTCTTTCGCCACGCAATTGGATAATTTATTTGTCCAGGGAGGAAGACCGTTAAAGTACCGATTAACTACAACTTCGAATTTCCTTAACTCCCTGTTAATTGAATGAAAAAAGGGTTGAGGAGGTGAACGTACGAATGGACGGACGAATCGACGGACAATCTGTTTTATCGACCGAGATCAACCCTAACGACATTTTACGGATGCCTTTTGGTGGCCTCGCTTTTTGTTAACGGACTCTAACGAATCGATTCTTGGCTAGTTGTTTGTTATCGTGGGAAAAGGAAACACGGGGAGGGTTCTCCGATAATGAAAACTGCGAGAGGGTTGATCAGGTTGATGATTGGAAAAAAGTATGCTCGGAAAAATCGATAAAATGGTGGGAGATGGTGAACAAACTTTAAACAGGGAGATTGATCTTTGTTGGTTTTTGCACTTCTTATTTTTTTTTTTTTCGTTCTTCCTCTTCCTTCTTTGCTTGCTTATTTCTTTTTCGTCTTCTTCTTCTTCTTTTTCTTATCGATGTTTACAGTTTCTAGGCGTATAGTTTCCAACTTTATGTTTCTTTTTTGTACCTGTGTTTTGTACCTCTTGAATTTTTCTTTTTCTTGAAAATCATGTTCATATGATTTTTCATTGATGAATTATTCATGCAATTACAACGCAAACTTAAGATATTTTCATGTAAATAATTTAATAAATTTTCTTATATCCGTGTTGTTCAATTAACGTGTAAAAAAAAAAAAACAAAAATGTAAAATAATAAACGTCAGAAGACATTTTAATAAACGTATCGATTTATAATAAATTCACTTGACAGTAGTAGAACAAAGTTCGAAGGAACGTTTCGAAGTTTGCTAAAAGAAGCCAGAATACTTTGGTGATACGTTCCCAAGGAGAACACACAATGAATGCTTTATTATTATATTAAAGTATCTACTTTAAACGGTTATACGGTGTAGGTAGCGTTAATAAAGGATAAGCAAACTTTTACGTAGTTACCAACTCGAGTACTTTGGCTGTGGTAAGTATTATTCGAAAAGTTACACGCATACACATGCATGCGAATACAAATATAACACGCATTCCGCCATTTTAGAAATGCGAAAGCGTTAGAAAAGCTATCTTTCAAAAATTTCTTCACTCGAATTTCTTCGGCAAACCCAATGAAATCGATTCGTTGTTCGCGAGAGAGCTTCCCAACGAATTTAAAAACATTCGAAAAAAATCCTTTCCTACTTTTCCTTTCGATTTGTTTGACAGAAATATTTTACATCTTAAAATATTTACATCTCATTTTCTACGATGAGAAAAACAAATTCGCATTTGCGTTTAAAATCGATTCGTTTTATTTAATAAATCGTTATTTAGCTCGCGCGCAAAGATTTTAAATTGAATAAATAAAAAAAAAAAAGGAAAAAAAAAAATACTTCGAAGTAATTATGAAAAAGAAATTCTAAAAGTATATGCCGTAAAATACTTGATATTTGCTTCAACGAATGGACACCCTTCGTGATTGGTAAAACGTTCTCGAAAATCGAAGTTTGTAAATTGAAGGAAGTAAAAGCGGCAACGGCAAGCATCAACCTTCGTTTCAGCTTAATTAGCAACCTCGAAGAAACGCACTATTTTCAAGCCTCTCAATGACTACAACTCTTTCTCTCTCTCTCTCTCTCTCTCTTTTTCTTCTCATTCTCAAGTGAATGTTACAAAGAGTCAACGAAGCATAAAAAACCTCGGAAGGTATTAATTAAATTATTAGAAACTTTGGAGGGTTTCTACGACGACGAGTCGGGGGTTGGTAGTGGTAAGAGAATAATATAAGAGAAAAAGAAGGATGAAAATGGAAAAGTATATTTAAAAAAAGAAAACACGACGAAGAAAAAAGAAAAGAAAAGAAAAGGAAAGAAAAGAAAAGGGAGAGAGAGAAAGAGAAGTCTGTTCAGGGCTTACATATCCAACATTTTAATAGGGCGAAAGAACGTGGCCGACGGCAGTAAGTAGTATAAGCTACCATTAGTCCGCCGCCTTGTTTTCTCCAGTAGGAAAAACTTCTATTGAAAGCTCGACTACTTCCACCACCGCCATATCACCATTACCACTAACATACCACCACCCACACAACCCACGTTCACTTACACATTTATCTTTCGCGTAAAACGCGAACGTTTTGTTTCCGTTCTCTTCTTCTACTTCTTCTTCTTCTTCTTCTTCTTCTTCTACTTCTTCTACTTCTTCTACTTTTTCTATAATCCCTTCCCCCTATTCATCCCTCGTTCCATCCTCTATTCTACTTTGCTCTCCTTCTTCATCACCTTTTCGTCTATTTCCTTCATCCACCAGCTCCTCTTTTTTTTCTTCTTTCTATCTTTCGTTTTGTTTTTTGCGTGATTTTCGCGGCAAGAGATGCAGATTTTGTGTGTGAGAGAGAGAGAGAGAGAAACTTTCCACTCGTTCCTTCATTGTTCTCCGTTTCGATCAGCGAATGTGAGTGAGTAGTTGGGATACCACGAGCACGGTCTTTTCTTTATTACCCATTGTTTTTTGAGGTAGTATTTAAATTGTAAAGTCAGTTTGCGATAATGACATAGAAAAATACGAAACAACATTGGCTAGGATTTATTTTATTGCAGAGCAAAATAAAATTATGATTAACTATTTTGTTTTTTTTTTTTTCGTTTTGTTTTTTTTTGTTTACTTTTTTCTCGTTTAAATTATTTACGTTTAATAATAATAATAATAATAATATATATATATATATATAATGTTATATAATTATATATAGGTAATATATAATATAAATGTATAACATTATATAATGATTATATTATGGAATAAGATTTATTTAAGAGATAAAAGTCGAGAAAAATAATACGACGATATATATTATTGATTAAGAGAAATAAACCGGGTAGTGAAGTTGCGTAAAGAAGTCAGAGAATTATTAATTAAGAGAAAAGAAATACGACAAATATTAGTTATTAATTAAAGTACGGGAAGCATATACTTATCCACTTCTATTCATTTATCCTTTATTATATTGTATTCATTTTTATTAGCAGTGTCTCACACGATCAGTGAGACTACATATATTTTAAATAAACAACATAATTGTACGTTGAAAAATGTTACTTCCTATTTTTGAACGTAAAATTATCATCCCTAGTCCTTCTCAACCATTCGATTATACGATCCTCCATTAATACTATAATTCGACGAAAAGAAATTTACGTTGACACAGAAATCTTAGTGCAGAGGAAAGCGAAAATTTGTCATGGATTTTGTATTTTTTGCTCGTACAAACGCTTAAGATAATTTACTTTGATAATATCGTTTATAATCGATCTAAAGCGTATATAAATTTCAAACGACGTGGTCTACAATCTACATTTAATGATGCACGTAACATCAAACGTATTGAAAGCTAACGCTCCAACGATGAGATTAAAAGTGTCACGGATAACGATTAACAACGAAGAAAAGAAAAACAAAAATAATTAAATCAAAAATACAACGAAAGAAAAATGAAACAAAGGTATCGCATCAACTTTAAATAAATATTCGAAGTAGCGTAGTTGTAAAAAAAATTAAAAAGAAGAAAATAAGAATAAAAGAGTTGAAAAAAGTACGAGGCAGGACGAGAATCGTAACTTAAATGCAAACAAGGGAAGCATTATTAACGAAAGATGAATTAACGATTGCGCAAACAAACCTGTTTTCCTAGATACGACCTAACTCACATTTTTACTACGGTGCCGTTCGTAATCTTCATTCTCATCTTTTTCACGCCACGAGGATGAGGAATTAAGAGCTTAAGGATGAAAATTTCGTTGCTTCCGAGGAAGATCCACGACGTTTTAATCCAGCTCATTCGAAAAATCGGTTCACGAGTCTTAACTTCTTCCTACCGTACTCCCTCCTCTCTTACCCTCCCCCCTGCAACCCTAAGCCCCTTCCATCTCTTTTTCTCTTTTATATATGTAGTTGTCGAAAAAAAGTACTCGAACGTTCATGTTGATGAAGGATGAAGCTCAATAGGAATTAAAGGGGGTGGGTGAGAATGTGAGAGGGTTGAAACGAGCGATTCGAGTATAGCACGAGGAGTAGTACTACCCTAGACGATCGATCGTTTCTCTTTCTCTCTCTCTCTCCCTCTTTCACACACACCCGCGCGCGCCCGCAAACACACACACACACACACACACATACGTGTGCATACACTACTGTTCCGTTAGCTTCACACGTTCAATCCGCTTGAAAACGTTTTCGCGCATCGGCGTCTCTCTCGCGTGTGACTTCGGCTCGTCGAGTCGCCCTCGCATCGCCATTTATTCGACCTAACTTTGCTAGAACTTTAAATTGTCGCCTTAATGAGTCGGTCGAAGTTACATTACTCTCCTCGTAAACTCGTGAGATTTGTTCCGCGATCTTCCCCCACTCCCCCTCCTTCTCTTTCTCCTTCTTCTTCTTCTTCTTCTTCTTCTTTGCTTTCCACTTTCCTTCTATCTCTCAATCTCTATCTTTTCCTATTCTTTTACCTTGCGAACAACGTTTTCCCTTCTCGGTTGTTCGAAGACGTAATTTAGAGAACACGAAGGATCCATCGTAATTAAGTAGCGAATAGCTGTTTAAGATAGTGTGCTAAACTAGGATAGAGAGATTCAGACTTATACATTTTCACGTTTCCTTCCAACCTCCACCCACCTCCTTCCTCTCTCTCTCTCTCTCTCTTTCTCTCTTTCCCATTTTCTCCAAGCTGATCGTAAAGTCCAAGAATGATATAAAGTTGCAGATCTATATGCACACTTACACACACA
Source organism: Polistes fuscatus (assembly GCF_010416935.1). NCBI lineage: Eukaryota > Metazoa > Arthropoda > Insecta > Hymenoptera > Vespidae > Polistes > Polistes fuscatus. Next base: position 8,405,274 of record NW_025113107.1, on the reverse strand, counting down.
CACACACACACACACATCTATCTACGTATATCTATGAACAGGATGAAGATGTCCATACACGTCCGTTTACGTGTAACTATATATGTGTTTCTGTGTGTGTGTGTGTGTATGTGTGTGAAAATGTAGAAGATCGCTCGGACTCGTACGCTTCGATTCGCCGTGGCACGTCCGAGAAACAAATTTCAAGTTTCGAATCTACTTCCCCCTTTCCTGCCATCTACGGCCCTTTTCCCCAACCCCAACCCCCCTTCGTGCACCCTTCTTTTCCGTTGGAAAATTCAAAGTCCATGATAAAACGTCACGACTCGTGATTAGAATGCCTCGCGTTACGATGGATAGAGAAAAGAAGAAAAGAAAGAAAGAAAAAAAGAAGAGAGAGAGAGAGAGAGAGAGGGGAAAGAAAGAGAAATACGGGGATGGGTTGGAAAAGGGGTTGAACTTGTAACATACGTCTCGTACCCGTTCGGATGCGGAATATCAAATTAAGACATTCTGGATTACAACGTAAAAGGAAGATTTGCATTCAACGATTTTACTGTGTTTTTTGTTTGTTTCATTTTATTCCGCTCACGTGGGTTTCCTTTTTTCTCTCTTTGCTCTATTTCCTTTTTTCTTTTTATTTCCTTATTAATTTTGCATCGCCATCCTTTGTCTAAACGTTAATCAATCGTTTCGTTGCAATGTTTGTTATTCGTATCGCTCGGGTTTTAACAATATACGACGGATATCAACTTTCAATAAAATGGAAAAAGAAAAAAGGAAAAAGAAAATAAAGTAAAAAGCAAGGAAACAAGACAACGAAAAACGGAGAGGAAGGGGGAGTGAATGGAAAGAATGAAAAAAATCGATCAATGTTTTTTCGATTAAAAAGATCCGAGCAAACGGTTTTTCAAGTTTACATTTATCCCAATTCAATGTTCGACTCTCGTAAATACACCATCGCAAATTATAGCTTTGAGTAACATCAGTCTGCGATAAATTTGACAAATTAAAGGCGCTTAAAACATCGATGGAACCAGTCTAATTAGACAGTCGAACAATCTCACTGTATGCGTGGCTGTGCCTGTCTGTGTGTATGTTTATGTATTTATAGTATATCGGTAGAAAAATTTAATCGAATTTGCATATTGATAAGTGGTAATAACCGACTACTAGAGGTTTTGAGAATTACATTTAGAATATTATTTTCCGTCGTATTTCTGAACGCACTGAAACTAATTGAAATATTTCTATTATCCTAATTATCGATATATTTTCTAAGATATTTTTCTATACACGTTTGAACTTTCTTCTCTGTCCATTCCTGTTATGTATTACGTATAGATTAAAACAAAAAATTCTTTATAAATGTGTGCGTGTGTGTGTGTGTAGATTATTTTGAGATAATATATTTTTCGTGATAATTATCTTGAAAGGAAAAAAAGAAAAGGAAAGAAAATAAAACGAAAAAGTAAATAGAAGCGATTGCAAAAGTTTTTCGCGTGCGTTTTTGGAAAGATAAAAAAAAAAAGAGGCGAAGAAAAATTATAAAAAAAAAGAAGAAGATAAAATAAAATAAAGGGGCTGGCAAAGAAGGGAAGGAAGTGGAAAAAAAAAAAGTAGAAGAAGAAAAATGAAATGCAGATCATAATCGTACTTTTCAGTGCGACTCCCAACGGATCGTCGCTCATTTCTTTCAACGGGGTAGCTTGCTTTAAAAGGCAAAACTTTTTTCTTTTTTTTTTTTCAATTGCGCACATCGCCTCTCTCTCTCTCTCTCTCTCTCTCCCTCCTTCCTTATCTACCTTAACCTTTATCTCTTTCTACGCAATCCGTTGATCCTTTGATTTTTCTCTCTTCCTTTTACGAGCTAATAATTTATAGGTGAACGTGACAAAGAGAAAGGAGAAGGACCCTCCTATTACTTTGAAGTCAAAGTTAGCCCTGCTCATATTTCTTTTAATTTTATAGTATCGTTTTTTTATTTTTTTACTTTATTTTTTATCCTTTATATAATCATATTATTATAAAGATATCACCTCAAATCATCGCATCCGATTCGTTCGATAAATACGTTTTTCTTTCATCCAACAACCGACACGTTTTATATTCGATACTTTGATCTAATTAAGAATAACGCAAATAGTATGCATCTTTAAAAAGAAGTTGATGAAAAATATTTAAGAGAACAAAGTAACATTTTAAATGGCATATTTACGTTACCATATTCAAAAGATACTATCTTATAACATTAAAAAAGATTCAAGTAAACTTAATTATAATGAAATTTCTATTAAAATCAAAATTGTTTATGCTAGTGATCAAAATCAAATACTCATTAATTCTTAATTTCCCCCATCCCTCTCACTGATTCCCATAAGTTTTTCTTTTTCATTTTTTCCAGAAATAGTCAAAACGAACGTTCTACCCCTACTCGAACATAACGTGAAAAAATGTTATACCGTCCGTTAGTTGAAGCATCAATTAGGTAATGGTGGTGGTAATGGTGGTGGTGTGAATGAGTGATCAGTCAGACTTTTAGTCAGACAAAGGAAACGTGCGAAATTACACAACCGAGTATATTATAATGACGGACAGAAGCGTGCAAATAAGCAAACAAGTAAGCAAACAAGCAGCCAACCAACCAGGGACATGGACAGGTTGATGTTGGGTGCTTGTTCGAGAGGAACTGCGAACAGATTTACGGTGCGTTTTGGAATCTCGAAACTCTTCTCTCGCACACTTAACACTCGAGAGAGACCGTTGTTACCACCACCTCCTATCCCTGACCTTCTTTCTTTATTTCTTTTCGCCTTTCTCTCTCTTTTCCACTATTTCACCATCCTTCTTCTCTTTCTCTCTCTCTCTCTCTCTCTCTCTCTCTCTCTTTCTACTACGACCAGCACCATTTCCTCCACCTCACCGTTGGCATCTCCCCGGTATTTTCGAGCTCGAGGAAACTCGGCCGATTACATCGAGCTCTTTTCCTGGAACCAATCCCGGCCTCGTCGGTAGCAACCAACCACTTCCCCCTACCCCTCCACCCTCTCCTTCGCCCCTATTCCCATGCACTCTTCTTCTTCTTCTTCTTCTTCTTCTTCGTCTTCGACCCTTTACTTGCACACACACCCACACATACATATACACAGTGAAAATCAGATACAATTGAAGAAACTTATACAAAGAAGAAACTCAAGGAAAGCAACTCTTGGCCTCGTGCAGTAGAAACGCGGTAGAGTTAGGTCCTTCCTTCCTTCTCCTCCTATTTTCTTTCCGTTCCTAGTTCGTGTTTACTCGCGTGTTCGAACTCTGTCAGCATCGTGTGCCACGTCAAATAACCCTAAACAAATCGATCTTCCTCCACTTCCGCGACCAACGACGCAAATATATCTTAACCAAGATTTATTTCCAAAATGAATGAACACCCGTTATAACGTTTACCGATTATTTCGAATGCAATACGTTTTTTTTCATCCGTAAGATATTCAAATCCATATACATATATATGTATATGTGTATTGGAAATCTATATATATATATATATATATATATATACATTTCTACATTATTAAGATTAGTTTCCTCGTGAAAAAGTGTGTGTCGTTACCTTTGAATACTTTGATGTTGAGCAACCGTAACGTTTACCTATGCAAAGTAGACAAATTAGCCTAGTATGTGCTTAACAGGATAATTACGAATGGTAATAGTTAAGAGCTTGGTACTGAAGGCAAAAGAGGAATAGAGGAACGAAGAGACAAGGGAGAGAAGGGTAGGGAAAGGGTTTAGTAGAAAGACTGGATTAAATTAGATAATTACATTAAGCTACGGCACTTTACACGTCAAGCTCTTTTATAATTATTTCGCAAAAAAAAATTCCCGCTCGTTGGCGGCAATTGTAGCGAACGAAGACATTGATATTCAAACGAGGAATATTATCTTCCCTCTCCTCTTTTTGATCTTTCCGCCCCTTCGCTTCTGTTTCATTTTAATTCGATAAATCGTACGGATAATAATGCTATAGGTGTGATAATCGAATATTCCGAAGTGTCGGACACGTTGACTAATTTTGACGATCCTAATCCTATCGTTTCGAGTTCTAAAATGTAAATTCAGTTCCTTGTAAGTACTTATGTATATATATAAAGAGAAAGATAAAGAGAAAGAGAGAGAGAGAGAGAGAGAGTGAAGTATATATATATATATATATATGTATATCTGGAATCAAGGTATTTCATCGGTCAGTTCTCTGTTCTCAACCATTTCTGTTAGGTGTATGAAATGAAATCGAATTTAACTTTGAAGCCGTTGATCCCGTAACGGTGTCCGCTTATGAATTCTATTATTATCGATTTTAAACGGGACTTTTAATAAAGATTCGTTCGGCCTAACGAATCGATCGATCGAAACGTAATAAGTATCGCGAATTCAAATTCATTAACGCTTACCGCAAAGGAATCTTTATTAGCGAATCATCGATAGATGTAAATCAATCAGCAACACTCCGAATGGAAAAATGATGCATTCTAATTTAGTAGATTTAAGTGGAATATTAATTAAAGTAGATTTATATATTAGGACTATAAGAAGTTTACTTACATGTCCAATGATCGGCCACGTTGAACGCCTCGCTTATGTACCAACCACGCTCTTACCACCAATCAGATAACAGCAAGGGATTCTTCACAAATACAAATATTGTCATTAAAATAATAGTTTATGAAAATAGTTAGCATTCGCTTGACAACGGGATGCAAGTCGATCGTTCCTAAGCGAATTAACGGCAAGTCGAGCTTTTCTCACAGTCCACTTTAGTAGTAATAGTATTAGTAGCAGTAGTAGATCGTCCACTGAATTTTTGGGATCGAAATCCACTGATCCCTACGAACAATATCACAACAAACTACAGTTAGATATTCACTGACTCTTCATTCTCGATCATTTCAAGAATTTAACAACTCTCTTTATTCAGACAATTTTCACTAACGCGATGATTAAATATTGGCACTGATAAATGCTTTTTCTAACCGCACACGACCTGAACGACTCTAGTTTATTATTTGAGAGATAACATGGAGCTAGGAGAAGGTAGAAAGGGAAGTAAGAATAAGAGAAAAGAAGATAGGTAGCATATAGAGAAACGGAGAGGCAGAGAAGCAAGCAGGAAGCAGGCAGAAAGGCAGGCAAGCAGGCAGGCAGGCAGGCAGGAAGGAAGGAAGGAAGGAAAGTTCGGGGAGAGAAGGGTAGTCTAAAGCGAGGAGTCGGCTCGAAGAGGGGTGGTAGAGCGAAAGGGGAGAATGCTTGGGGGGGAGGGTGGTTCAAGGGGTGGCTCGCGAGCTGGATGTTGAGATATATCTCAACGTGTATTCGTTGCTTTGATCCTTTGTCTATGTATTCCTCTATTTAACTCTGTCTCTATGTATACATATAACTTGTTCTTTCTTCCTATTTTGCTCTTTCTCTCTCTCTTTCCCTCTCTCAAGCACTACTTCTGTCTTTCTTCTTCTCTGTCTCTATGTCTCTCTCTCTCTCTCTTTGATCTTGTTTCTATCACATAGGTCTCCTTAAATCGAGAAGGAACAATTCCAACGTCAACTCAAACTACAGCAAATGCGTATCGAGTGGCGTGGCAGGTGTACACGGCTCACTTCTGACGCCACTACAGCTGCCGATGGTACTGGCTCTCTTTCTGGATCCGGCTCTACCACTGGCACTGCCTCTCTGCTCTTGCTCTTGCTCTTACTCTTGCTCTTGCTCCACTCCGCTATGCCTGCGCAGCACCCGACCCGGCCAAACCCAGACCCGGCGTGTAGGTACCGCGGGCTAGCACTCGAGCTCCAGCTACCCTAGCTGCTTCATCCCCACCAATCCTTATTCTCTCTCTCTCTCTCTCACCCTCTCCCTTTCCCTCTCTCTCTGCTCCGACGACGCGCAGTGCCGAACCCACCACTATTCGCACCCCTTCTCACCTATCCCCCCACCACTTTCCATTTCTATCTCCTTTATATAATATATATATACACACACATATATATAATATATATATATATATCTCTCTTTCTCTCTATTTTTTCTTTCTTTCTATCTTCCTCTCTCGTCTTATTTCTTATTTGATTTTATTACCTTACACCACGTCATGTCTTTTGTATCTTTCTCCTTCATTGGAATTTTCTTCTCTTCGTTTTTCTCTTTTTTGGTTTATCTTTTTTCTTTTTTACTTTGCCTTCTACTCTCTCTCTCTCTGTCTTTCTATATATCTCTATCTTTTGTTGCTTTTTCTTTTCTTTCCACGTAACCCCAGAATTTGTTCTATCTATTAGTCTTGTTTCTTTCATTTTTTCCTCTCATTCTCCGAGAGTTTAATTTTCATCGTAAATAGCTTTCATTGTTAATCCAATTTGTTCACTCATCCCTCCCGATCATTTATATTCGATATTCCTTCTATTATTCGTATGCTACATTTCTACGATTGTACGCGGTAAATATATTTTCGGATCTTTTAATCGTTTCTTAATTATTTATATCCGTGTTTAGTAGCTTTTGTGAAATTACCACTACGTTTATAATCGTTAATTGGTAAAGCTACTTCATCAACTTTTAAGATTTTCTTCTTTCTTTCCTTTATTTCTCTCTTTTTTTTTTTTGTTCAAAGACCAATCCTCTTTTAGAACGATAAATTCGAATTTCCATCTTTATTTCTTTTTCTTTCAGTCTTTCTTTCTTTCTTTCTTTCTTTCTTTCTTTCCTTTTCTCTTTCTCTTTCTCTTTCTCTTTCTCTTTCTATTTCAACTGCACCACTCTTCTCGTCCACTCGAAAGGGCGAGTCTCTTCGACGTTTCCTTCGAACCTACCCAAAGAATTTCGCTTATTCGCGAAAGTCCTTCCTCGATCTTTACTCTTTCCCACCAAACTCCTGACCATTCGAACTTTGCTAACTCACGATTCTTGTTCTCTCTCTCTCTTTCTCTCTCTTACTATTTTCCTCTCTCTCTCTTTCTTTCTTTTTATCGTTCTCTCTCGAGCTTTCATTCTCTCTCATTCTCTCATCGATGCTAAAGGATTTTGGCAGAGCTCTCTCATGGTTCTTGTTTCTTTTACTTTTCTTTACGTTTTTTTTTTCTTTTTTCATACAAACCAACGACGGATGGTCGTTCGAGGGTCGATCGGATCCTTAAAGCGAGTATTACCGAGTGATTAATCGTAGTTTCTATTTCAAGATGGTAACCGCTCTTCTGTCTAAGACACTTTAGAAAATATTAATTCGATTCCTGTCCAAAATTATTCGATGATAACGGGACAATTATTATTGCACGTTAGTTTTTTATTTCTTTTTCTTTTTTTCTTTTTGTTGATTATCATTATTTACCTTTAGAGACAATATTTTATCGAAGTTTAGAATTTTCCACCTACAATCGAACGAATTAGGTCATCTTTATAAAACAAAAACAAACAAAAATGCAAACTTTGCCTTCATGATAATCAAAGTCATAATAATATTTAAAAAACAATCGATATATTATTATTTATCCAAATTATTATCAACGTTAACATATAAATAAAGGTGTACCATTTAAACCGATCCACTTAAATATCTTCGAAAATGTTGATGGTAGAAAAAACTGTATTTGACAAAAGTTAAATGATTTAAGGGAACGCACTATCTAATATTATTAATTTTTTTCAAACTGAAAAACCTTTCTATGCCCCCTTAACTTTAAAATAATCTATTTTATCATAATTGATAAAATTGAAATATCTCTTATCGTTTTCAGTACTGATAATTGAAAAAGAAAAAAGGTCAATTAATTATTAGTTATAATCGAAGAAAAAAGACAAATTATTAAATAACATATAATATTTCGATAGAAGTAAATAAACCACTGGACGAATCGATCGCTGTTCTCCATCTTTTAGCGTATTGAAGGGCTACAATAAAAGAACTTTAAAAAAAGGAGGATGGTGGTGGGAGTTAACAATAAAGGATCAAGCGATTAGTCTCGATTAGAGACTCAAGTAGTTCCATCGAAATGGGAGATAGAGATAAAATGAAAAGGGTTGGTAGGGACGATATAATTTATTATTCCCCCAGCCCCTTCCCACCTCGTACCTCCAATCTCTTTACCTCACCCTCTTGTAACGTTATTAGCCTGTTTGGCCATTCAGAGAGCAAATCGTCAAACTGTGCTTCGTCGACTTCACTGTAACTCTGTTTCTCTATGTAGAAAGAAAGAGAGAGAGAAACACATGTGATTACATACATGTATGAATGCATACATGCACAAGTGTATAATACGTACATGCATACATAAATATATACATACACATAGATACATACATACATAGATAGAGAATATCAGTTAAGCGGAACATGCAAATCACCGAATTGATCTAGTAATGATTAAAGGCAGTACTAATGGGTGCCTCTACGTAGTATGACGTCGAGGATACGACGCAGGAATGTTAATGATCTGAATATCGATGGGGAAACCTGTACCTCTCTCTCTCTTTCTCTCTCTCTCTGTACTATAAGGTATGCGTAGAAAATCTGATGAGTCCCTCTAAGGGAATTCGATTGAAAATTACGATCGATCGACTCGACTAGTTTGCCATTAATCGATTTCTACAAACCTCGAATATGTGTTTTTTATTTCATTTCTTTCTATCGTCTCGTTAAAATCAACAATTTTTAATCCACTCATGTATATTATAGAATTTGTTGTTTTCTTATTTCTTTGTTAATAAAGCAAGGCTTTTAATAATATCTAATAATTTAAAGTTTGTTTCAACGTTAATAATCTCAATCGAGAATTATTAATAACATGCAATATTTTATGACATATTAATCGAATGAGTGAGTACGATCCGAAGTAGTCAGAGTCAAGCATAGTTTGGACTTTCCGATTCGGACGTGTGCCAATAATTATAAAGATTAACCGAGTCAAAAAATTTGATATAAAATTTATTTAGTTTATAAATAATTTTTTTTTTTTATTACGAAACAAATTATCCAATATAATTTTATAATAATATTTTTGGATTCAATTTACTCTTATAATTAATTCGAATAATTTTCTCTCGAGAGAAGTATTTTAATTTTACTTTTTATATTTATATTGTTGATACTATCTTCCGACATTATTAAGCAATTAAATGTTGAACGAAACGTTAGGGAAAGGCTCGTTAAATCTCGAAATGCGTAATGCGTTTAATTCGTCACTCATTCAGACCAGAACATTCTATAAATCATTTTGATTTATACATTTCCGTTTGGTGAATATCTCTCTCTCTCTCTCTCTCTCTCTCTCTCTATCTCTATCTATCTATCTATCTATCTATCTATCTATCTATCTATCTATCTATCTATCTTTCTTCCTATCTCATTCACTGTCTCATTCACTCTCCCTCTCTTTTCAACAAAAGGACGAGCGATGATCGTTCTATTCAAAGCCGATCCTTCCGCTAAATTACGCGAATCGTTCGACGATGGAGCTAAATTCGATCAAGTGAGAACTTCTTTTTCTTCTCACTTCTTTTTCTTTTCTTTCATTATTTTATTTCTTTTTTTTTTTTTCCTTTTTGATCTTTCTATTTTTGACATAAAAAACTGTCTTCTTGACTACGATCCAAGGGTACTCAAAAGTTGCCGGAATTACCAACGTTAATCTCCGACAAATGTGAAAACGCATTTGTTGGGAGGGAAAGAAAAAAAATTCAAAGATTTTCTTCTTCGGTAAAAGATTCGAAAAGAAAAATATGAATTTTGTACATGAGCATAAAATTTTAACGAAACGAACTCGAGAAGAAACGAGATTAGATTAAATCGGCAAGATAGAAAAGAAAAGGAGGAGAAGAAAAAAAACTTCTTTTCAAAAAGAAATAGAGAAGATTAAATTAAAATTATTTCAGATTTTATTTTCGACGAACAATCGATCAGGTATTCGTCGTATGTGATTTATTTCCATATCTTTTTTTCTGCGAAGAGAACAGAGAACGCGTGCGTGTGCAATATAGATGAAAAAGAAGAATGTACCATTTACTATAAAAAACTCAAGTTATGTGTGTGTGTATATGTGTGTATAAGAGTACTCGAGGTAGGAAAATTTCCCCCTTTATTAACAAACTTTTATTCGAATATACATTAAAAAAGGGGAATGAGAGGGAAAGAAAAAAAAAAGAAAGACAAAAAATCATTGCTTGTTATACGCTTTGCGAAACTAGGAACGCGTGAGGAAGTAAAAAAGATGCTTCAAAATATAATAGAACGACCGATCGATCGTTGTATTTTCTTCATATTACCTGAACGTCCATCTCAAACGCTTATCACCTTAATCCGCAATTAGAAATCTCTCTTAACCGGTACTCGTGAGAATCCACTAACCATGTTTACCACCAATTACTGGTACTCATCGTCTTCGTCGTGATTGTTGTTGTTGTTGTTGTTGTTGTTGTTGTTGCAATTGGCCACCTTTAGACGGTCTGATCCGATAACCATAATCATAATTCCATGGCAGTAGAAGGGAAAGAGAAAGAGAGGGAAAAAGAGGATTACTTACAGCAATTCAATTATTTCGAAACTTCGCTTTTTAATTTTTTTTTTATTATTTACTCTACGAAAGAGATGGTTATTGCGATATCGAGTAAGGAATTAGAAGATTTGTAATTGTGATTATATATTTATTAGATACCGAGTAAGGAATTAGAAAAATTATAATTGTGATTATATATTTATTAGATACTAAATGAGCTAATGTTTCATATTTTATTATTAATTATTTATTTTTTTATTTCTTTTCTTATTTTCGTATAATTAGTAATTTATTTTTAATTTTACGAAACGAATCAACGAGAAGTGTTTATCGTTCGATAGAAAAATGTTTATCCTAATGTTCGTAAGTTTTTGTTTCGTTTCCTTTCTTTTTTCTTTTCTCCTTTTTTTTTTCTAAACTTTATTATTTTTTCTACATTTTTTTTTCTTTCTAATTTCGATGAAATTTGATATTTATCGTTCTTCGTTAACCGAGGAAAAGTTCTGGTTACTTAAATCATGGAAATATAAGCTATAAAACAGACTAAAGAATAGAAAATTGCGAAGTTAGTATATAAACAAAGATGAATTATATTATCAATCATATCAATTATTCCAAAAAATCATTCGAATTTGATATAAATGTTGTCGCAAAGATGATGAACGAATTATGGATGCACAATATCTTTCTCTTTTTATACGAGCTTATATTTACACGTAACTTAAAATATTTCTCTCTGTTGCGTGTTCGTAAATTTTAATGTTATTTCATTTTGTAGAATAATTAATCATCGGAACGAAAGTGAAATTTCTTTTTTTATTACCTACATGAAACGAGGACAAACTTTCAGGACTTATCGAAGATTAGATCAAAGTACGTATCTGAGTGAAAATTGAAAAATCGTTAAATGAATAATTATTATACTTTAGATGTTTATTAATTATTATAAAAATATTTAATAAAAATTTTTTAATCGATAAATTTTTTAATGACGATGCATTAAAAATTGACGTGCCATCCAATTAAACGAAATTAATCATAAATAATAATAATAATAATAATAATAATAATAATAATAATAACCCATATATATTAATATATATAGATATAAATTTACTATACTGTTAATCAAATAAATTCATAATCGAAGTACCATCGATATTAAATCATTAATTCAATAATACAAATATAGAAATAATGCAAAAGAACCTAATAAATATCTTCATGAAAGTCTCTTGATCGACCACTTACCAAGTACTCTGATCATTAGTAAAACACGAATAAAAAGCATCCCCCTTATAGCAAAATCCTGTCTCTTTTTTTTTCTCTGCCTCTCTCTCTCTTTCTCTCTCGTGTCCTCTCGTTATCGCGACCTAATAAAAAGAAAAAAAAAAAATCTAAAGTCTCCACTCTTTCCTCGTTATAATTTCGAAGTAACTCGGAGTAATCGTTCGAATCGATACCGCGAATAAATTTCTTTTCGTCTCTCTTCGTTCATTCAATCTATCTATATCTATTTATTTATCTATCTATCCGTTTATTTGTGTATGTATAAATAATATCTAGATAGTAAAATAAATAAATATATACATCTATTATACCTTCAGCTCCAAAATTAATTTAATCTTATTTTTGTAAATACTTTTCTTTTTGTTGGTTTCTCCTGATTGGAAAGGATCTTAACGAGAGTCTAGAATCCTCTGATCATTCCCAATCTAAATATTCCTTCAATTAAAGGATCGCTCCCTCGTTTACGTACTTATTCATCTACTGGTGAGGATTTAGTGAGAATAAAAAAAAGAAAAAAATGAAAAAATAAAACATTCAAAAGAGAAAGAGAAATAATCTACATATACATTTACAGTGAGTCACAGATGTATTTGTATACTTACTGTTAATTTCAAATAATCAATATTTTCCTGTAATACGATATTAATATCAAATTCTTATACAAAGAAACATATTTCGGTATTATTAAACTTGTAAATTAATATACATTTTATATTGCAAAAGAATATTTTATATATTATTATATAAGAGAGGTATTATTATATAATATACATAACTTATAATAAAACGGGCTAACAAAGTACTACTTAGAAAAATAATCATTGTAACTTTCTTTATAAATTTTGTTAACAATACAAATTTCTTATGCCATATACAATTCATATCAATTTGAAAGTTTAATAATCCTAAAATAGATTTCTGTATACATATATATTATATAATAATTTAAACGCTTTGCATTATAAGCAAATATCAATTATTTCAAATTTACAGTGGAGCCAGGTACGAATACTCCTGTGACTCACGTTATGTGTATTTATAATAAATATATATATATATATACATAAAAATATATGCATACAATACACTTATACATGTATACATATATTCAGTTGGGATCGAAAGGCAGGAAGCGTTACGATACGATAAAGTACCATGGGTCAAACGAAACGTGAATTATCGATTGCCAAAGCTTTCACAACCAACAAAGGTTCTCTCTCTCTTTTTCCCTCCCTTTCTCTCCCTTTCTCTCCTTTTCTTTCGTTCTCTTGTACAAATTAGGTATACCGCTACAAAGCCGGACTCTTACTTGAACATACACTAAATAATTGACATACCGTAATCGACTTCTATTGAGTCGTACACCTTTGTACTTAAGATACACGCGATTTTCAACCCTTCCGTTTCACCCCCAACCCTACCCTCCACTCCTCTCCTATTTTCCCCATACTTTTTTTCTTTCCACCTTTCAACTCCCCTTCGATCGACCGGAAAATATTTCTTTCCTTCTATCTCTTCCTACTTTTCTCTCTCTCTCTCTCTAATCCCTTCTATGTTTTTTTTTCTCCCCCAGTCACCCTCTTACAAAGTATTCAAAGGAATCAACAGTGTACACTGAGTGAATCGCTTGGACGAAAAGGACAATTGCGAGCTGGAACTATTACAATCTTTTGTTTTTTGATTTCAAGGTCATGCCTAGTGTATTCTCCTTTTTATATCTTTTTATTATCCTTTTAATCTTTTCGTTGAGAAAAAGATTATGGGAGTCAGTGTTAGTTTGTTCCTGTTTAAAAAGAATCGGTTATGTTTTTTATAAACTTAATCTCAACGAATGAATTAAAATTCATGTGTATATATATATAGAAAACTATTTAACCGATCGAAATATTTTTTGTTTAAAACTCTACACAAATTTCATTTTTCAAACATTAACCCACGACTTTAATCGCAATATCTAAACAATTTAATTTATCGATTTGACTGTATCCCAATATACACTTTTTGATTAGATCTGATTAGAAATAAATTTACATTAATTTTGAATAATTCTAAAGTCAAGCGTGTGTGCAATATGATATTGACACATAACGTTATTTTTATCTAATAAAAGAAGAATATTATTGTAAGTAACAAACAGATTGAAAAATAATACCAATAAAAAGCAAGTACCTGAGAATACTATCGTCGTGACGACGACAAGTGAATAACAAGTTATTGTTCCCCCTTCTCTCTCTCTTTCTTTCTTTCTTTCTTTCTCTCTCTCTCATTGTTACTCCTCATACAGACCGTCTATGCTTTCCATACAAGAACGAATAAAGGTGAAAATGAAGGATAAATATTGATAGGACAAACATCGTACGTGGAGTAACCGACCTCTTGAACGGGTTGTTTTTTAAGCTACTGCGTTTGTATTTTTCAGACGAGATTGTAAATAAAGAGAAAAAGAAAGAGATAGAGAGACAATGAAAGAGAAAGAAAGAGAGAGAGAGAGAGAGAGAAGATGAATAACCCACATTTACTTTGTTTCCTCATTAAGGCAAACATACATTAACCTTATGTTATCGAAAAAAGAATGAGCATTCTAATGAGATGAGCACATATGAAGAATATCAATGATTGTCGAATAAAATTTATATTAACATTCGTTTTTTTGTTCGTTCTTATATATAATATTATATACATATGAATAAAAAAGTTATTATTAATAGCAACAGTTTATAACTCATACTAACGTACATATTTTAATGCTCGTACGTTGGATGTTGCAAAAGAGAGGAAGAACGTTTTGACAAATGATAAAAGAAAAAATGAATGCGAAAATGATACATGCAAATCTGGAATATGTGTTACTATGCCTTACTTAAATAATGCAAAGTTAAACGATAATACTTGTACGTGTGTTAGTAAATATTTTAACATAAGTATAAGTATCTCTCTCTACGTATGTGTTATAAATACGGTAGATGAAGAAAAAAAATATTTATATATATATATTTATCGCGAGTGTAAAAATATAAAAATTCACTTTATCCCGTATTTAATACGATTCGTATATATTTTTTGTCCTATTTCGTGATATTCAAAGATATAGATTTAAATGCTTGAATAAATATTCTGATTTATCGTATTAAGAAATAAAATTAATATTTATAATTGATATTTATAATTGTCGATGAACGAATGTCTTTCGAATATCGAATGATAAAAAGAAGAAAAAAGAAAAAAAGGAAAAAGAGAGAAAAGGAAAAAATGATTTATGCAACGTCGATAACAGAAGGGGGCCTGAAATCACGATAATTGACATAGGAAAGTTTGTAAAGAAAGTATAAGAAAAGTTAAAATAGAGTGAAGGGTAGTTTCTGCGTGAAGAAATAGAGAGAAAGATATAGAGATGGTTTTTCCTTCTAGAGCAAGCATCGCATCAAGAAACGCAGAAAAATTGACCGATGACGATGTCGGAAAAATCCACAAAAATCCTCCCCTGTCGTTCGGACGCGAGCGAGATGAACGAGAGAACGACGTCCACGTCGTTTCGTGATTTATCGTTCGTGATTCGTAGGACGCAAACGCGTTCTCCTGAAAACAGAGAAAAAGATATATAGAAAAAGAGAGAGAAAGAAAAAGAAATAGAAAAAGGGAGATAGAAATAGAAGAAGGTGGATTCGAGTCGAATACGAGAAGATAATGACGGTGAATTTCGCACGCGAGGAGAAAAGCGATCTTCCTTTCATTCTTCATCTCCTTTTTCTTCTTACAACTGGCAGCAGCAGTCGTCTTACTAGAATCCTACCACTGTTTAGTCTACTAAACGTTTCCTTTTAGACGAGTTGAATGACCGAATATCTTCCAGTTTCCTTTTCTACCATCCTCGCGATTCGTTAACAACTACGATTCTTACTGAACATTCCCACCATTTTATATTTTAATTCTTAAATTCTATACTTTCCACTACGATCGATTTTTTACTTTGAATATTTCATTTTTTATACTGCTTTTACATTTATTTATTTAATTATATTGCATTTTTTAATTTTTTAAACTGAATTTTATCTCCGTTCGATTGTAAGCAATCGAACTTTTTTAAAGAACAAATTTACGATACAAATAAATATATATATATATATATATATATATATATATATACATGTCAACTGTTGGTAAATTTAATATTAAAGTTAAGCACACTTACAAACAGATTCTCTATTCGAAAAAAATTGAGCGTGTAATACAGTACGCACACTAAAAATAAAACTTTCATGTTTTACAATTCAATATTGAATGTAACAATATTGAAAACTGAAACCGTTAACAGAGAGATCAGAAAGAAAAGAGAAAGAAACAGAGAGAGAAAGAGAGAGCATGGTTCATAAAATGCAATAATTGTAGTACACATATTCGTTTATCGATTTTTTTAAATCGAAATCTTTAGAAAGCATAGTTCAAAAGAAGATGCACTTTAAACATTATACGTCATCGTTCGTTAAATCATTTCTACCGCGTGTCGTTTGAATTATCTCAACGATCTCGAATAAATCATTTCAAATTGAATAGAAAAATAAAATCGACATAAAAAAAATCAACTCGTTAAAATACGTCCTTAAAAACAAAAGGGAAATCATCGAATAAACATATTCAAATACGGGTATATTATTATAATACAAAATTGTATATACAACATTCCTAAATAGAAATAATATTTATCTCGAAATGAGATCGTCATCGTGCTCTTAACATGCATTCGCACGGAATGTAATTCTATCACTCGGTTATGAATACAAAGCTTTGATGTTAATACTGGGTAAGGCTTTAACTTGGAAAGTGCTGTATAGTCGGTGTGGTACGATCATCTTAACCGAGTGGCTAACTCCCATAAAATAGACGTAGCTACTCGAAACTTCACTACTGTCTAACTCTCAAGGACGATATTATGCGACGCCGGGAGTTGTTTCAATCGGATATACGATTGACCCCCTATGGATTAGCGAACTTGCGTTAACCATAAATTCACGTTAATACATATTACATGAGAAGAAGGTGAAAAGGAGAATTAAAAAAAGAAAAAAAGAAAAATATATAGAATAAAATAACAAAAAAAGAAAAAAAAAATAGAAGAGAGATGGGATGAGAGTAAAAATAAACGAAGGTTTTCCTAATTGCGATTAGATTCGACCACGTCGACGACGACGACGACGACGACGGGAGTTTCATTTCTTAAAACGAATTGACTCGAATTAACGTTGCCATCCAGTTTTTCCTACCACCAAGTACGTATTACAAGGTATAGCACTCGAGTTCTGCAAATGAATGCCAGACTATCCGAAGGAAACACTAATTTGACCTACTTTCTTTTTTAGGTATATCGGAAAAATCGATAGCTATGTAAAGAAAATGTATGAGTCTATGTGTATGAACGGTTGAGTGAGTGTTTGTGTGTATATGTGCGTGGAAAAAGAGAGAGAATTAGTATGGTAGCTAGTTGTTAACGATTTCGTCGCGGAAACCATTAAAATAGATATTTAATTTACATATCTGGGATAATATATAAATATTTTATATTTTAATATTTATAAATATATATTCCCAACAAATATATTTTTAAAAATATATCTTTTTCTTACATTTTCGAAAAGGACAATGATACAATTAACAACATCAAAGAAAAAGAAATATATATATATATATATATAAGATCGCTATAATCTTCTTTCAAATTCGTTTTTCAATCGAGATTGTTTTAATCGTAGAAAAAGAAAAAAAGGAAAAAAAATATATTAAAGAAATAGAATCAAAATGATGAGCGTACCTTAATCCGTTTATTTTTTCTTCCAAGAAAAAAGGTGGTTGGATCGTGGAGATGTCATAGTGATAAATCTTAAAAGTCGTACGATTTATCGTGCATTAGATATTACATTTTCGGCATTATGTTAGAAAAGGGTAGGGAACACGTCCAGCGGTGCAAAATCCATTTTTACGATGGAGCACGCGCGACCGTATTTTCTATTTCTCTCTTTCTATCTCTCTCTCTCTCTCTCTCTCTCTCTCTCTATTTCACTCTCTTACGTATCTCACGTATCTCGATCGTAATGTAATGCGTACAGATTTCATGAACGATTCAAAGTGGAACTAATGGGATGCTGGAAACGACGAAAAATCGCATGAACGACAAGACTCGTATTCTTTCTCTTTCTCTAACTCTCTTTATCTATCTGTCTCACTTTTGCTCGTTTATCGCAACATCTGTATACATATATACACGTACGTGTTACCAATCTGGACCTATGGAATACCGCTATGGAGTATGGCAGCGAAAAGTCACATTGTCAAGTTCGTAAAATCACCTAATCATTAGTATTTCATCATATAGCAAAGAAAATAATGCATCTACGTTAGTCAACGTTTTCCAATAATTCATTCCGATATACGCATTTTCTTTCTCTTATTTTATCTCAATTTGTATCAAATTAAGAAATAAATTGACATTTATATTATCGATTTAAAATAATCAAATATTCAATTATTCTTACTAATGAATGAGTGGAAAACGATCGAGATTCGAATTCGAATAGTGACGGCTAAAACAAACGAACAAAGTTATAAAAAAGGAAAAGCGTTTAAATGTATCGCATAAACAACACAACTATAATCTCACGATAAAAATAATTATGTTTGCGTTAAACGATAATCGTAATTACAAAACGTTCTGGTATTATTACAACGGACAGATAATCACAGATCAGATTTTATTCGTTACTCGTAATACCTGTGACAAAATCCAAGGACGAGATTGATAATGATATTACGCTCTGATATAATCGACAAGGTATCTTTGACAGGCTCTTTAAAGAGAAGCTTTAAAAAAAAAAAAAGAAAAAAAATAAGAAAAGAAAATCCTTAATAGAAGAGGATACAAAAAACAAAAGAAGATATAGGGAAACATGAAAGGAAAAGAAAAGGAAAGATAAAAACTAAGAGAAGGGGGTTGGGTTATAGAAAGGAGAAGGTACAAGGATGAACCTTAAAAGCAAGGCAAGCAAGAGAATCGCTGTACCCATAACAATGTACAGTTTACAAGAGTTGGCCGTGACGTAAGTGGCCGCTAGAAAATCTCTGTTCTTTCTTTCTTTCTATCTTTCTTTCTTTCTTCCTTTCCTCTCTTTCTTTTATATCTATTTTTTCTTTTTCCTTTTTTCCTTTTTTATTGTCCTCCCTATCTTTCTTACCTTCGTCTGTCCGTTCGTATGTTAGTTCGTTCGTATATATATATATATACATACGTTCCCTTCGAATCTCACTATAGAAGAGGGTTGGGCGTTTGGGGGAGACTTTTAGAGTCATTGTAGGTGATCCAAGGTGCTCGAGTATCAGCGTACGGCACTAACGGCAAGACCACCCCTCCACGACGACACCTCTTCTAACCCTCTCCCCCGTATACTCGACCTAACCCTTGCATTTCCCACTCTCTTCAACTTCTACCCCTTCTATTTCACCCTCTCTCTCTCTCTCTTTCTCTCTCTCTCTCTCTCTGTCTCTGTCTCTGTCTTTTTCACTCGAGGTAGAACCACGATCAGCATCGAACCAAGCTATGTACTGTACCTGTTCCTATTCCGGCTTGCCGTGTTCTAGCTCGATGAGTTCGCTCGAACCTACCCTCTTACGAGGGAACGTTTGCCTTTTCTTTTTCCACCCCTTTTCCTACTTTTATTTTATATCTTTGTGTTCTTTTTTCTTTCTTTTTTTTCTTTAACTACCTATTTCTCTCTCTCTCTCTCTTTCTTCTCCTTTCGCACTTATAACTTCTTTTTTATTTTATCTACCATCTTTTATTAATTATTTTTAACGTTATTTGCATGTCTTATCCACATTTAATGTAGTTTCTTTTTTTCTTTAAGAATTTAATTTACCATGGTGTGTGTGTGTATGTGTGTATGTGTGTTCTTTTGTTATTTTCTTTTCTTTTACTTTTTAATTCATTTTACACTTATTGTTCTACGTTTTTATAAGAAGATAGATAAATTTTGTCTTTAAAGTGTCATATTATAAACACGTCATTATCATATTAAAACGTATTATTTACGTATTTATTTCATTTTTATTGTTCGACATTATAACTGACCTAAATAAATTGTGTTTATTTATTTATTACCTTTTAACAATCCTTTTTTTTTCTCTCTCTCTTTATTTCTCTTATTATATAATATTATTTCTTATCATAATTATTACATTGAATAATATTTCACCGTCTTATCACGTTTAATGCGTTTCCCTTTATTTTTAATAATTTAATCTTGTTGTTTCACATTGCCATAAAAAAAATATATCCATTTCTCTTATTTTTTTAAACCACTCTCTCTCTCTCTTTCTCTCTTTTTCTTTTTCACTTTTTTTTACCTTTTTCTCATTTTCATTTCTCTTAATTCGCTCTCTTTTTGTACTATTCACGCTTACTTTTTTTTCTACCTTTACATTCCTATAAAAGAGTGATCGTTGATGAGGGAAGAAATAAAAAGACTTTACGAAACAAAAACACACAAAATAGATCCTCTGTCAGTCTCTCTCTCTCTTTCTCTCTCTCTCTCTCTCTTTAACCCAAATTTTCTCTCTCTTCCACTCTTCAACTCTTTTTTCCTTTCTCTTTCTCTTGTTCTCTTCAACCCTTTTTCTCTCTTTCTCTTATGTATTTATTTATCTGTTTATTCTTTCTTTCTTATATTTATTTATTTATTTATTTTCTATTTCATTCTCTTTCACTCTCTCTCTCTCTCTCTCTTTCTTTGATCAATTCTTGAAAGCTGATTTGGAAATCGCACCTATACCTTCTCGAAAGATCGATCGATCTTTTTTCTTTTTTCTTTTCTTTTTTTCCTTCCTTCTTGTTGTTTTTTTACAGGAATGTAGGCAACGAGCACACCATTCGTGAACACATACACATAGGAGGACGTATACATACATACATACATACATACATAAATTCGAACATTTCCCCGTAGTTTGGTAATACACACTGGCGCTCGTGCGTACACGGAACCACCGTGAGTATCCGTTTTGTCGTGGTTTCCAACGTGATATCGTGATATCGAGATATCGTCTGGTACCTCTCTATTGTTTGCGTATTCGATTCGTCGCGTAGGATACTATGTCGTTAGATGATTATGCGAAGCTCGTAATGGCGTTGAATCTAGATTACTATGGTACTCTGATTGCTTGAAAATATTCATATCCGATGCGTGTATAAATCGGTTCTATACTTGGGTGGGAGGTGCTGGGAGGGGAGGGAAAAGAAAAAAGATTTAAAAAAAAAACAATATATATATATATATATATATATTTAATTGAACGATTGCGTTGGATCGGTGTAACTATCGTAATTTAATACAAAAAATGTTGAGAATAAAAGAAAAAAAACCATAACAAACGAACTTGGTTGCGAGAGTACAAAATTACATTATTTTCAACGAAAGTTCGTTAGCTTTGTTTAGCGAAACTAGTTGGTATGATGAAAAATAAAAAAAATAGAACAAAAAGAGAAAAAAGAAGAGAGAGAGAGAGAGAGAGAAGAAGAAGAAAAGAAAGAAAAATTGAATTCGATCATTCGTCCGATTCTCTCTCGTCAACGAGTTTTTTTTCCTTGAAAATAACTTTTAATACTACCTTAAACGAAAGACGATAACAAATATTTCATATCTCTCATACTATAATAATTATCGAGACCAAGGATATCTCGTTTGAAATAACGAAATGATAATAATATGAATAAAAAAGAAAGGGAAGAAAAAAAAATATATAAAACTTGTCGAGCAAGGAGTATTGACTATTTCTTTTTGATATCATTGATATCGAAAAAAAAGATCGCTAGCTTGCGATTGTACTCTTGGAAATTCAAGGAATCCTCAAACGCGGAAGGAAACCCTCCCGAGGAACTTGAAAAGTTGAGCTTTACTAGTACTTTGCGAGAGATTCTAACGTACCGTTAACAGACACAAAGAGGAGAAAAACATATACATATAAGTAAATACGTACATATACATATATTTATACATATAGACACGCGCATGTATACAATAAAAAAGTACCATCGCAAGCGAAAAGATCGAACGATAATTTGTTGCATCTGTCGTGCTCGAGGAAGTTCAAGAAAGATTTACGTCGCTGTTCGAGAATGCTGCAAAGATTCCCCTCCTCCTCCTCCTCCTCCTCCTCACCGCCCCGTCCCACCCTCTTTCTCTGTCTCGCTCTCTCTTTCGCTTGCTTGCTTTCTTTCTCTCACGAAACTTGAAGTGCCTTAGAAAGTTCGTCATGCGTTGCATACGTTCGAAAGTTCCTTACGCTACTCTTTAAACGCTTTAACTTTCAAAACCGAATTCCATCCTGCAATCAAAAGCGAGTACGTAGCTCTGCCACAGTCGATGGTATTCAACGATCGACGGCATTGAAAATTTGCAAGAGCTATGCGTTGAATTCGGCCCTCGTTATCGCCTCTCTAATGCGTAACAAGTGCAAAATCGTTCTCCACGTATAAATCGAGATACGCGTTTAAATCCATGTAATATGTACGATGAAAAAGTAATAATGTTCTCGCAAATTAAAAATAATCTAACTATATTTTATTTATTCTATTTTTATATTACATTTCTCTTCGATATATTTTCCAACACACGCAATCAATATCAGCATTTTATTAAAAAAAAGAAATTAACTATAAAAAAATGACTATAATATCCGTTTTTTCGTATGATATTTAAATATATAATTACGAAAGTAATAACGCTTCAATGTAAAAGATTTATTTTGAAAAGGAAAAGAGAAAAAAAACAATAATAATTAAAACGTCAAAGGTTGGCAAAATTATTGCTTTCAATCGTACATATAATATTTTCAATATTATCAAAGTGAACTTTAATGAATCAGAGAGACGCATACTTCTATAAGTGTTATATTAGATGTTCAACGAGCTATACTCGTCGTACGTGTACACATAGATTTATATAATACACACATACGTGCACATGCAAAAACTTATACACGTACATTTACACACATTTCTCCTTCATGCATACCAACATTGTTCTTCCTCGAATATACTCTCTCACATAAAATTCAAACAATAGATCGCATTGTTTCATGCGAGTGTAAAAGCACACCCTTTCTCTCTCCTTTTAATCGTTCGTTCGTTCGTTCGTTCGTTGGTTCGTTGGTTCGTTCGTTCGTTGGTTCGATGGTTCGTTCGTTCGTTCGTTCGTTCGTTCGTTCATTTACTTAACCGACCAGGCACATTTTCCTAATGATTTATAAACGATAAATAATTTTCTATGTGATATGAATTTTTCTTCCTTTTCTTTTTTGTTCTTCCTTTTCATTCCAACAAAGCTCGCGTCGCACCTGAATCGCCAAAATAGCGAATTATTAAGGGGGCAAAGCACGTGGTTATGGCAGCTGATCGTTAATTTTATGAACACGTTTCAACGACGATGACAATTAAAAACGAACCGAGAAAGTATAGAAAATATATTTCATTTATTTTATACCTCAGCCCTACCTTTTCCAGCCCTTGTCCCTCTCTTTCTCTACCAAATGCCCAACTTTTTATTTGTCTTTTCGATTTTTCCAATGAAAAAATAATATACTGCTCGTAGTATCGTTCATTTTAATAAACTCGTACGTAAGAATATTTTCTCTTGAAATTTTTTACCAAATACATGTTTTTTTATTTTGATCAAATATTCCATTTTTTCGATTATTAAATTCCGTTCATCGTAATCGGTTATTAAATTCAATCTTTCCGGTATACTTTATAAACAAAATCGGCATATCCTTCCGGATAATTCTAAAAGGAAACCTTTATAACCAAAACAAATATATTTCTTTTTTATTTCGAGCAAATATTACATTTTCCGATAATATATACGATCGCCAAAAAAGGATTATTAAATTCAACCCCCGTTTCTGTACGGTCTACAGAAAGATCGGCATATCGTTTCAGATAATCCTAAGAGGAGTCCTTTGTAATGAGAACGTTTCGATATTAGCCTATAAAATCGTTACTAACGTAGAACCTACAGGGAATAGGTCTCTACCAATCCTGTTTGTCTTTATGCCTACTCCCGTCTCTGTAAGCAAATTCTGAACGCAAACTACGGCAAACGAGAACACCGGCTACGAGATAAAGGACATGGTTGGAGTCAGGAGGGTTAGAAGGGAAAGAAGGAGAGAGAAGGAGGAACACAGAAGTGGATGTAAACAGAAGTGCTCGATGGGAGATACAGGGAGAAGGGGGTGTGGAATAATTCATAATTTTCAGGGATGAGATCGTTAAGCTTCGCTATCCAATCGGCAATCCTATTGTGATTCGTATTGTTCTACCCTTGACGAATATTTCATCAATCTATTCTTGATTTTTTTTTAGAAAAATTTAACCGAACAATAGATACTTTCTATGACGATTGTAATCCAATCTGGAATTTTTATAATAAATTAATCATAGAAAAAATTTCAAATAAAATTGGTATTTTATTAATATAATAATATATTTTATTTCAAATGGAGAGAAGAGGAAAAGGATATCGATAACACAGATGATTGTTTGGACAAGAATTAATATACTAAAACGTTATTTGATATTTGTTAGATCGTTGTTAATGATTTCATTTTTGTTTTTTAATAAAGGATTAAAAATATTTCAAGTTACAGGTCACAACAATTATGGAATACAATAATAAAAGAAAAATCTAATTAACAGAGCTATGGTAAAATAAATAAAAATATGATTATCTGTTTTATGGTAAAATAAATTAAAATATAATTATTTGACTTATAGTATTAGATAATTAAATATAAAATGTTAGATTTCAAAATGAAAGTATTCGAATTAATCAAACGTTTCATATTTAATGATCTAATCAAATAAATGAAAACATAATCATTTGCCTTATAATAAAATGAATAAAAATATGATTTATCCGTCTCATTGAAAAATAAATAAAAATATAACATATAAATCTGGAATACTTTTAAAAGAGGTAGGAGGGAAAAATAAAGAAGAAGTGATTTTTTGAAGCATAAGGAAAATAAAGATGATACAAAAATGTATATGATGTTTTCAATGATATATACATATATATTATTTATCTTAGGTATAAAACTAGACCACCCGTATTCGAATCTATCTATCTTCCAGTGTGTCTTTTTAAAAGGAAGAAATATATTTGGAGTAAAAATATTAGATGACTCGCAGAGAAAATGAGGGTGAGAAGAAAGGATGAAAAAGAGAGAAAGAGAAAGAAAGAAATAGATGATATAGATTTTGGTGTGTACCTGTCATATCTACTTGCAAACTCATACGCTTCCACATCGGTACTCTTTTATCGCTTTCGGTGTTCCCGATGAATTGTATCGCGATGTGTCCTTTACTATCCACTCTCTCAGAATGATCTAGGAAGTCTTTCTATCAGAGAACGGCACGAGATCGATGTAAACAGGGCGAAGTCTCTTAGCGGATACTTTCTTATCGAGATGGCACGTCGTGTTCACTCGATAAATCCGCTCGGATGTAACCAACGAGAGAAAACGACGCGTTTCCCACTTTCCTCTTTCTTCTTCCTTCTACTCCTTTTTTCTTTCTTTCTCTCTCACTCTCCTTCCCTTTCTTTAATTCTCTCTATTTCTTTCTCGTTCTTGCTTTCTCAACACACTTCTCTTCATCTTTCCCACATAAAGATAACAACGACAATGGCCGACCTTATTCTCCGTAACTCTCAAAACATCGAACGAACAATAACGATAAAACGTACATAATAAAAATACCGCAAATACAAATAATTATTTAAACAGTTCAATATTAAATGTATAACTGATTGCGAAAGAAATATATACAATATATACGATATTATTAATTCGTTCGTAATTGTAGCCTTTTTTCATATAAATCGACATTTTTGTTGCCTTCCTTTTCTCTCTCTCTCTCTCTCTCTCTTTGTAAACAGAAATTCGATACTATTTTAATTAATTAAATAATATTACGAAAAATGGATATATATATATATTAAATATCCCATAAATCATGATTACAAAAAATCGAACAATTTTCAAGCAAAACAATAAAATAAATAATATGAATAAGTGAACAGGGTTATACGATTTCTCGCAGTTTTCAAGCATAAAAAAATATGTTTTTGTAATCGTTTTCTTTTATTGCGAAAGAAAAAACAATTTTTAATTAATTACATTTGATTGATCAACGAGATTACCGAGAAAACCCTGTATGTTCGAAAAGTTCTTTTTCTAACTAAAAGGAAAAAAAATGTTATTGAAATGGAAAAGGGTAAGAAAAAAAAATAGAAAGAAAGGAAGGAAGGAAGGAAGGAAAAGAATAGGAAAACGAAAAGAAAAGAAGAATAAAGTAAAGAGAGTCTCGGCTGTAAGAGGGAATCAAGTCGTTCGAAAGCGAATGTTAGCACTTCAGCAATCAATCGATTCTTTCTAGCACGACTTTTCATAAGGTATGCGCTTCGGGAAAGAAGAAACGAATGGTTATAGGAAAAGGCTTGTTCAAACGTTCGACGCTAACAATAAGTTAAATGTATTGCGTTAAGACAACGTACTCTTCAATTCTACGCCAGATTTTATTTTATTTTTGTTCTCTCTCTCTCTTTCCCTCTCTCTCCCTCTCTCGTTCTCTCTCTCTCTCTCTCTGTCTCTCTCTCTCTCTCTCTCTTGAATTTTTAAATATTATTTATCTTTTCTATATTCGATTTATCAATCTTGTTATAATTGCAGAAACCCACGGCAAATTTGTACAACGAAAGTATCTGAATTTTGCATATATTTAATTTAATTAGTATCTTTTATATTTGATTTTTTTTTTATTTTAATAATACACGTTAATTAAATGAAATAAGTAATACATTAATTAAATAAATGTAAAAGAATAAAAAAAAGGGGCTTAATAAAATTACGAAATACATACATGAGTGATTTTTTGTACCCTATTTGGATATCGTTGATAAATCTTTAATCATATTCTATTTGTTAGAATACATTTTTTTAATCCTTTGCGATAGGCAAGACCGTTCGTGCATGCAAGTAAAAAGGTGTAACAATAATACAAGGCTTTCTAAAAAATTACAAAATCATACACGTAGGTGGGTAGAAAAGTTTTTAATCTAACATAAAAACAATTTTTTTTTTTTTCATCGGTCAAACTCACGTTTATTTTGTCGCATAGTCCCGAAACATAAAAAAGAATAAGCTCAAAACTTTTCAATCAACCCTCGTATAACGAACAAGAATAATCTATCAAAAAGAAAACAAATAAAAATCAAATAAACAAAACAATATTATCAGTAATAACGTTAGATTAAAAATATCAATTAATTTCGAATATCCACAGTACGCTCTGTTATCGGGACTGATAAATTAGGCCAGTCAACGCGGGCCAAAAACTGACCTTTTAGCTGATCGCTTCAAAATTTGACCTAAGGGTAAGTTGACGACGCTGAATCGAATGGTGCTAATTATAATAAGGTCAGCAACCGGCATCTTGGGGAAAAAGGGTAAAAAAGGGTAAAATATAGCCTTATCTTAGAATCTAGGCATTTAATCGAAAAAAGTTTCAAACAAAAGTTGTAGAGAATTGAAAAATACTAAAAAAATGTTCTATGAGTTATCTTCGTATTTTCAAAAATAAGCGCATAAAATTGGATTGAAGATGGGAAAAAAATTGTAAGAGTGGGAGAAAGCAAGCTTATCCCTCCGTCGCGTTTTACACGCGAGCGAGCTAGTGTGCGTGCGAGCGTCCGTGTGCACTAAACACAAACGAAGGATCTTCGGCAATCTTCGGGACTCTCGGTCTTGAATGAAAGTGCGAGTGAGAGAACAAACCAATACTTCTCTCTTTTTATTTATCATGCGATAACGAGTATTATTGTCCTTGGCCATCGATTGTTGAGCCTTCTGATATTTCTCTTTTTATATTTTTTCTTTCGGTAGCAAGAATTTTACGTCTTGGCCATCGAGCGTCGAGCCTTTTGTATACGAGTGCGAGTGAGAAAGAAAACCGATATTTCTCTCTTTCTATTTTTTCTTTCGGTAGCGAGAATTCTTCGTTTTGGCCATCGTGCGTCGAGCGTTTTGTATATCTATATATATCGGCGTATAAGCGCGGCATTTTTAAATCGAATCTTGATGCTTATGGCACGCCGTTTTTTTATTTATTGTGAAAAATAATGAACCTTGAGTAAAAAAAAAAAATAATTCATTTTAACAGAAACTATTATTATTTAGTTGAGAGTAAAAATAATGAATTAATTTTGTGTCTCGCCATAAAATTAATTAGAATAATTAATTGATATAAATTCGTTGCCTCACAAAAATTTAATTGTATATCAAATTGAATACGTATTCTTTGTAAGACGAAATTTAAAATTTAAATATTTTTCTTAATAAATTTTGTATTTTATAAAATTTTAAATTACTGATTTTTTGTCTTGTAAAAATTTATTTGTGTATCAAATTGAATACATATTTGAAAAAAAATAATTTTATCTCTACACATAAAATTAATTCAAGGAAAAGATATTCTAAAAACATGGAATTTTTTTTTTGTCTACACATATAATTTTTATTCATTTTTATTTTGTTATAAGAAAACAGTAATGCATTTTTATTCAGCTTCAAAGTCATAAAAATTGTACAAAAAAAATTTAATACTTGTCAAGTGGCGCGTTAGCGTAAGTAGTATCGTCTTTGATTCTCGTTAGTTGTTAATATTATTATTTATTAAGTTAATATTATCCTACTGCGAAAAAATTAAAGGAGGTATGCGTGGCGGCACGTTGCAATATAAATTTATTGCCTCTCAAAAATTCTTAAGAAAAGATAGTAATATTTTTTATATGTTATTCCTGCCGGTAATACCTGAGGAATAGATCTAAGATAGTTGTGTAAATATTCGAAACCGATCGGTCCAGCCGTTTCTCGAAACAGTCGATACAGTATATGTATTTCGAAGATAATTTAAAGCGTTGGTTTAGTTTATTGTTTGGTTTCGAACGTTCCGGCATTGGCGATGGTTTAAAAATTTTTCGTGGGATGAAGATTTTACATGAGAACTCTTTATTAAATTAACTTGCTTCAAGGGTTACAACCAGAGTTTTTTAAAAAATATTACCTACTTATTTTTGTTTATCTTTAGATTATCAACTCCTTTAAATTCTTTATCCCCATAGAATTCTTTATCCCCATAGAATTCCTATACAAATAATTTTATCTCGTGCGGTAGGCTGCTCGGTTCGGCGTAATGTGACAATCTGTATTTCGAAGATAACTTAAAGCGTTAGTTTGGTTTATTATAAAAAGCGTTTTCAAAGCCGGCGAGTAATATCTCTCCGAAACGGCTGGACCGATCGGTTTCGAATCTTTACACAACTATCTTAGATCTTTTCCTCAGGTATTGCCGGCAGGAATAACATGTAAAAAATATTACTATCTTTTAAACTTTCTCCTATCGTCTTCCGATTGTAATTGTTGCTATGATATCTTTCGAGACATAGGCGTTGAAGCGAGTTAATTTAATAAAGAGTTCTCATGTAAAATTTTCATCCCACGAAAAATTTTTAAACCATCGCCAATGCCGGAACGTTCGAAACCAAACAATAAACTAAACCAACGCTTTAAATTATCTTCGAAATACATATACTGTATCGACTGTTTCGAGAAACGGCTGGACCGATCGGTTTCGAATATTTACACAACTATCTTAGATCTATTCCTCAGGTATTACCGGCAGGAATAACATATAAAAAAATATTACTATCTTTTCTTAAGAATTTTTGAGAGGCAATAAATTTATATTGCAACGTGCCGCCACGCATACCTCCTTTAATTTTTTCGCAGTAGGATAATATTAACTTAATAAATAATAATATTAACAACTAACGAGAATCAAAGACGATACTACTTACGCTAACGCGCCACTTGACAAGTATTAAATTTTTTTTGTACAATTTTATGACTTTGAAGCTGAATAAAAATGCATTACTGTTTTCTTATAACAAAATAAAAATGAATAAAAATTATGTGTAGACAAAAAAAAAATTCCATGTTTTTAGAATATCTTTTCCTTGAATTAATTTTATGTGTAGAGATAAAATTATTTTTTTTCAAATATGTATTCAATTTGATACACAAATAAATTTTTACAAGACAAAAAATCAGTAATTTAAAATTTTATAAAATACAAAATTTATTAAGAAAAATATTTAAATTTTAAATTTCGTCTTACAAAGAATATGTATTCAATTTGATATACAATTAAATTTTTGTGAGGCAACGAATTTATATCAATTAATTATTCTAATTAATTTTATGGCGAGACACAAAATTAATTCATTATTTTTACTCTCAACTAAATAATAATAGTTTCTGTTAAAATGAATTATTTTTTTTTTTACTCAAGGTTCATTATTTTTCACAATAAATAAAAAACGGCGTGCCATAAGCATCAAGATTCGATTTAAAAATGCCGCGCTTATACGCCGATATATAGATATACAAAACGCTCGACGCACGATGGCCAAAACGAAGAATTCTCGCTACCGAAAGAAAAAATAGAAAGAGAGAAATATCGGTTTTCTTTCTCACTCGCACTCGTATACAAAAGGCTCGACGCTCGATGGCCAAGACGTAAAATTCTTGCTACCGAAAGAAAAAATATAAAAAGAGAAATATCAGAAGGCTCAACAATCGATGGCCAAGGACAATAATACTCGTTATCGCATGATAAATAAAAAGAGAGAAGTATTGGTTTGTTCTCTCACTCGCACTTTCATTCAAGACCGAGAGTCCCGAAGATTGCCGAAGATCCTTCGTTTGTGTTTAGTGCACACGGACGCTCGCACGCACACTAGCTCGCTCGCGTGTAAAACGCGACGGAGGGATAAGCTTGCTTTCTCCCACTCTTACAATTTTTTTCCCATCTTCAATCCAATTTTATGCGCTTATTTTTGAAAATACGAAGATAACTCATAGAACATTTTTTTAGTATTTTTCAATTCTCTACAACTTTTGTTTGAAACTTTTTTCGATTAAATGCCTAGATTCTAAGATAAGGCTATATTTTACCCTTTTTTACCCTTTTTCCCCAAGATGCCGGTTGCTGACCTTATTATAATTAGCACCATTCGATTCAGCGTCGTCAACTTACCCTTAGGTCAAATTTTGAAGCGATCAGCTAAAAGGTCAGTTTTTGGCCCGCGTTGACTGGCCTAAATGTAAATATTTTTAGTTGGATGTTTCGAAAAAAACATTGAAATACGCATCAATAAAGAAAGAGAGAGAGAGAGAGAGAGATAAATAGAAAGAGAAAGAGAACTGCATATCGCGAATATCTCGCTGTCAAAAAACCATGTCACCGTTCCCCCCGCCCCGCCCCACCCTGGAAACCGATCTTAGGATCTTTTTTAGAATATTTTTTTCACCATTTTTCCTTTTTTTCTTTTTTTCTTTTTTTTATTCATCCGTCAATCGATCGATCACGACATATCGAATGGAACAGAGGAATTTGATCCCGAGTAGTGGTGATTAAAATGGCTCCAACGTTTCAAACGTTCACCCATCTCCAATTTAATTCTTTTTCTCTTTGTTATGCTGAACGTTCGAAAACTATCCGTTCACCCAGCTCCCCCTCTCTTCATATAAAATAAAAAAAGATGAAGATAAAAGAAATATCGTTTAGGAAATCGTAGATAACGCAAATACATTGACACACCGATTAGAAAAAAAGCATATTTTCGTTCTTTGCTATCTCATATTTTTTATTTCTCTACCCCATCCCCCTTTCCTTTTCTCTCTCTCTCTCTCTCTCTCTCCTTGATTCTCATATTCGAGTAGTCGAATCTGTTCGGAGGGTAAAGTATTTAACCTAAAGCAAACTAAATTCCCAGCTGTCTTGCGAGATCCGCTCGTTCGAACGCATTTCAACGTGATATTTGAAGCAACTATAATGCCTATACGTTAAAGCAAAGCATGGCGTCTCTCTTCCAGTGCTTGTATGTGTCAGTTTAAGACGGAATATGGAAAGCGGAATGCAAACAATGAGAGAGAGAGAGAGAGGAAACGTTATAGCCACCTGTAACCGCATCTATAAATTCATGTCGCGTATAACTGCACACTTCCGTAAGACTGTCACCGAATGAGACGACAGTTTATTACAGATAAAGAGCTCTAGAGAAACAGAGAGAAACACAGAAAGTAAGAGAGAGAGAGAGAGAGAAAATGTTTCGCCGATATAAACGAAATTCGATGTTGTTATTTGATTTCCCCGTTAGTCCGACTATGAATAATATTAAAAAGTGAAGACTCTCTGTTATTGTTAAAACGTGAAATCCGTTGATTCATGAAATAACCTGCTAAAAAAAACATATTCGATGCATACACTCAACTCACAGTCAAAAGTGCAATGCGATGCAATGTATTTGGGTATTTTTATTTACAATCTTTCTATAGGAGAATGTCATTTCTATGACGAATTAACTCAACGTTAATATAACACCTGACGAGCTTAACTCGTCTAGTTTGTGACGTTCCCGACAGAGAGAAAGAGAAAGAGGGAGAAAGGAAAACAAATATATATATATATATTGTATCATCGATACTAGTATCGCGCTTTTGACACAACTACGCGAAAGTTCTCTCGCTTTACGCCGACATTTTTTTTTATTATTCGTTAGCGATAGCCCGAAACACCGAAATTGTTCCTGATAGCCAGAAACAAAAAATATTCTCTATTCTAACTGATGAGGATACAGAATACACACACACACACACACGTTTCTATCTCTTTATATATATTGTAGTAATCGTATAACAAAATTTCCTAACTTTATTCGTGATCTATCGCTTTTAGTTAACGTATATATCTATATTATATATATATATTTGTGTGCGTATGTGTATATATAAGTATTTAGGTAGTATCGTTCTTCGAACACACTACAATAAAAAAACCTACTATCTCCAAGCATTCACTCGAATTTAACGCTATTTCCAATGCACTAGATGAACCTTACACTGTGCAATAGGAGTACAAAGTGGAAAATGCACGCGGTTTCGAGAACGTCCATTGTTAAACCCCAGCAGATACATATATACTATATATTTACATATATATATATATATATGCGTATATACTTATACGCATGGGCTTGCTTATGTGAGCGTTCTAAGTCACCGACCGATAAAACATAGAACATGCTTGAAATAACGACAATACCATACTCTCTCTCTCTCTCTCTCTCTCACTCTTACAACACACATACGTCAGAGAGAGAAAAGGAACTAGATCCACATTTTACAGAGAATAGTTCGATGAGGTAACATCAATCATTCTGATTCGCAATTATCTGCCCATTGTTCGAATTCATCCCGATATCACACTATTGATATCACTTATGTTTTACAACCGATAAATGATGACTAATTATGATGAAATATCATCTGTTTTTGCATTACCAATTCGAGATAAAGATACGAGAAAAGATATAATCGAATAATTATCAAATATTTTCTTTTTCGAGGAACTAAAAACCTTTGATCTGGATATCGACAAAAATAATCTTCTAGAAAGATTATCTGAATTTTCTTGATTCTATAAAAACTATCAAACATATTTTATCTATGTATTTTATCTGCATATTAATTTATTCTATCTATATTATTTATTTTATCAATATTTTATCCAACGAATATATTTTTTTTATCTGAATTAAATAAATAACTTTAACTAATTTCAATAATCACATCAAAGAAAATAATCATCTCATTCGTTTTGACCGGTATTTAATATAAAACAATTAAAACAGATCAAAAGTATTATATTAATCGCATACTAACAAATAGGCAAACTCTTCAACGTTTCGTTGGGAACCCATTTATATTCGAAGATACGGAATCAATGCAAATGGCGACGAATCTCACCGACTACGAGGTACTTCACTCGAAGCTACGACTTCTCTCTTTGACTATGTACACAAAATCATACACACACATACATCCTCATATATACATGTGTGTATATGCAAAGAGAGAGAGAGAGAGAGAGAATGAGAAAGAACGTTTGAGTACACGCATCCCTTATGAATACCACACCTCACCCCTTAACATCCCCAACTCCTCTGTCTATTCAGGGTAGCGTCGGTATTTCAATCGACGACTGTCGAAAAGTGAGATATAGCTAATCGTCCGTGAATCTACGCCCACTCTTCTCCCTTTCTCTACGTCGAACCACCCACTCACCCCCTCACCAACACTACCACCACTATTACCCACCCAAAACCCCTGAATATCCACCCCCACACCCGCCACAAGCATCACCGCAACCCCTCAACCCTTGATCGAGACTAGAATGGCATCACCAACGGCAAAACGCGAGCGTTCACGAATATATTCCGTTAGGAAGCTTTATGTTCGAGGCACCATCTCTTCTCCATCATCCATCGATGCTATCTTCTATGCTGAACTCGCATAGCTTTTGCACGAATCCGTTGTTTAAAACTCAACCGCGTCGCGACAAGATCGCCATCGAATTTCTATTTTTCTTTGCTACGAAAAACGACGAGTGTTAAAAAAGTAACCTCGTTCACATTTATTTTTTCTTATTAACGAATTATTATCCCGATTAAGAATTAAATGTGGACTTTTGTTATGATGATTAATTACCAGGCCTATTGTAAGATTAGAAATTATTTACATAGATTTTTTTACATAGGAAATAAGATAAATTTCAAAGATATTCTTTCGAAATTAATAATAAAAAAAAAGAAGAAGAAGAAGAAGAAGAAGAAAAGAACCTAATACTTTGGAGATAAATCGGTCGATCCATTCCCTAAATTTAATTTCATTCTTTCGAGAGGAAGTATATAGCGGGTCATTTAAATCCCACATAATTTCCGCGTCGCGGTTAACTCGAAAGTAGCCACGGGATGGAAGGAAAGAGTGAAAAACCAAATCCGAAAAAAAAAAG
This sequence comes from Polistes fuscatus, assembly GCF_010416935.1. Taxonomy (NCBI): domain Eukaryota; kingdom Metazoa; phylum Arthropoda; class Insecta; order Hymenoptera; family Vespidae; genus Polistes; species Polistes fuscatus. Next base: position 8,370,471 of record NW_025113107.1, on the reverse strand, counting down.
ATAAAGGAAAAAGGAAGGCGGGATTGTAAAAAAAAAAATGAGAAAGGAAGAGAAAAAAAAATATGAAGAGAAAAACAATAAAAGCAACCAACAAACAAACAAAAAGAAGAAAAATTGTTTTCGTTCGCAGAACTTCTTTTCGCGTAGTATCCAGGACGGCTTTCGCTATTTTAAATCACTCTTCTCTTTTTCTCTTTTTCTCTTTTTCTCTTTTTTTTTCTCTCTCTCTCTCTCTCTCTCATTTTCGTTCTCTTTCTCATTCCTTTTACATACAACGAGTTCTCGGTAGCAAAGCTATTTCACGAGATCGCAAAAAATACTAGCTTCGTGTAACGCACGGGTCGATCGTCGCAATAGCTTTTGTAAACGAGAGTTGAAAGCGAACTTCAAGGTGATTTTCAAAGGTGGAAATATTCACTGGATCAACAGAATAAAATTCACCCCACTCCCCCATCCCCCGACTTACCTGTCGCAACCTTTTGGAGACAATAAAAATATATAAAAAATATCATCGATATAAAAATAAAAAGGAAACCAAACGAATGATGAAATAGAACTCAAAATACTTAACATTTTAAACGTACAAAAATCCTCTGTTTGTCTCTTCCTCTCTTTCTCTCTCTCTCTCTCTCTCTCTCTCTCTCACAGAGACTACATATTAATGCGAAACAATAAATTGAAAGGAGAACGACTATGATAATCTCGAATCCTCCTTTCAGCTACCACGACAAACGTACATATATCTGAATTCATTTGTACGATTCTATACGAGAGAATATTCGGAACGAGAATTTCATCTATGATACTCAAAGTTTCAACCTTCCTCTTCCTCTACTCTTACCCCTACCCATCTCCTTTCGACTCCTGACTTTCTAATAAAAATCTTATCCAGTCAAAGTAAATCCTACGAGAACTTACAAGTTTATTTCTTTTCTTTAGCGTGAAAGTTATCAGGAAATAATAATAATTCAAACTAATTTATATTCTACAAAAAAATATATATATAAAATATGTAAAAAAATATACTAAAAGAAAAATATTATATATATAAGTATACATATATAAGTTTTGAACCTGGCATAGAAACAATTATTTCATTGTCGATCAAAATTCACTTTTATTTTTCAACGTAACATTAAAACTTTTAGAAAAGAAAATTTTTCAAACCCGTCCTCGTACAATCCCCCATTAATTTTACAAGTATTTACACAATGAAAAATATTTGTTTAGTACTATTTTCGATAACTATTTTCTAATGTTTTGTTTTAGAGAAATTTAATTGAAATAATGATTATCCTAGAAACTGTTATAGTTGTTTCCATTTTTGTAATAATTACTTTAACACATACACACATACACATAGATATATTAGAGTATTTACTTGTATATGTACGATCAATTTATACGTAGGGCAATCGAACCGATTCGATGGCAAGCGATCATGTAGTAGAGCTGTCAATGTGGGAATAATTTACTATTGGAATATTCTGATGATACGCATTTCGGATATACGCCATTCGACCGCAGCGTATCGAGCTACTACTAATCGGATATTACAACGATATCCTTCGTACATTATTTCGGTATTCCGATATTTACGCGATATTAATAACAAAATTACTTGCCTGCAGGTGTATCGTTTAAAGTAATGCACGACAAATTCACTATAGCTACCATAAGTGTATACATATACACCTATACATTTACTTAAACTCACGCGGGCGTGTGCGTGCGTGCGTGCGTGTGTGCATACATGTAAAATTTCGGAAAAGAGAATATATTACTAACTACCTGAGATAAATGAATTTTTCTTTTTTCCTTCACCTTTGTCAAATAAAAACAAAAAGCAAAGAACTCGATAAAATATTTATCCAAAAAATATACAACATTAAAATATATACGCGTATATAGGAAATGTTAAAATCACTTTTGGAATTACGCCTATATATTTGTAAATACTCTATATACAAGTTAATCATTTCTTTTGCTCACGTTTTAATATCGTCAATTGAATTCTATCCAACGAGATGATAGGATAATCACAAAATCTTAAAATACACAAAAGAATCTAATGAAATATCATTTGACATAGACATAATAAATATAGTTCAATTTAGTCGTATAAAAGTTAATTCATGTATAGCGAATAATCGTCAAATTCATAATATTAAGTACGGAATACTATCACGAATGTGCAAAGACGATTTTAGAGAGTCGACACTTATGACACGACTCTTCTTCTTCTTCTTCTTCTTCTTCACTGCCTCTATCTCTCTCTCTCTCTTTCTCTTTCTCTTTATATCTTTCTCTCTGTGTCTCTCTCCGTCTCGCTCTCTTCCTGTTACTCTTACTCGTTTGTAAAAGCAAACGTTTTCCGTCACCAGACGCTCAGACATAATTTTCTTCGTTAGATGCCTAAAGAGGTAATGTTGGATGGAAAGCGCTCGTTATACAAAGTTAAATATAAACTTAGAACTCAAGTCACGTATTACTAAATGGAAAGGTACTCATAACATGTAGAAAAAAAAAAAAAAATAAAAGTAAGAGACTACAAGCAAGAATCACAGATAGATAGAAACGGATTAAAAAGTTCATCTACTACGATTCTTTTTCTAATATACATGTTTTTTAAATATGTATGGTTATTATTACGCAACTATGTATATGCATAGTATAATCAAAGTATGCGATGAAATTTTAGATATAAAAAAAAAAATGTAAGTTATATCGACGTGGACCTGAAAAAGTGCTTTATTTATTTATTTATTTATTTATTTATTTATTTATTTTTATTACACCTGCATATAAAGCGTTGCAAACTGATTTTTCATAAACTTACAAAAGAACTGCATTCATTTTTACTATAATAAGATAATACGAAGGAGCTATGATAAAAAGAGAGGGGATGACGTTACTTGAAAGTTGCGTCAAAGAAAATTTTTCTTTTTATGCGAGTTTTTCCGAGAGTCAAGGTGAATGTAACCTTTTAATCTAAATATAAAAAATGTATACCACCTTTTTGATTTAAAAAAAAAAAAATTCTAAAGAGTCCCCTTATTACCCTCCGAAAAGTCACTTAAAAAAAAGAACATTTTCACACCGAAAGAGATAAACCCTTTATATTATTTAATTAGTGTAAAAATGAGTAATATTTTTCTTATTTGTTGAGAACAAAAACTATTGCAACACCTTATTTGAATCATTTTATTTCTATTTATTTTCTATTTATGATTTGTCAAATTTCTCATCCTTTTTTTTTTTTTTTTTTTTTTTTGGTAAATCAAATTTAACTAAAGAACAAAAAGTTGATAAAAATCCGAAGAAAAAGGATTCAATTTGTAAGGATTTTAAATTAAATGAAATAATTTCTTTTTATTGTTTTTTTTTTTTATTTTCTTTTTAGTATTCCTCATTTATCCTTTTTCTTTTTCCTTATCTTTTCGTAAAAGGATGCAGCAAAGCTTTAAGGTACAGACGAAACGAATTTACGTGAAAAAGAAAAATGTAGGGCAGTGAAGTGGGGCGAATCACGGAACGGTTTAAGAGAATGTCGGAATATTTGAAGGACTTACCCATTCGAGGAAACAGCAACGAGTGACGGACGATTTCTTCACCTCAGAAATATATTTCAAAGCGTTTTATCCCAACTTCCTTTCTTTCTTCCTTCCTTCCTTACTTTTCCTACCTCAAACGGTCTCTCTCCTTCCCTACAAAAATTCAACGAAAAATAAGAATAAGAATAAGAAACATTGCAGAACATTTGTTTAAACAAAAGGAGAATAAACAACGAACATTGATAATTAAATTTAACAACTCTAATTAGTTCGTTTGATTTTCTTTCAATTTATTACTTAACCGTATCTAACTTTTATCATTTTATTAATATTTTCTTTAATTTTCATTCGTAAACGTAATAAACTTTATAAATGTGCGGATAATTATGACAGTGGTGTGAGTCGAAAAATTAAACAAAAAAATAAAACGGATTTTATGATTTATTTATTTTATAATATACGAATATAGGTTGAAAATATTTGAGATTGTATCGATAAAAGAAATTTATTAATTAATTATTTCCTTAAATGTTTATTCTTCTATTTAATATTTTATTTATTGTACGAGATATATCCGAAAGGGGATTAATTTTACATGTAAAAATATACGTGTAAGTCGAAAGAAAGAAGTAACATTTGTTTAGTTTTAGTTCTCGTTATTCGAAAAAATCCTATGTTAAAAATTCTAAATTAAACTATTGTTATCCTATCACCAAATTTATGATAATCATAGAAAAAAATCATATTTAATTAATCCCTTCATTATCCTCTCTGTATTATAACTTTCTATCTGCATTTGATGCAACGATTTGTAAATTCCGCTAACATCCTTGTCGACAGTTCGACGCTTAGAAATAAACTGAAAATGAAGGATAAATAAGTATCGCTAAAGGCGAAATGTAAACATTACGATGGATAACAAATATGTAAACATAAATGAAAGAAAACGTCAGTATCTTATAAATCATTGGAGAAGTAGGTCAGTGAACGCGTATTCCGCTAAATTTTCTCAACACGATTTTACTCCTCGATCAAAAACAAATCTTATTTTTTTTATTCGATTTTTTTTTTACGTACATGGAATTAAATTTTTATACCCATCCGAATACATCTGATATATTACATAAATATATTATATTATATTACATTAATTTCAATTATATATTTATATATTATAATTATATTTATATTATTTTATATATAAATTATATACATATATCAAATATATGTTGTATTCGATCATCCCAGAAGTATCTCGCTTTTTTTTAAAAAGTTTTACGTCCACAATATTTCTCATTACTTTACTTTTCATTATTTATTTCTTATTAATAAAGCAAAGTGGACGGTATATAACTCAATCAAATAAATATTGTGCATGTAAAATTTAATTAATACGAAAAGTAAAAAGACTTTTGTGATGACCCAATACAACAAAAAATGTCCCTATCGAATTAAACAAATACAATATATTAATAATATTTCTAATTTTGCTCATAATATCAACTCTCTTTCTCTCTCCCTCTCTTTATTTTCTGTCGACAAAAAGATAACTTTAATAAGAAACCACGTAACCATCACGAGTTATTACACGTAACACGTTAAAGTGTTTTCGCGGACGTCCATCGGAACCATCTATCGAACTTTTACTTAAACTTTGTTCTTTTTTTATTTTTTCCTACCTTCTCTCTTCCTCTCTCTCTCTCTCACATACACACACATACATCCTTTCTAGGTCTCTCCTATTAATAAGAAAGTTACTACTCTACATTGTCGAAAGGCAAGCTTAACGCACTTTACACAACCAACTCGAATATAGAGGTGTGAAAGTCGTTGTCAGACTTATCCACCGCTGCAAAAGTGTTTCCCCCCCTCTCTCTCTTTCTATCACTCTCTCTATCTCTCTCTCTCTTTCTCTCTCTCTTTACTCTTTCTCATACAGAGATATCCACGGAGAATAAGAAACTGAACGTGTCCAGGTCAAAGAAGCAAAGTTTAAGAGGGATTAGCTATGTCAAAGTTAAGTCACAGAACGAGGATTACGTACACTTCACGAACGCGTGGATGTAGTTAACCCTTACACCGGCACTGATATACTAATTGAATTAGTTATTTCGAAGCGGAAAGTTAACACGGGCACGTCTACGTGAAGTTTTCAAGCTGAAATAGCTGGCAGAATCGACGTCAGCCCCTTTCACTCCTTTTTCCCTCAGCCACCTGCCTCTGCCCTTCTTCCTCGTTTTGCAGACTACTACAACCACCTTTGAAAACTTCTTATTAACTCGAAAGTTTGATTTGGTATCGTTCCTGAGTGTTATTTAATTACCGATTTCGACGAATACGTGACGTTGATTTAAACGAAAAATAAAAAGTACACACGCCTGTTAAAAATAAATAAGAAAAAACAAAAGGACCGAAAACAATCCCATTGCCAAAGTTCAACGCAAGGAGGGCGGCAGGTGGGAATGAGAGGGGTAATGGTTTCGAAACAAACCTTCGAACGAGAGAAAATCAGTTGGAACGAAAAAACGCTACTCGCGTTCGGCGAATTTTAATTTTAAGTAATATTGAATCGTGTGCTTTTGATTTTATTTTATTTTTCACCCCTTGTTGGTTTTTCTTTCATTTTTATTTGTTTTTAATTTTTTTTTAAATCAACTTCTAAAAGATTTATTGTGAACCTCTTTCTCTCTCTCCCCCTCTCGCGATAACACATGACGGAGAATAAATATATGAAAATATACCGTTAGTAACAAAAAACAATTTTCAACAATGTCAGTTTCGTTCCCTTTTGTAATAGATTCAGCAACATTTGTGTTTGTTTTTTCCTTTATATATATATATATATTTTCTTTCTTTTTATTATTTATTTTATTTCTCGTAATTTTTGAATGCTATTACAAACCTTCCTCTTCCTCTTGCTCTCTCCTCCATTGCCATCTTTCACGATACGACAACAGCAAATCGTAGCGCAAAACGTACATATACGATTACATTCAACGCGTGTATTACGTCGTCCACAGCTTTTGCATAATCCGCGTATATAATGAAATGGACGAAAATTAGCGATAAACTTATGTCGGAACACTTTCATTAAAAATTCGGCGGTACTCGAGAGAGATACCACAACGGTGATACGCTGAGTTTTCCGGAGGAAGGGGCACAGGGCAAAGGGTGAGAAGGGTGAAAGTGGGTGGTAGAGGGTAGTATCGCATCGCGTGATGAAAGTGGTGAGGAAGAGGGAGAGGGCGGATGGGAGTGTAGAAATTAATGGCTCGTCGGACCAACGCTAGGTCATTCCACTTGCCGACTTCGCATATAGGTTTACAGTGATAGTACCTAGTTTTGATGGTTTTCCAACTCTATCTGAGAGAGAAAGAGAGAAGCGTATTTCTCGAATTTATGAATACTATGAATAGCACGTTACCGTAGTGTGTGTTTAACATTACGATAACGTCAACTTTTGTTTTTGACATTTAAGAAGTACTGTGTTAGTTCTATCGATCCCACGATAAATATATAAATATGTACAGGGTGATTACAAATGATTCATCGGGTTGCGTCAGGTTTGTATCAAGGTTGCTTCTGAATTTTCTTCTTCTTTTCCTTTTCATGTACGTCATTATGTATTTGACTAGTAATACTTTGTAAAATATAATTTGTTTAAATTCTACGAATCATTTGTTTATATTCTGTATTTAGAAGTATTCATTAAATTAGGATTATTTTCCAATAATCGATAACGTTTATGTATATATAATTTGTAGAATTTATTTATACAAAGATAGAATGATAATTTTGCTGTAATTTAAGCTTTTATGAATGATAAATTTCTTTTTCTTCCTAGTTTATGTAGATCGCGATCGCGTTCGATAGGATTTTTTTAAATAAATAAATAGGTTCGAATAACAATTAGCAAATCGCGTGCCGATCGAACTGTATTTGTCAATGTGTAATCTCCAGATGGTGTATGTGTTTCATATAAATATATATATATACATATAACATATACTTTGAAATCTGTGTTACAAAGGACTATCCAACTGGAGAGTGAGGTCTACACTTTTCATGTAATTACCGATATACACACGACAAGCAGACACGAATTTATAAACGATGGAAAATTAATGGTAAAAGTGACGCGATGACTCTACCTATTTTACGTTGTAGATTTTGACATCCAATTCGGGGGAAACTTAGATCCCATCTCGTTGATAAGATTCACGAAAAAATGTAATTAAATTTTTTTTGAAGTTACTGTCGTGTCGCATTGTGTAAATAAAGGCTTCTTTACTACATTTGTACTCTACTGATCAATCAATCGTTTCGTGAATATCTGCAAAAAAAATATTACCAAATTCGAAAAAAAATATACAAAAAAGACCTTTATTTTCAATTCAAATTAATTGTCTTTTATACAGTTTATGGAATGAATAAAGTTTTTAACTGAAAAACTTATGAATGAATTTGTGGATATATATAATATGTGTGTATATATGATTCATACTTTTCAAACATTTATCTCCCGTGCTTGATGAAAAGCTGCCACTAGAGCATTTAATTGTATCGCCTCGCTACATCCAACTGCTACCCTTTTCTCGATTTCAGCCATTTTTATTATCAAATCTATGAGTATGTAATCTGGGAACTCAACTTTAAAAAATTATCTTTACATTAAAAACTGCAATCTTTCTAATAAATATTAACAATATTAACTTACTTTTATGTACAAATAAATGCAATTCGGTAAGTATGTCCTGCAATGCGAGTCCTTTCTTTATTTTTAGATCTTGTATTTCTAATCACATGCGTTAAAGAAATTATTAGAATGATAAAAAAACAACGATAAAAATTATTCAAATATATCGAAAGGATACTACAATAGGATAATTCATAAGATTCATTTAGCAACCAGTTAGCAATATTTTTTATATCAACTGGGAGTGGATGTCCAACGCAAGAATATACCGTTTCCTCTGTGACAGATCCAAAAGCTAACCAAGTACTCTGAAGTATATTTAGTACTTTCCTCATATCGCCACTGCACAACGTCATTAATGCTTGCTTTCCATCTTCCGTTACTTTCAAACTAATAATCACAAGTACACTCATAAATTTCTATCCCTAATATTAAATAAATGAAAATATTGAAATGATAAATTACTTTTCCAGTTCTATAACCTCATTTAATCTTGGTAAAATTTGTTCCGATTGCAGTGGTCCAAATCTAAATTTGGTACATCTTGATTGTAAAGCTGGTATAATTTTACCAAGATAATTACATATAACGCAAAAGCGTACATTCTCCGTATACTTTTCAATAACTGAAAAGAAAATATATTTCTTTTATTTTCTTATAACAACTAAATTAAATAAACTTACTTCTCCTAAGAGCATTTTGAGCATCATTGGTCATAGCGTCAGCTTCATCGAGAATAATTAATTTAAATCCAGATCTGTACATAGTACCTGTACTAGCAAAATTTAAAATTTGTCCTCTCACTATACCTATTCCTCTATCATCGGATGCATTCATTTCTAATACCTATGAGTATGTACTACAATATTACAGTACTCTTATATACTGAGGTAATATTGTTAATAGATATTAAATATAAAACAGGTAATACCATAGAATTAAATTGCTCAGGTTTGTAAAGTTTCCTAGCGCAAGCTAATATAGTACTTGTTTTTCCTGTTCCTGGCGGTCCATAAAGTAGAAGATGAGGGAGTTGATTTTCATTTATGAATTTGTTAACTAAACATATAAACATAAAAAGAATATGAATATGTAAAGGATCAGTATAAATTATACGTTTATCAATTAAATTAATTACTAGAAAAATATTTACTCGTTTTTAGTATTTCTTCATGAGAAATGAGATCTTCCAACTTTTTAGGACGATATTTTTCAACCCTGAAAATAAAATTATGAAAATATTGACAATCACAAATTTCATGAAAAATGAATGTAATGATAGACTTACCATGGTAAATTAGCTGATTTTTCATTATCAGTAGCCATAATATTACTCAAATGTTTAATTAATGTCAGTAATTAAATCTAAGGTTAGTTACAAGCCCGCGCTTTATACTTCACTTACTGTGGCGTATTTTGACATCTTGATTTTTTCAAATGGAATGTTTCTATTGGTCTAGAGATCGAATCAATCACAGCTAAGAAAACAAAAGTCATTATAAAGTTATAAAATGATATTTAAGCGTTTGTGATAAGTGCATGTTATTAGGAAATTGAAAACAAGATCGCATAAAAATCTGTCAAAAGAAAACTTACCTCTTAAAAATATTTGACAAATATTTATAATTCGTCTCGAACGATCGTTAAATTATTAATTTTATCACGATAATGGCTACGACGAGTGAGATATCAACGAACGATACAGAATTACTACGTGATCAAACACCAGAATACATGTTGCTTCCTAAAATGAGATTCAAATTAAGTTTAAGCGAATTTTGGGGAGAAGAAGAATTGAAAAATTCATTTCTAGATATTATAAAGCGCAATAATATGGCACCGTATTACCAAAAAGTTTGTCAAGATTTTTATTGGGACATGGATATGAATTTATATAACGAAATGCACCAGACTAACGTAGTTGCATGGGAAGAATTAGAAGCGGGAAATACGAATTTGAATCTCGACGAGGAAACTAAAGGAAATTGGAGAGAAATGCTTGAATATGCGTGTAAAATCGGTGATACCGATCGTGCTACGAATATTGCAACATCTATTTTCGAAGATACGAGTAATTCTTCCAGTATCCGAGCAGAAGCAGCTTTTTGTCTCTTTCGAATAGCTTATTTCAAAAGTAATGTTATTTCAATGGGGAAATTAATAAAAAATATAAGCGATTTAATGGAAGGTATACATAGAAAATATTTCTGCATAAAAAATATAATTCAAATTTCTTGTCCTTTCCGCTTATCATGATTCTATCAACTTAAATAATTGCATTCATTTTTTTTAGTATCTTGCAATATGGGTAGTAATTGGTGTTGTCGAAACAAATTAAAAGCATACGAAGCAATCTATTGTTTGGCAATTAGAAATTTCCCACGTGCAGTATCTCTTTTATTAGATTGCATTCCTACCTTTGAATCATACGAATTGTTGCCATTCAAGGATATAGTACAGTATACTATTTTGGCTGGTATGATCTCATTATCAAGATCAGAGCTTGATAAACGATTCAATAATAATGGAATATTGCAACAATCTTTAATTATCGAATGTTCAGCTTACATAGATTACTTAAACAGTTTGTATAATTGCCATTACGGTGATTTCTTTCAACATTTGGGATGGATTGAAATTGAGATGAAATTTGATCCTATTCTTCGTCCGCATTATCAATATTATGTTCGAGAGATGCGAATAAAGGCATATTCGCAACTTTTACAGGCATATCGAACGCTCAGTTTAAATCGCATGGCTATTGAATTTGGTGTTACCGAAGATTTTATAGAACAGGAAATGGCACGATTTATTGCCAGTGGTAGATTGCATTGTAAAATTGATAAAGTTTCTGCTACTGTGGTTATAGTTAGCTCATCCGGTTGTGACAGAGGACAATCACCCAATGCTTGTTCCGATCGAGGATTGGTTTATCAAAATACGATCAAACGTGGTGATGTATTGCTTAATCGGTTAAAAAAATTGGGACAAGTTATCGAATTTTAATAATACCGTCCCATCTCCTTTCTCACGAATTTGTATTCCGCGCCGTTCGGTATTACTTAGAATAATTTGAATTTGTTGTTAATTTTTATCTGTTTAAATTTACGCCGTTATTTGAATTAAATTATAAGCATTTTATTTTGATTATATAAATATATATACACATATATGTATATTATGTTAATAGAAAAAATTATATAGATTATGTCGTTTATCTCTTTAACGACCTAACCTATAAAATTTATTTATGCTCTTGAATGATAAATGAACGAGCTCGGTAAAAATTATTTGTAATAATCAGGCATGGCACATAGAATATTTTTAGAACGTACTGGTATAATTCCAAAAGTAGTAGCCAATGTTGCACATAAATTTAAATACTTGCTCGTAGTTGATTTCGAAGCTACTTGTGAACAAAAGGCCTTATTATTACCGCAAGAGATTATTGAATTTCCTTGCATAGTATTAGACACAGATGATTTGAAAGTGAAGAATGTATTTCATCGATATGTAAAACCCAGAATTAATCCTAACCTGACATCCTTCTGCACTGAATTAACTGGAATAATGCAAGAAATGGTCAATGATGAAGATCACTTTCCAGTTGTATTTTCTCAATTCTGTACCTGGTTAAAGGATAACAATTATTTTGATCCAATTGACAAGAGTGCTTTTGTAACGTGTGGCAATTGGGATTTGAAAGTGATGCTACCTAATCAATGCGCTACAGACAATTTACAAATACCACAAGAATTCAAACAATGGATCAACTTGAAAGAAACATTCTGCGTGTCATGCAAATATTTTCCTCGAAATTTAACAGATATGCTCTCTCACTTGAACCTTCCTTTTAAAGGTAGATTACATTCTGGTATTAGTGATACAACAAACATGGTTCAAATAATTCAAACATTGTGCAAGACGCACAAAGCACAATTTAAAATTACCAACAAGTTGGATGAAAACAAGATTTAAATCTTTTGAAACTTCAACATCTCTGTACAGTAAAAATGTATAAAAAGCCTTTATTAACATTAAAATATTGTTTTTATAAAATATAAAATACTTGTATATTTAATTCTGTACATTAAATTTTTAATTACACCTAAGATAAGACACAAATTAATGTACGACGGCTACTTTTATCTTTACATCTCGTCTGTGATTTTCGGTATATATTTTTAATGTAGCTTCCAAACTACGTTGGACTTTTTGCTTGCATTTTATTCTTAAAGGAAATCCTTTACCAGCTGGTATCATACCTTCTGCTGGAAGTATACTAAGTACATCTGTGTTAGATAAAACAGTTTCATATGGCTGCGCTACTCTGTTCGAACTTAAAATAGTCACGATTGCTTCATTTTTTATTGAAGGAATTAAGCTGACTACATCAGGAGATACCGTAAAATAATCATCGTACTTTTGTTGACATTCATTTATTTCATTGCCTCCTATTATTGTCCTGCAGTATATAGAAATAAGAATTGTGATTAATTTAATATTGATATATTAGTATACTCACTAATTAACATTTAAGTAATAAATTCTCTTGTAAAAAATTTGGTTTATAATTAATATTGACAAACATACTTACTCCAATGGTAAAAAACTTTTACCACTCGATTCATAAATATGACTGTTATCGCTACAAAGAGAATAAAATATTTGTGATTCATCTGCGCTATCATGCATCATAGATAATGACTCATCTGCATTGGTTTCCACGGTTAACATTATTTCATGTTGACGCACTCCATGACACAAATCGCTAAGATTGTGCTATACATAACTTGAAATGTTAATATCCAAAGTAGCAAAGACCATTAATCATAAAGAAAATATTGAACATATTATATGATAAAACTTACTATTGAATCGTTAATTAAATTTAAATCCGACATCATTTGTTCCCCAGGGAAAATCTTGCAGAGCGGATAAACTATATTTCTAAACGGTTCGCTTTCGCCTCCATTTAAATCACTCGCACTCTTAATTTTACTATATAACCGACGTATTCGCCAACGCGTCGGTTCATCGCCATAGATAATATTTATAGTTCCCACATGGCATACATTGGAACATTGTCGCAATAGTACTAAGTCTTCCTTTTTTGGTTGAAACTCTAATGTAATCCACTGAGTTTCTTTAGGTTCCAATAAGAGTTCTGTTGGATTTATTTGCCAACTGGAAAGCATTGAAGGATAAATAGCTGAAAAAAAAATTGTTTATTTCCGGCACTTATATAGAAAAATAAAATGTAGAATCAAATAAAAAAACGATAGAGGATATAAATAATATACCTTTAGGCGTTAATTTGACTTTAGCATACGAACAAAGATCACCGACATTCTCTAGTTTAATATTTGCATTTAAAATCCCGCCAGAACTCAATTTGCCAAGAGGCAACCACATTTTCTCACCAATATCTTTAACTACATTAGATATAATGACTCTACCGAAACCACCATAACCATATAAAGATATCTACAAATATTTTATATTAAGATAAATGTACAATAATATGTTAACTAATAACTATTTAAATTAAAGAATTTCTACACGAATAAAATATTTACTGCTTTCGTAGGACGTGATTTATTATTTTCTTCTTTTTTGATCTCGTAGTGACTAAAAACAATTTTTCCAGTAGCTGCACCAATATGACGTGGACAAAATATGACAGAAAGTGTTTTACTTTCCATACGATGCAATAATAGCACAATATTTGGACTTGTTGTTTGATGATCTTTAAGAAACTAAAATATTATTTATTTATTATTAATTATTTAAACAGTACACGTTATTATTTTATTTATACTTACTAGAAAACTATTATTATTATCGAATATGTGAACTTGAAGTTTTATTCTGTTCTCGCTCATATTACGAATGGTAAATTCTTTAATATTACTTTTATTTGGCTTTATAGAACCCCATACTAAAGCAGCGTGCGTTGATTTAATAGGAATTTGATCTCCAGCAACAGTTGAGCCAGATACTGAACTAATTGGAGAATTTCTTCCAGATCTAATACAACGATTATCATTTTATTAACTGTTATAACAAATAATATAATTATATAATTTACCTGCTGGAATGTATACTTTGTGGTGAATTCGGAGAGATAGCATTATACAACTGTTGCGGCGTTTCACAGCGTAAATGATTTTCATGTTCTATCTCTATAGGTATATTTTGTTTTCCAATTAAAGAGTAATAATAAGTATTATTACCAGCAGTTAGCTTAATTTTAACGTGTCTGTAATGATTGTATTATTATATATAAATAACATTAAAATATTGAGAATAATGTAAACTTATCAATTTATTAATTTCACAAAAATAGCTTACCTATCACGAATATCATTTTGACGTGGCTTAAACGTTATTAAAAATTTATCTGTTGCATTACGCTGTAACATTAGACTTTCAGGTTTAATAGAAAAATCTTCAACATGATGTGAGGAATATTCATCTTGTACTATGGATGCTGTTATTAGAATAGGCAACTTTCCTAAATTAATAATAGTAAAATGTTTCATCTTTTTCTTGGAAATTTCTATAGGTAATTCAGTATCAACAAGTTGTATTTTACATTGGGCTATTTTAACAAACAGTGGTATTTCTTTGATCATTACAGCATCATCTTTTTTGTTATTTACTTGTATTAATAGTTTTGCTTCTACATTGACCAATTGATTTTGCGATAATTCTGACAAATTAAAAAAAAATTTAATAAAATTTAAATAATAAATAATAATCGAACATATTTTGTATTGTTATTACCTGAAGTTAACAACGATGAGGTCCCTTCGCATTGTACAACTGCAGTAAATTGTTCGCGAGGTTTAAGTTCATGTGTCAAATCACCTTGTAAGTTATTAATGCTAAAAATTTTGGGACCATCCTATGATTGTTAAATATACTTTATATTAAGCTGTTAAATATACTTTGTAATGAATTCAGCTCGAATAATTAACAAGAAAAAAGAAAAATCTTACGTGTACAACCGACAGTGTTATAGGTAGAATCATATTATTTTTATTTTGTAATGTAATGGATAAAGTTTTTATAGTATTCTCAAGAATGCTACCAAAGTCAAGTTCTTCATGTGGTGTTAATACATTTACTTGAAGTTCCTCCGATTCAACATAGATCATGTGTTTAATTATTAATTCTTTTCCTGTTACCATATCAGTCGTTATTATATTTAATATTACTATCACAGGATTAGTCTTCTTCGTTACTTTTACACCAATCTAAATATTAGATTATAAATAATATAGTAGTATAATAAATATAATGTTTATTAATAAACATAGTAATCTATTCTATTCAAATAATTTTATATGTTTCTATTTATGTATACCTTGACGGACCGAGTTGAATTTGGTTTTATAAGAATTTTATCTTGGGGTAAATGAAGTATTAAATTTTGCTTATCTCCTTGTAATTGATATGTATTAAATAAGCAAATAATCCATTTATCTCCTGTATTCGTTAATTCGATATCCGCTTCTCTCGACATACCAACGATACAACAACAAATTTCTTGACCATTTTTGCTAAGAATGATATCTAAAAAATAATTTGCATGTGTCGACATTAATATTTGTTTTTTTTTTTTTAATAATTAAATATAATTGTATTTTACGAAGCATTTCTACCTTGTAATTGAGATGTTCCCAAACTTGACCGTTCAACAGTTGATAATTGTTGAACGCTACAGTCCGCCTTAGATGTATATGAAATATTTTCTTTTTTGAATGATTCTTTTCTTTCCATTACTGATTTATCAGAATTTATTTTGGATAGAGATAATTTATTATCTTTTAAAATAGATTGCATATCTACTAATTGAATTTCATCTAAAATACGATCGATATATAAATTTAACATATTATTTTAATATGATTAAATTTAATTGTTTAACTTAATTAATTAATAATTACAGACCGGTATCCAACTGCTGTTGAAGATTCATGGAACTTTCCTCTTCCTTCTTTAATGATATTATTTGAGGAATATCTTCCAAAATATTCTTAGTATGTAAATCTAAATTAGACGTAAATGTTAACATTCTTGGCAAAGTTTGTTTAGTCTCTAATGTTTCGTTAATGGTTTTACTATCTAATGAAAGTTTAGATGATATATTATCATCTTTAGTTTTAATAGCACTTGGAGTCACAGGCATAGATCGTCTGTCTGAAGAAGAAAGCATATACGTATTGCCTTGGTCATTATTTCTTTCTAACTCTTTCCTTTTTTTTTTGGCCATTATAAGTTGATCTACTAATCTTCGTGGAGTACAATTGTCGAGGTCTTGTAATGCTTGAGCAATACTACTTAAACTCATAATACTGTGCTCTTCGATATTTTGTGTCACATTTGTAAGAATCTGCTCCTTTTCTCTAAATGTCGAGGATCCTATAAAATACACAAATACAAATGTAATTTGAAAAAAGTAGAAATATTGATATAAAATATTAAAATTACCATCTACAATGGTTGAATCGACTAAAGGTATTAATTGTCTTTTCTTTTTAGGACTTTTAATAGGTATTCCTAAAGGTGGTCTTTCCGTAATACTATTTGACAAGTTTCCAGTACTTTCACTTTTTCTTTTGAAAAATTCACCGATAGATATTTTACGTCCAATGCTAGATCTGAACAAAATTAATAAATTAGATAAAAAAAAAATAATTAATTTTCTTCTTAAGCAAATTAATTGTAAATAACTTACTCCACTGATACATCCGCGTCTCCAATAATACCAGAAAAACACGACAAATTTAAATATTCTTTTTCCGAATTAGTTGCCAAAGGAGAATTGTAAGTATAGTTCTGTTTCCAGGAAGGTTCATCAGCTAATAGATGACTGTTTATTTGAGAGATAGAATAAAACTCTTCATCTTTAAATTGAACTGCCTGTTGTTCCGCTATAACTGTATCAAAACTAATTCCTCTTGCGCTCTTTGGCGAAAAAAAAGATTCAAGTTTCTCATTTTTACTCATTTCTGAAGAACGAGCTGTTATTTCATCCAGCTTAAATACAACCTGAAAAAATAAAATAAACATATTTATATTTAATATTCTTTCCCCATTTTTTCAGTGAAAAATATTTCCATTACTTACACTACTCGAATATTTCGGATGTAGAGTATCCTGTTGTTCCGACTTATTATCAATATTATACTTAAAAGAATTACCATCTACTTGATCTGAAGAATGAACGTAATCTCTTATAGTTTCCATATTAACATCATCCTCTTTATTAGAATCTAAAAAATAATATCATTTATGAAAAATCAATAAATAGACATACATAAATGAAATCTTCTATATCTTTTATATATATGTACGCGTATTAATAATATTAATTTTGTAATTACCGGAAGAAGATATTGAACCTTTAATATTGCTACATTTTCTAAGTAACTTCCTAGCGAGTTCTTGCTCAGCATCTAATTTATTGGATTCTTCTTTCATTTTATAGTTTATTCCACTTGTTTCTTCTAATACTACCAGATAAGAATAACAACATTACATTTAACTAAATTGCTAAGGTTCATATTGACAATACTTACAACTTGATATATTGTTAAGAATACCTAACGAAGAATCATCTGACTTTAGCAACATATTGGTCCCATATAAAGATGGTTTAACAAAATTCTCTTCCATGAATTTCATATCAAGATATTTCTTTTCAAGTCTACAAATAATTATTATTTTTAAATTTATGTCAAATGTAAAGAAAAAGAGGAAAAGAAGAAAAAAAAAAAGAAAAATTAAAAAAAAATCATACGTAGACTTTCTCTGTACTGTTGACGAAGCCTTTGGCATAGGAGTGCACAATAATGTTGTATCCAACTCAGTATTAGGAAATTTTGGCGGGGTTGACATTATGAGATTATAAATTATTGTTATTAATTATTATGAAAATCTTTAATATCCTTTTATCTTTTAATCTCTGGATAGGATCAAATTAAATGTTATTTTTGATGGATAATGTAATAAATAAATGAAAACAACGAACCACATCATTCGAAAGAAATCCTCTGACAGTCTATCCATTCGTTCAATGTTAACGTTCAAATTTGAAAATCTTAAAACATTGTCATGAACATAATGAAATAGATTGCGCTTATAAGATGGTGTAAGTCGTTGCTAAAAACTTTTCAGTATTAAGTTCGTGATCAAACTTACGATTAAATTTCACTTTTATATTGATAGGTGACTGTAGTATCGTGCCGATTTCAGTGACCTCTGGATTTTCTATTCTTATGACCTCTCGTATCTGACTATATGAAAACAAAAATTTTAATAAATAAATTGCTCATTTATAGAAAAGTTGTTAGTGTAAAAGTTTAACATTTATTATATGCATTATTACAAAATGTAATATTTTTATAGTACGTATCAGTAAAAATTTTGTTTGTATAATTTTATAAAATTAATTAGAATTATTGTAATTTATCGACTTGTAGCAATATCTTACACAAAAGTAACGTAAAATATCTTACAACGAAAGAAAAATTTTAAATTCAACAAATTGGCGGCACTTCGTTATAAGTAAGATGCGCAATAGATTTATGCGCATGATTCCACGTAGTGACAAACAGTGAAATAACATAACCTAAGGTTTGGTCTGTAAATATTTAGTTATTATAAATTTCCATTTGTTTATGGATTAAATCGTAAGGGTAATCAAATAATAATAGAAAATAATACAAAATGGTGTCTGTTTTAAATACTGTTGATACGAATCACGAAGATATGATCCATGATGCTGAAATGGACTATTATGGTTTGAGGTTAGCAACATGCTCAAGTGATAATTCTGTAAAGATTTTTGACTTAAAAAATGGATCCCAGAGTTTAGTTGCAGATCTTAAAGGGCACGTAGGTCCTGTTTGGCAAGTCGCTTGGGCACATCCCAAATTTGGAAATATTTTAGCTTCTTGTAGCTATGATAGGTTGGTTCTTTTTTATTTTTATTATTTTTTTAATTAAAAATTATTGTCACATATGCGAACAATTTAAATGCAAGCACATATATTTGACGTATAATTTAATAAATTTTTATTTCACATATAGAAAAGTTATTATTTGGAAAGAACTGGGTGAATGGACTAAAATTTATGAACACACAGGACATGATTCTTCAGTCAATTCAGTTGCTTGGGCACCACACGAATTTGGTTTGATTTTAGCCTGCGGTAGTTCAGATGGTTCTATTTCTATACTCACTAATAATGCTGATACATGGGATACACAAAAAATAACAAATGCACATACTATTGGATGCAATGCGGTTAGTTGGTGTCCTGCGATAGATACCAGTTTTGATTCTAATAACATTCAGCAAAAGACTGGTCCTATTAAGAGATTAGCTACTGGAGGTTGTGATAATTTAGTTAAAATATGGAAAGAAGAAGGTGACCGATGGGTGGAAGAAAATAAACTGGAAGCTCACAGTGATTGGGTAATTCAATTTTGTATCATTTATATTCTTCAATTGAATTTTTAAAGAAAATTTTGTTTTAATTTGATTTTGCCTGCTAGGTACGTGATGTTGAATGGGCACCAGCAGTTGGACCTTCCAGAGGTACCTTAGCTTCTTGTTCTCAAGATCGTAGAGTTGTTATATGGACATCGAATGATTACTTAAATTGGACATCTAAAGTTCTTAATATTTTTGATGATGTCATTTGGAATATTAGTTGGTCTTTAACAGGTGGTATTTTAGCAGTTAGTGGTGGAGATAATAAAGTTTCACTTTGGCGTGAAAATTCGGAAGGTCAATGGGCATGCATTTCCGAATTGAACAAAGGTCAAGGCAATCTCAATAATACAGATCAACGTGCTTTGTAATTTAACTAGTAAAGTATATGCTATTTTATATATACAAATATACATATTAATAGAAATATATTATTGAAAAAGCTGCTTGATAGCATACACATCCTTACCAAAATTTAAGAATATATATAACATTTTCAAATTTACATTTAAAAAAAGTAATTCAATTTATATATAATTCTGAAAGATTTTATTTCATTGTAAATTTGCAGCTTAAAAAGTATACAAATTTGTATACACTTTGTTCAAATGTACATATTACAAGGAAAAAAAAAAGAAATGATATTAATTGACAATATTTATTACGCAATACTTAATATATTACTTTAAACATTTGAATATTTCTTAAATTATCTATTTATAAAAATATCTCATAAAATTTTCATCTTCTTCAATCATTGCTTTTCTTAAATTTTACAATAATGAATTAATCTTTGTATTTTATAAATATCCTGATCCTTCTTCATTTCCAACAAGAGAAAGTATTAAATGTACAATAATAGTTTATTCCATAATTATTCTTGAATGTATAAGGATGCAGCAAAAACTATATCACGTTTTATTGCTGTTGATGCTTCTTCCATTTTACCTTTTAAAACTGGATCACCAATCGCCACAGCTGCATTTTTCATATCTTGCAATGTTTCATTAAGTTGTTGAATAACTCTGACTATAATACCCTCCTGAACATCAACTTTTTGCATTATTTCAGCAAATGATTTTGCTTGTGCCCATTCATAAACGGCTTCCATCAAAGAAAAATTCAATGGTTGCAGTGTATTTAAATGATACTCTTGTTCCAATTTATGTAAATCTTGATGCAAATTATACAAAACTACAGATTCCTAAAAAAAATAAATGGTTAATTGATAACAATTAATCGTTATGTTTTTATACTATATAGAATATACAGTAATTTTAATAATATAGAAATTATTAAGAATAAACAAGAGATTCTATTAAGTCTTACTCTTTTTAAATGATTAAAATTAGGTGGGAGCGAAAATTCTTCATCCTTTTGTTGATATATCACAGCAGATAATAACGCAGCAATTTTAGCTGGTTGCAAAGGGGTTAATACATTTTTTAAAATAAGCTCCGTTAATATTAACTCATTAACTCCCATTTGTAATGCCACTCTACCTTTTAAAGCAACTGCAAATATAAATATAAAGTGATATATAAAAATAATAGAAAAATTATTTTCATAACTTTAAAAAATAAATTACTCTAACATATATATAGAATATAAAAAGATTACTGACCTCTTTCATCGTTATCTATATATCCCAGACGTTTAAGTAGTGCAACCATATTTATATAATCTGGATATAAAGATAATCCTTCATCACTGAGTTTAAGCTGAAGTTTTTTTTGTTTTCTGTATAATTCCATACGATGAAATACGACTTCAAATTGTTCCTCGAAGTTTGGTATATCTGTACACTTTATTTTTTCTAGAGCTTGCATTTGTTTGCGTAAGTGTATAAATCTAGGATTTAAATTTTCAGGTACTTTCCATTTTACGTATGGTGACAATATATCATTATTTTTTTTAGAATGTACAGAAATTGCCATTAATTCTTGAACAACTGCTTGACACGTAGGTCCAGGTTTATCATTCCTATACACAATTTAAGGTTTGATATATACATTTAATAAACTTTTCAAATCGATTAATTAATATTTTGAATGTGTCATTGTACTCTCTCCTTTTCAAGTTTGAGTCACTTCTCTACAAACACCTTCTTATACCTATTCAATACTAACATCCAATCCATGTTGCTAACCATGCCCACGTTGCTTAATTTTAGTGATCTGACGAAAACTAGTAATCCAACGTGGCTAGGCCGTTGACTGATTTATTTATTATTATATTATTATTAGACTTACCTAAATCTAAATATTTGTCTCTTTTCCCAATCTTTCAATACCATATTGCAATCGATCTTAAGGAGATGATTTGTTATCTCGATTAAATTCCACGGAGAAATAATGATTACTTCATGCGACGGAGCTCCACATGGTATAAAATAAGTCTTTTTGGTTAAAGCGATAATATTATACCAATTTTCAGATTTTTCTTTATTAATTTCATTATCTGAATTGTCCGAATGTCTATCATTTTTAACTTCTTGTTGATTGCCATCTTTTAATACGAATACTTGATATTGATTTCCAAAGACTTTAGATGAAATGACTCCCAGCAATACACCTAATTTTCTAAAATGATTTTTATACGATACTATTACAACTCTACCCTTGGATAAACTTTTCTTCGCTTGTTTATTTTCAAGCATAAAAGGTTTCAAATAACGTAATTCTTGTAAATAATTCATTGCTATTTCATAGAAATTAGATAATTCTTTCTGTACATCCGTTAATGGTGGTAAACTTGCTAACTCTTCTTCTATTTTATTTAAATCAGTTTGATATTTATCTTCTTTTAAAACTAAACATGATTCCTTAAATGATCTTCGCATCATAGATTGTACAGTAACTAATTCATTAGTTCTTCTCAAATTTAAAACCATAGAATATGTTACTTTAAATTGTGATTCCAGCGTTTTTGATTCACCTTTCATCAAAGGTCTTAATTCAGTAAAATGTGGAATTTCTTTATGACACATTATAATAACTGTTCCAGTTGTGTCGTGGCCTCTTCGACCGGCACGTCCAGCCATTTGAATATATTCGGTAGGAAGCAACATTCGAAATACGTTGCCATCATATTTTTTTATTGAATCGAATACTACTGTCCGAGCTGGCATATTAACTCCCATAGCAAATGTTTCAGTTGCAAATAATAACTATTAGAACAAAAAGGTATCTTACATTTTCTTTTTACTAGAATATATAACCATTTTCATATATACAGGATGTCTTGTAACTATTAGTACAATCAAGTAAGGGCTGATTTTGCATGAGAAACTAATTGTAAGTCAAAAAGTAGAATAAAATTTGTTCATACAAAGCTTTGTTTCAGAAAACAATAAGTTTGAAAATTAATTGAAAATTAAACTTGCAGCTCTATAATCTGAAAGCATTGTTCAATAAGCATAAGAGTAGAACCAATATAAGAGATATTATCGTACTGACAATATTTGTAAAAATATTAAGAAGTACGAAAACGTTCTTCGAAATATCAGAGAGTAAGATAGTGAAATTCGCTCGCTTGTATCAGCAGTTACAGGACATTCTATATAGTGTAGTCAATTTGATAATAAAATATAAATACATTACCTTAACAACACCCATTTGGAAAAGAATTTCAACAGTTTCCTTTAAAATGGGTAATATCCCACTGTGATGTATACCAATGCCTCTTTCTAAAAGATTTTGCATCATACAAACTTGTGGTAAATGTTTGTCAGTACCTTTCAAATATTTCATAGTATGCTCGAAGAATGATCTAACTTGCATTTTTTCAGCATGATTAGTTAACGTAATATTTTTTAATTTATTCGCATTAGTATCGCAACGTTTCCTAGACAATGTGAATACAACGACAGGTAATTTGTCCTAAAAAAAATGCATGCTTTTATCTAAAAGCTCTTAAAATAACAAAATAAATATACTTATGTTTTTTGATATCGTACATTTCTGCTTAAAAAATGTACAAAATCATATAATATTTCGTCGTAATATTTCATATCATCGAAATAATTGTTTCCATCTTTTTTGTCATGCTTTTGAAATTTTTTAGTTGCTGCGTGCCATCTGTAAAGAAATATGTTTATACGTTAAAATTAATTCTAATACTACATTAAATTTATTTTTAATTAAAGATTTATATATATATATATACAAAACTGGTAACAATGGATGTGTGTAAATATATATAGATAATAATAAAAGAAATAAAAAATAATTTTTTTCGATTACCCATTTAATAAAAATTCTTCATTTTCGTCAAGAATTGTAAGTAATTCGCCTCGACTTTTAGTATTATTAGGAATAAACAAATAATGCTTCAATGGTACTGGTCTTTTCAATGTGCTGATTACATACATTTTCCGCTTTTTTATACGACCAACCCAATTTGCAAATATTATCGGTTTCGGCACAGTCGCTGACAACATTACTATATTTACTGTTTGTGGTAAAAGAATCACAATTTCTTCCCATACATGACCACGCTATATATTTATAAAATATCACAGTTATAAAACTTTAAATAATATTAAATAATAAATAATAGATAATAAAAAAAAATTAATAAATTATTTAATATGCTATATCTAAGAAATAAAAAATGATTACTTTATTATACATTATAGATAGTAAATAAGAATCTTTTGTAAATAAATATTATATGTATATGCAATGAAAAAAAATCAGTAATTCGTTGTGATCTTTGTAATAGTTCCAAAATAATACTTACATCTTCATTATTAATGTAATGTACTTCATCAAATATTACAAATTCCAAATCTCTAAGAACTTCTGATGCCCCGTATATCATTGATTTTAATATTTCTGTGGTCATAATAAGACAAGATGCGTTCTCATTGATTTGAACATCTCCTGTTATTAATCCAACGCTGTCAAATTTTTTTTTAAAATCACGGAATTTTTGATTTGAGAGTACTTTTATAGGAGAAGTATAAATTACCCTTGAATAATAAAATTACAATTTTTAAATAAATATGTTTATTTTTTTTTTTTTAAATTATTAGATTAATTGATAAGTAATACTTACTTAGTTAAGTGTTTTTGAGTTAATGCGATAGCATACTCAGCAACGGTAGTTTTTCCTGCAGATGTGTGCGCCGCAACGAAAACATTACAATTTTCTTCTAACTTAAGTATTGCCTGCTTTTGAAAAGTATCTAATTCATATTCAAATGTCATTGCTGGATCAGGAATTTTTGTCTTATAATCTGTTACTGGTACAGATACATCTATTTGTTCTGCCCATTCCATTTCCTCAATTTTATTTGATTGTAATTCATTAGAAATTTTTAAAACTGATATTTCTAGCTTTTCTGATGGTAATGGATTACTATCTGTTTTAGATATTTCTACAGTTTTCTCTACATCATTTTTCTTTTTCATTTCTTCTTTAGATTCTTCTATATTTGGCCAATCAAGCTTACATTCTTCTTCCTCTACGAGAGCCATTAAATTAATTTTATTTGTTGTATCATCTATAAATTGTCTTTCTGGTTTTGATACATCAACGAATTTCTCTTTCTTCTTTGGCGTAATATTATCAGCTTCAAATTCTATACCAGAACTGAATCCTTCCGGTAGTGTTCTTAAATTCCTTTCAAAATCAATATCTTCTGTCGTCTCATCCAATACAACAGGTTCATCGAAACCGCCAGGCCAAAATGGTATATTAGTAATTTTACCTAAAGTAGAATATTACCTTTTGTATCAAATTTCATCAAACATTAACCCTTTCATTCCGGCACAATCTACCGTGCGCCTATATTCTCTATCAAGTTTATGATCACAAGCTCAAGATTATGGTTTCACTGTGCAGTAGGTTCAGCAACAAGTATATATTTTGCTGAAGACATACGATATTCAGAAATGATAATTTTGCTATTCAAAGGGAGGTATACGCACATTAAAAAATAAATAAAAAATTGTATCTAAAAGGCTTTTCATGAATGCTACCTATATGTGGCGCTCGGAATGAAAGGGTGAAATTAACATACAATACATACAAATATTATAATTGTAAAAATATATTTGTTAAATATTTGAATAAGTTAATGAAGTACCTCTAATGTCATCCGTAACGGCTCCAGGTATACGTTTCATTGACATTGAATTTTTCGAATTTTTTCCTACTTCTTCTAAGATAATTTCTTGCATTTGTCCAAGACACCCTGTTATTGGATCACGATCAAATTTTAATGTTGTGCCATGCGGTGATAATTCATAATTTAATAAAGAAAAAACATCAGGTTTTCTTGGCCAATAACATTGAGCAAAATCAATTTGATGTATCGGAAGCTGTTCAGAGCATTCCACATACTCGTTTAATATGGTATTTATGTTAGGCCAAATTGGTGGGAAATCATATTTTTGCTATAACATTAATATTAAATTAAAGGAAAACGATATAGTATCTACCGTATAATATATATATATATATATATATATATATGAAAAATATATCAAATAGGTATCATAGAATATTTTTAAAAACTTACGTCCATTTTGAAATATTTTATATTTCCTATCACTTCAGTAGACGTTATTAATAATATTTACAAAACACAAGTTGTTACTGATAAGATTTGAACAAGTATTGAACATGACCTAAAACACCAAAAATAGAAATAAAATATAGTCAAATATAAATATTAAAATAAAATGTATTCATTTATATAATTTATTAACTGCAATTTTTTGTAACAAAATCAATTTAATATCTATATGTTCCAGTAATGTTTTAAGGTTATGTATGTTAACCTTTTATTTATCTTCGAAGAACTAAATATTTACAGAACACTTTAATACTCTACAAAAAAAAATAAATTCTTTATAAATTTTATACTCGTTCTATTTGTGCAAAAAACGATAAAATAAAAAAATTAAATTACTTCATAAAATAAATTGTAAATGAAACATGATTAGCAATCTTTAATATGACATACTTAAACCTCCTATAACGCGATATGAATAAATCGTGTTATAGGAAAGTTGACAGTTCATAAATATATAATAATTATATCATTTTTATTATTTATATATTATCACCTTGTATTATTTCAAAAAATTCCAAAGTTATTGCTAGTTATTTACAGTTTTCGATAATGTATATTTCTAGCACAATCAAATAAGAAAATTATAGATATTAAATGTATAAGATGTATACGCGGAAAAAACAAAAAAAAGAAAAGATTTTCTATCCTTAAGTTAAGAAATATCCAGATTTATAATAGAATAATCTAGAGGCAAATAAAAAATAGATACTAGCGAACGAATAAAAGTAGCGTCGTTTGATGAGTATTAGTAAACATATAATACCATTTCAAAATATATGTGGCGCCACAGGTTAATGTAAGCATCGATCCGTCGGGGGGGGCACAAGCGAAAGTAGTGTGGCGACTCGACGCGACAATCTGCGCTAGTTCCGCTTTCTAACACAAGGTGACTACGACTCCATCATCGTTACTCGCTAGCGGTAAAAGTTACCATGATTACTATTTAAAGAGAATAGATTTCAGACCAATCGGGTCTCGCGGATGTTTAAGGCAGGGAGCACGCTATCAGTCTCTTAGTCATAAGTCTCTTAGGCGTGCTCCCAGGACGAAACATCATTACACGACTCTCTTCTCTATGCGGTAACCGCCACAGTATATAGGATCTACAACCACGCCCTCTGTTCTGGAAGACGACAGTTCTCTCTCCCTGTTATTAGGAAGATTGAAAAAACAGGAGTTGTGAATATGCAATACGTGGTTACTTTTTTTTACATCGCAGTAGTGCACCATACACGTACCATGTATTTCTTGTACTAATCGATCAACAGTTAGGTAAACTATAAAAATTAAACTAAAGTTTGTAAAAAACTATATATAACTTTGATTAACGGGATAATAACGTATTTAGGAAACAGTCTAAAGTAGTACACCATTGAATACTTTTGATATAATAACAATTTTATTCCATTATATTTAAAACAGTCTAAATTCTCTGTGTAATATTACGCTTTCGCATTTACACATAGACACTCAATAAAAGGTTTAAAACAAAAATGAAAAAAATGTGTTCCATTCATTCTCTTCAAAACGAAAGTGCAAAAATCATTGTTCATTTATTAGTGAAACTTATGCGACACCTGTTGGATTTGCCGTAAAATAAAACGCTAACTTAAAAATGGCGCCACAAAATATACAACTCAAGTAATAATATTTCCTTATAAAAACATTTATTATTATTTATAACAGAAAATTAACAACGTTTACTGTAATACAACCATTTTACATTTGGCGGTATTAGTAGAATTATTATTACCTGAGATTTATGATACAAACAATAGGAGATAGTCGATTAATCGAGTATCAACATTTTCTCTTTCGACTTTATTAATCTACGATAAATATTTATCAATTAATTTGCTATTTATTCATTTTGTTTTTCTATTTTTTCTTTTTATAATTTTAAATCAAATAATTTAATAAATAAATAAAGATTAGAACATTATAAAATATATGTATATATATATCACAGATATTTCATCATCATCATCATCATCATCATCATCATCATCATCATCATCATCATCATCATCATCATCATCATTATTATTATGCAAGGAAAGGAATAATATAAAAGAGATATAACTTTTTAAGAGATATAACACTTCTATAACAAAATGCAATAATTCTTTAAAATTGAAATAAAATCATCAAAATCGTTCTGTTTCAAAAATCGACAGAACCATTTTGCTTTCTTATATTGTCTATCGATAATTACATTTACAAAACTCTAATTCACAAATACTTTAGCAAAAATAATCGAACATGCCTATTAATAGAACTTAAAATTTATTAAAAATTTAAGCATAAAATATCTTAATATTATATATGGAGATATATTAATATCATTTATACATTACACATTCAGATCATAACTAATAATATTATCATTTCTTTCTTGTAACTATACAAATGCAGAAATATTATTTTTTTAATTCTTGGCATATATTATCACAATCTTTGCATTATAAAATACTTTTTTCGTAACGCATTATTCTCACGATAATATGTATATATACAATATTTATTTTGTTTATATACATTTATGTGGAATAGTTGATGGCCTGTAAATATAATAATTTTTGTATAAATATATGAGCAATTTATGAAAAAAGTACATAAGATAAAATATAATCGAATTTTCGAATGCTTCATAATATGATGGTAAATGAAGAATTATTAAAATAATTGTAAAATAATGATAATTAAAAATATAAATTTTTGATAGAATAATAAAGTCTATAACATAACTATACAAATAACATAACCCGATGCAAACAGATAGCAAAACTGAACTGTTTTTATAATGATAATTACTTATGTATTTTACATATTATTATACACATATATATTGTATACATGAGGCAGTCTTAAAGAATAAAAGGAAAGTAATTTATAGATCCAAAATGTGAATTAGATAAAAGTCTAAAATTTATAATGATCAGCATTAGAAGAAAGATAACTTGTCAGTTAATATAGATGCACAGAATTATTATTATGTAGACTGTCTCAGCAACAAACAAAATTTATATCGGTAGGCCATCCATTTCATTAATAATTACATGTCTTTTACTAAGAACAAGTGGAGACAATGGAGTTTTACAACGAATAATATCAGAACAGTCACTCGTACTATCAAAAATACACCCAGAGCTACTATTTTTATCACTGATATTTCTACATCTGCACGATACACGTTCTGGAGAAGAATCTGGATTCTTGAAAGGACTACATATACTACGATTTCCAATACTTGTACTATCACTATCGCTTTCACTGTCTATGCTAGATGCAGAGCTATCATTCCTTCGTGCTCTTAATGCTTCGTTATCTTTTCTTAGTTCTTCATTTTGTTTTACTAAGTCATCTATTCGTTGCTGAAAAATGTTTAATTTTTTTTCTATATCCAATTCTATAATATTCACTCCATTATTCTTATTGTCTATATTATCTTTGTCTTCCGTCTGATTGATATTTTTCCCACGTAATCTTTTAGAGAGTAAGTCTACTTTGGCCTCTAATTGTAAATACTCTTCTAGTAATTCTGATTTACTCAAAGTGCTCAGTCTTTCTGCATGAAGGTCTTCGTATGCGCTAGAGAAATTTTTAGATAAAAATTCTTCTTCATCTTCTGGAGAAGAAAAAAAGTAATCTTCGTCAGAATCAACGCTAAAGCTGGAATCTCTAGTACGAGGTGGTGGAGGTTTCTGAAAAGTAGTAACTCCTGTAGTAACTCCAAAATCTGTAGATGTGGCTATGGATAATTTTCGATCAATATCAGGCAAATCATTATGATCGTTCATAAGAAATTGTGTTGTATTATAAGGTGCTCGGATCTGTCTACAAATTTTTAAAACTTTTCCCCAGGATCTACAACATGGTTTTCGTTGAAAATGTGATAGCTGTTTTAAATATGGTTTTAATTTTTTATGCTTAGATTTCCCTCTACGAGTCTTCTTTTTCTTCGTAACTACATCAAAGCCATCCTCTTGCATTACAACATCTTGCTCTCCGCTACCACTGCCACTTTCAAATTTACCAGATTTTCGAAGCAAAGATTTAGGCCACTGAAATTAAGCAGATTAATCTTCTATACATATTCTAAATATAACGTATTATGCAAATTTCTTTTCTATGTATCTATAAAATATTATTTCGGAGAAATTTACTTAGCGTGATATATCAAATTATAATACTATAAAAATAATTTTACAAATTCATCCTTACTTAATTATATATGAATTTCGTTAAATTTCTCACTAAAGATTTTCCCTAATTTCATATACATAATTACATCGTAATATTTAACCAACAAACAAATAAATAATAAATTATAGTTTTACATGGTAATTCAAAATTTGAATAATCGATTTAAAAAATTCGATAATTAATCGATCTATTTTTCAAAATATTCAATCTTATGGAAATAATGATAATTTAAATGAGATTTGTAGAAGAACAAGGATAATCATATAAAATATAATATATATCATTATTTTTATTACAAAAGAAGAAAAATAGATGAATTTCTATCATATATTAGTCAATACTCACAATTTTAACGTTGTAATGAGGCTTAGCATCAGCTTTTTCGCCGCTAGATCGCGACACTTGCTTTGAAGAGAGAAGTGATGACGTCGCAGGCGTCGAAACCTCTTTAACGCCCTTCGCGTCGTGTACTCCGATCTCTTCTATAGCGTCGGACGCTTTTTCCAAATTCTGGTCCTCCATATTCGTTATATTAACCAAAATCGGTCGATTTACGGTGGCACAAGTACTCATCACCGTTAAAAGCACTATCTTATGCACAGCAGTCTTCCTGTTATCACAACTACGTTTCTTACGATCTGACCGTAAACATCGACTGAATCGCCATGTTTGATTTATCCGTGATTCTGTGCGATAGCAAGGGCGACGTGCTAACGCTTCGATGCTTGTGAAAAGAGGGCGCTTTTCTCCCCACTATCAAACGTTTCTACTTGTACTCCATCGTGTTCTCCCTCCTCTTTCTTTTCCCTCTCTCCTTTATCCCTCTTCACCCTTCTCTCTATATACCTCTGTCTACGTCCTCACATTTCTCTTATTCCTTTCTTAACGCACGATGATGTGTTTTTTTTCTCTCTCTCTCTCTCTCTCTATCGTACGATCTTCCTTCTTCTATGTTCCTTGAGAAACAACATGTTTTGCTATGTTTGTACATTTCTCGTTTATACTATATATGTCTAATTTCATATCCCTTCGAATTTATATTTGATCTATGTAGGTTAACTTTCGATAGGAATTAGAATTTCATACATTTAGGTTGTTTTTATTCTAACAATTTTCTTTTAGATGAAGTGCGAAACTTCCTGATTAATAAATCGTTCAATGTATATTATATATATACATATATACATGTTATTTGAATAATTTGAAGTCAACCTTGCTTTGTCTCTTTGAAATGTTTGCCAAAATTAGCTAACATAAAATATTGTAGATATATATGCAAATGTCAACTATTTGTGTATTTTAAAGAGCATTTCGCATGTGAATTCAATCAACCCGGTCGATATTTGCACGACATTGTTCCAGCCGACTCTACAAGGACTACAAATGTAATTATTTCTTATTGTTTTTAAAGAAAAGCACACGAGAGATCCATAATATCGTACGAAAGCAAAAGCAACAGAAAAAAAGGTTTGTTGAATTTTATACTTAGTGACGAAAAAATAGAGAACATCTTTTTAAATTCGCGCATGCGCGAAAATTTTAAGACATTTTTCGAAAGAAAAAAATTATCATTAATTGAAATTATATTAATATATATATCAATTATATTTGTACATAATTTATTTGATTTTTAACGTAAATTTATTAGATCAATTTTAGAAGCATTATAATTGAAGTATAAATGAATTAAAACAAAGGAAAACTGTATAATTTGTATCTGTTTATTTTGTTATATGTATGCGTGTAAATATTAGTATATACAATTTTAATTAGTATTCATATATTTTAATAAAACCGCGTGTATACAGAATAATATCAATTAAACGAAATTTTATACGTGTTGAAAGCTTTAATCTTTGTAATGTTTACACTTAAGATGATTAAATCTTACTAATATAAAGATGATCCTTGTTTTTAATCTAATTAATAAAAGAAGCATTGAGAATAATTCCGCAATGCTCGTAGTTTTAAATAAGAGACTATGCGCCAAGCATAGAATATGTCAACCATTATAATAACTCATTGATATTTATATTCTACTAAGGAATATATATCATCACGGATAAAAACATTCAAAACACATTTATCCGTTTCTATCCTTCTTACTAAAATATCTCGCACGCACACACACACGCAAAGAAGAAAGTTTATTTTATAATTTTATTACGTTAAACACGTGCATAAAAATGATTGTCGAATAAATAGGGATCATTATCAAATCAATTGTCAATGAGTTTTTCTCTCGATCGTTGTAACATTTATTTTAATCATCATTATTATTATTATTCCAGTAAATTCGATTACCATTCGATGCAAGTACGCATGAATCATTTTACTAAAAAAAAAACACGAGAAATAACTGATTTATACGTAATTACTATTTCAAGCTAATAAAATTTTACATGCGATCGTGCAATACAACAATTTTTTTCATAAATATCATCAATAACTAGATCATCGCATGTGTTATATTGTCTAATATTATATTCGTGAATCATTTTTTGAAAAAAAATGAACAATAATCGATTTGTATGTAATTATTATTATTATTATTATTATTATTATTATTATTATTATTATTATTCCAAGGATACGAAATTTTATGGCTTATTCTTTTTATACATATAACGAGAGCTTTATCATGAATATTATATAATTAATTATATCAACGAGTCTATACATATTTATGGAATTTATTTACATCGTCCAAGAACTTGTAAAAAAAAAAAATAAACGATCGATAGTTTCGTTAGATATACGTTGATAAAGTATTCTACTTTTTATCGAGAAACCTTGCTGAACTAATTTCCTACGACTTGTAAGAAGGAAAATGTATCTATTTTTATGATTTTTTGCTTATTTCTTAACTTTCATTAGCACACGATCAAAAATAAATCAATTCATAGTAGAAAATCAAAAAAACCTTTTCGACACGGGCTACAGAGAATTTATTTCGATCCGGTGCAGTCATTTTTCGAGATATTTCGTCAATTAGATAAAACAAAATAATTGTTTTGAGATACATATTTCATAATGATAAGACATTTGTAACTTTGATAATTATCCAGTTTTCGATAAAATTCTTTCACTTAAATATTCTTAAAAAGATCGTAGATTAATCAAATGTAATTAAAAATAAACAATTTTTTTATAGTAGATACCAGGGAACAAACCCCCTTTCCTCTTCTCAAGTAAAATCGAATTATATGTACAATATTATATATAAATAATAATCGATTAATATTTCACATTGTCAGGTGAATATATACGTCTATGTTTTAACACGTTAAGAAATACCAAGCTTTTGTAGATTCTCTATTATCAATTATTTATGACAATTGTCTAATCGACAATGTATTATCATTTTTATAATTGCCTATATATATATGTTAATGTAACTATAGATCGTTTCATGTAAATGTATATATATATATATGTTATGCATATGTATAATCGTATGCGCACACACATATATATATTTATGTTTAATAAATATATACAAAGGTTAATCGTCAGCTCATTAGTTAGAATATGCACATGTTTGAATGAAAAACACGTGCGGAAAATTGTTAAGATAAAATATTGAAGGGATCTACTGGTATGTATCTTAGCCCATAAATAAAGAAGTATATTTTCACGAGTCATAACAGAATATCAAATAATGTCCGACCTAATGTATATTTTTCTTTTCAATAGACGATTATAGCAGAGAGTGGGAGTACGATTGCAAACTACACAAGAATTTTAATATATAAACGAACGAACAAACGAACGAACACACACGTACACATATACGTGAACACGAGAGATTGTATAGTTCAAAGCAAACCCAAACAGATTAAAATCGATTTATGGAAATGATGAAATAACGTAATACAATAAATTTAGATTTCAAGGATTAACGATTTACATAAAAAGTCAGTCGTTTTCTCGAGTGAGCTTCGTTAAAGTTGCAATCAATTACCTAATCAAATTCTTTTTCATTCAATTGATTCGTTTCATTAAATGATGCGACCTTAAACAAATAAATGTATGCATGTATGTTGTGTATATGTATACATATATATTATAAAAGGAAACTATTAAACACGATTAATTCGATTGGAAATAGTTATTGTCGGTATATTTTAAAAATAATTAACAAAATAGGCTTTGAAAATTTGGAATATAATTTTCTCGCAGTTAAAAAAAATTTTTTAAAATTACACATAGATATAACATATACCTAATATATATATATATATATGTCATGTACTATATGTATATGTTTAATAGATATGATGTAAAATAAACATATAATTGATAAAAGTTCTGTTTTATGGAGTTAATAAAAAAAAAAAAAGAGTAAGATAAACGTATGATAAAAAATATATAAACGTGAGCGTGTAACATTCATGAAAAATGTAAGTATATGAATATAACATGTTCTGTTCCTTGTGGGATTGGTGGTAAATGGTGAGAGAGGGAGAAGAAGAATGAGAGAGAGATAGAAGAGGAAGGAAAAAGAGGGAGAGGAATGGAAGGAAAGAGAGAAAGAGAGAGAAGGAGAGTTGTTGCAGTGTCGTCGAGAAACTCACTAAACGAGTCGGTTACGAAATTTAATCGCTCGGTGAGCGAGGTTATAAATGCACCATGTATATATTGCGATGGTTGCGTGGCTTAGACGTTAGACGGTGATCAAGTTAGAACAAACTTTTAAAACACGATAACACGAGTATGCCGAAGATGGTATAAGAGGGAAGGGTCACGCTAACTTGCTACCAACTGATTGTGCCACGTGAAAGTCTATGCACGTAGTAATAGTAGTAGTAAACATATCTCGTATCGATTTCGTTTCATTTCATTTCATTCGATTCGCGATTGATTTGTATTTTTTCTTTTCTTAAAATTTCTATGTTTTCATAATTTAGTTCCACACAACTGGAGAACACATATTCCTTACAAATGCAAATATGTATACACATACATACATGTACGGATACTTACTTATATATATCGTTCGAAGCTTTTCACGATATTTTTTTTTGCATGCATCATCCATTGTTCTCGAATAAGAAGTCGGCATTGAAAAAGTTAAAGGGAAACGCTTGAAAGAAGCACCGTGTTATCGATTGCACGTATATTTGATACTTTTCGACGAGAGTTTGTCATAGATACCAACGGGTTAATTTTGTGGATTACATTTATCTTACAATTAATTTCATTTTTTTCGAAGTACTTTGACTTTCGTATAGGTATACTATAAATCTATTCGATTAATTTCTTCTAAATTTAATTCTCTTCTCTAAATGTTTATATTTATGCATATTTTAATTTCAGATCTTTGAATAATTTCTTCTTACATATTCTTATTTCACTTTGAATTAATCATACTTTCATTTGAACGAGGAATCGATTTTCCACTTCCGAGTTGTGCTTGTATCGATTCCTCTATCGATAGATATTGATTTATGTTTGAATCACGTTTGAACGTTCAGTAAATACTCGTTACATCAAGTAAATGGGTCAAACGTAAATTCATTATTAATTGCATCGTGCTTCATTGACATGCAACGCCAATTTGACCAATTAAAATACGATATCAAAAAATAATAATAATGATAATAATGCTTGTTTTGTTCATCTTTACTTGAATAAGTCGAATTAAGCTAGATTAAACTAATTGGAATAGTCATTTTGAATAACGTTTTATGAAGATTAACGATATGAATTGATCAATTCAAATACAACATCAAATAAAATTTAAATATGAAACAACAGAAACAATAATAATAATAGTAATAATAATCATTTTTGATCCTCATTTTTTATTCAGCTTTACTTTTTAAGTCTGGTAAATTAGAGAATTAACTATTACAAAGCTCCGTATTTGTTGCGTTAATTGAGCAATTGATATTGTTGAATAGCATTTCCTATCCGTTTAATAAAATTATCATAGGATATTATTGAAATATTGAATTCATATTGTAACAAAACGATTTGTTTTACTAATAGTTATTATTTATACTATAAGATTTGTTACTTTGTTGCTTCTTTTGACAGCACTAGACATACAAGAGAATCAAGAACGTCTGTAGCTGTAATACTCATCCCTGTTCTTGGAAATGAAAAAAAGGATTGCTTTGAATTTGATTTTAAATTTAAAATATAAACATACATCGTTTTCATCGATTTTTTTTTTTATTTTCATATATTTAATTATTTACATTTACATGTAGATTAATTTATCTTTTAATAAAGATAAATTTCCTTCGTTTTTACGAAATGTGTACAATTTCTTATCTTCGAGATAGTTTTTATTTTCAATTTAATTAGGATTTGATTGAAAATGTGTTATTACTTTATATGTAATTGTTCGGTTAATTATTATTAATTATTAAACATTTTGAGATTTGATAAATAATTATTTATGATAATTTTAGAACGATATCTACGTACGTACATACATTTGAACACAACAATTAAATTATTAATAGAATGATCTCATTTAATAATAAATATATTTCCTTCATTTTTTTCATAAATTTTATATTGACGAGAAATTATTTTATTAAATTTTTCGCAACGTTATTTACTGAAAACACATGGACGAATTTATAGAGTAATATCGCTAAGTAAATATTCATGATAAGCGATAGCACGATAGTTAATAAAAATATTTGAAGAAATTATCTTGTCAAAGGATAATCGTCGTATTTCTCTCAAAAATCTACAATTTACTAGATAAAAAATAAGACAATTGCAAACTAATGATAATTATCATTATCACCATTGTTAAGTATTTTTAATAATTATTATTACGAGCATGAAGATAATAACACGATAGAATGAATGTGATAATATAAATAAATGATGTAAATGACGAATGATGAAATGAAATGACAAATTAATATTAATATCGAAAAGAGAAACGTGTCAGGAATATTAAAAATGATTTTAATATATTTTTTTATTTTAATTTAATTTACGAAATTTTAAGATCGATTAACATCTCTAAAGTCCTTCGTAATACTTGACAAATAATTCATTTATACGATTTTTGCAGAATGTGTGTGTGAAAGAGCGTTGGGAGATTTTAAAATATTAAAATATATTTTGTCTATAATTGCATTGCCTCATCGTCTATGTTGCATAAATAAATAAGCTAATGATTCAACTCTCCGAAAAAATAAAATTAACTTATGAATATTAATTTTATACATACATTCACACATTAATACACACATATTAATTTACATACATATCAAAATTTATTTACATAAATACATACATACAAAATGGTATTTATTTACATAAATACGAAACGTATACACATTACATACATACATCATATATATATATATATATATATATATACATACATACAGTACGTAGATAAATATATAGAGAAGTAGTTTATATACACACATATATATGTAAAAGAGCAAAGTTGCTAGTGACTATAAATATATTTGGTCGTCCACCCAGGAGACTTCTCTTTGCACCTTGGTGCTTTTTCTTCTTATTCTTTATTTTTTTATCCGAATATACCATGTTCTCCATCTGCGTTCTTTGCCACAGTGTGACTCTGCTTATGTATTATATATATATATATACGTAAAGACAAACTTTTAAAAGGGAAGACTTCAACTAGCAGCTGCTCTTGCGACAAAATGCGAGTTAAAATTTAGATCTCCAACTCTGTTATAGTTACGCAATTCTCTTTCTCTTTCTATCACTTTCCTCTTTCCGTTATTCCTCTCCTCCCTCTTTTTTTCTTTTACCATCATGGCTAAATATCTTCGTTTCATGGTGAAAATCACGAAGAATCATCATTCTCAAAAGTAGAAGCTGAGATTCGATAATTTTATAGATTTAAATGTCATATTTCCTTCCTTTCACTCATTAAAATCTTTCGAAGACAAATTATTATATTTCGTCGTTTAACCTTGATCGCCGGAGATTGAACAATTAATTATATTTTACGTCTTTCAATTTGACGTGAAAAAAATATTTTTTTCGTTTTGTTCATTTCTTGAAACCGCATCTATATTAATTCGATAAGATATTATTCTAATAGAATTTTAAATGAAACAGAAAGTACACGTTAATTTTAATTAAATAAACAAAATAATAAGATAATAAATCGCAGTAAATTTTTATTTTTTTTTTACATATATACAATTTTAATCGTTTTGTGAAATGAAAAAGTAAATTTTGATAACGTAAATCATAAAAGTTTCATAATATCAAAGTTAAATGGAATTGCATGTGTTTAGAAATAAAAATGCAGTTTTCTCTCGCTTTATATTTTTCTTGTGTGTCTATTCGAGACGATTTTAATATTTTTCTTGGCGATACTCACGATTATGTAATATTTTTCCATAGCTTTTTTATTATCTTTACGTAAGTCATGTAAATATTGATATTCTTTTTTATTATTATTATTATTATTATTATTATTATTATTATTATTATTATTATTATTATTATTATAGAAAATATAGGATTCCTTAGAATAATAGCTATGTGTCAAGAAAATGAAAGAAAAATTATTAAATAAGAATTTATTACTTTATTTACAATTATATTAAATCGTACAATTTAAATTAAAAAAGAAAGGTAAAAAAGAAAAAGTAAGTTCAACCATTATAATGTTTAACCTTCTCTTATTCGTTATACTGATATTAAATTTATTATCGTCGAAAAAAATAATAAACTGACTTATTATCGAAACTAAAATATAATATTCAATTATAATTTTGTTTAGAAGATTAATTAAGCTTTTTATTTATTCCTTTCATTTTTTTTATAAATATTAC
This sequence comes from Polistes fuscatus, assembly GCF_010416935.1. NCBI lineage: Eukaryota > Metazoa > Arthropoda > Insecta > Hymenoptera > Vespidae > Polistes > Polistes fuscatus. Next base: position 8,331,119 of record NW_025113107.1, on the reverse strand, counting down.
AATTGCAATTGTTGAATATACATATATTAACATTTATATATTAATTATTTTTAAGTTATGCCAAATATTTAAGTATTTGCTAACTATTCTAACTAAATATTTACTGATATAAAAAATTGTTATTATTTGTTTTTATTAACAATTCTCATTAATTTTTTTCATTCGACCAATTGTTTACGAATTAATATTTTCAAATAGAGATCGAACTATCAACTTTCTTATAAATAAACAGTAATCGATTATTTAACAGGTGCTTCCCTCTGTTATTGGTAATAATTACTATTAACTAACATAAATTAGTTTCAGTGAAATTCATTCAGATGGCTAGATTAGTTCGACCGCAAATTACGAATGAACGAAACCTGGTCTGTGACAAGGTTCACCTTGTTTCTAAATCTTTAGTAAAATGGTAAGAATAGTAAAAAAAAGGTTAGTTAAAAACATAATTAACATTTGCATTATTATTTATTTATTCGATTATCAATTTATAATATGCATTCCTAAAGTTATTAAATAAAATTTAACTTTGACGATCACATGATGTTAAGAAACAGAAAGGTATTAATGACGTATTTTATATTATATTATTTCGAAATTTAACGTTTCCTATTTAAAAATTGGAATTTTTAATTAATTTCAATAGTTATGTATATATAAAAATCGTTTATTATTATTTTCTATAAGAATTTCAGAAAATTGATTCTGATGTATAGGTTAGGTTTTTGCATTGTATTTATAGTCTTAAGTGAAATTTATCTGTTGCAATATTGTGTAATGATTTCATATAATGTAATAGTGAAGAAATAACTAATGAAATAAATACTCCTTAATAATAATAATAATAATAATTTTTTTAAATAATTAATTAGAAATTATTTTGTCAATAGATATCAGATAATTTATAACTGAAATTCATATTAAAGTTAATTGCTTAAATAATTTATTGATTAAATATAACTGTAACTCGTGATACAATCAAACAGGGAATGATTTCACATGAAAAACTAAGTAAAAAATATAGATTAAAATATCCTGTATATTTACAATTTACTTTGTCTTAAATTTTGTTTATATTGATATTTCATATATTATTTCAGGCTACTTCAATGATAGTAGCAGGTTTAAGCATAGCTGCTATAGGTTATGCTGGACGTTATGTGCTTAGAAAGATGCCAGCTTTATCACAAACTATGACGGAAACTTTGAAAAATATGCCCAAATTGAATTCTCAAGTACTTATTTATTTTTTTTACTCATGTCATATAGGAATGAATTTTTTCTTAGTTTGTTGCTACATTGTATTTTTTATTTTTGTGCCAGTCTTTAGCAAACAGCAGATATTATAAAGGCGGTTTTGAGTCTAAAATGACCAAACGGGAAGCTAGTTTGATATTAGGAGTTCCACCGAGTGCAAACAAAGCCAAAATTAAGGAACATTTTAAAAAAGTAATGTCTGTTAATCATCCTGATCGTGGTGGTTCTCCTTATATAGCGGCAAAGATCAACGAAGCTAAAGATTTACTAGAGAAATAATTTTAATATAATATTTTATATTAAATTAACAAATTTTCTTTTAAAAGAAAAGAAAAAATTTCAGCGTGTGTATATACTTGTAGAAATATAAACTATGTATTACAAATAATTTAATATCTATTAAATAAATTCTTCATATTGTACATTCATAGCGAGGTTACATTACACAATTAAATATATACATTTAAGATAAAGTATATAATAGAATTAATAAAATTCGTATAGAATATATTTATGTCTAATTACAGATGTAAAGTAAGCGATAATATAAAAAATCAAATTTGAAAGAACTATGTGTTATTTAACTAAATAACATTTAATTTATATTTAAAATGAAAGGAACTATAAAATCGTAGACCACTTGTTGTATGATTACTTGTATTGCATACATCATACGTTCTTGTTATTATCATAATTCTTTTACAATAAAGTCGTTTAGATCTTCGGTCAAAAATAAGTCAATTAATTCAACTATATATTACAATGCAATCTTATAATCATCTAATGTTAAATTTATATTTACAACATTACTAAGTGCTTATATAATAATAATAATAATATAAGTATACTTTTATCATATCAATTTTGAAACATGAATTAAAGGACTAGATTATTTCGGTGGATATTGGGTATCCTTTTCTAGATACTATCGTCTTAACTTATTATCTTTTTGTTCCATTCGTTGTTGTGTAACTTTTGTTCGTAATTTGATAATTGTGCTACCAGGCAATGACCCAGGTACTTTAAAAATACTCTAAGAAAAATTTAGAAATAAATATTCAAATTAATATATACATTCGTATAATTATTTTGACATAAGTATTTACAAAAATAAATATCTTACCTGCATGAAATCATGACATTGTAAAACAATACTATCTTTCGTAATTTCTTTAAAACATTCAGCCAGTAAAGTAAAATCTTGACAAGCTAATAAATTATCTTTGTTTCGTTTAATGAGGGTTAATGCGACACGAAATATTATTTTCGTACCTTCATAAAATAGACAATCCCATATACGCAATGTTGTCTGCACATTTCAAATGATTAAGTGAATATTATTAAAATGAAAGGTATATTTTTAAAAAATTTGTATTTTTTTACCTCAATTGGTAAAACTTCTGCGAATAAACACACGAACCACTTAGTTGTAATCACCGGCCAGGGTAATCCTAAATTTGTTACATGTTGATAGATGTCCGGCATTTTTATTCTAGAGTGAGATTATAAATGTAGAATATCCCAATGTGTTGGCCAATAGTCTAGTTTTATACAATTCATAGAAACAGATTCTTATTCGGATTTAGAAAGAATGACTATGAATTTAATGACTTTAAATAATTAATGTTTATCTTACCTAACTAATTCTGCCAGTACATCTATGTCAGTAAGCAGTCCATCCATCGTTGGAGTGTAGTAATCAGGTAAAATCTTATCTATCAATACTTTTAATAACCAAAATGCTGTTTCCTCACTTTTAGTAACTAGTAAAAGCAATCCTGCAATGTAATTGAGACCCTAATGAAAGAAAAGCATAATATTATTGATTAGAAAATATTTTTAAAAATATGTATAATTTCATTTTTGTTAAATTGAAGCGTACAAGTAAAAAACTTACTTGACAATATCCCACAGTTTTATTTTGGTGAGCAAATGCCAACAAAATATTGTACAATTGGTGTTGTTGATTTTCAGTATTATTAAAAAAAATATTATCAGGAAATGTTCGTGGGAGATCAGTTTTGATGACAGAAGCAATTTCTGCATTGTGTGGAGGTTGTAATAATTTTTCATAAAGATCTGGTGCTGCGTGTTTCATCTCATCTCCTCCGCTAATAGAAAGCCATACCTAGTAGAAATAAAATAGTAATTAATAATCAAAGATTTTGCAAATTAATAATATTTCCATGAAATAAATTCTATAAATTGATAATAAATTCCTTACTTGGCCTCTATATTCTCCTGGAATACCTTTGCGAACATATCTTTTTATCATAATACATCGTTGTAAGGATTTCCCTTCGCCAATGATTTCTGCCCATTTTTTGGCACGTTTTGCAAGAACTTTAAGATATTCGGACATAAATTCTTCGTATGTTTCATAATCAAAATTTTGAGGTCGTTCAAAGCCATACTCGTCCACGTTACTGTAAACACATAAAATATTTGCATTTTTTATGTGACAAACAAAATCATGAACATACACAAATAAACAAATATCAATAATATACATCCTACTAAATTAAACTAAAATATATATATATAATAAATTGTTTAATATATTTAAGTTTGATCAATGTATAATTAAACCTATTTTTTTTTTCTTAATAATACAATTAAAATATTTAATAACAAGTAATAAAAAATAATAGAAATACAATGTTAATTTACTTACTTTAATTTAACAACCACTAATATAACAAATATAACCTCAAGATGTGCAGGTAAATACAATGAGGAGAGTATAAAGTAAGAAAAGAGTTTAAAACTGACAATGTATCGATTAATTAAATATATGTATAGAAAAACAAATGTAGAACGATATTAAACAATTAAGAAACACAGAGCTTTAGACACACTCACCTAAAACATGAACTTGCCATACCCTAAGTACGACGATAGGTGTCAATTTACAGCTGTAATATATATGTATATACTAAATACATACCCATACAGATGCACAATGATTCACTATATATATATATATATAGATATAGATATAGATATAGATATATATGTGTATTACCAGAATCGTTTCTACATTTTGCAAAGCCCTGTATAAAATAAAAAAGTCTTGAAAGTTAGTAATGTTTACGGAAATTTTAAATGAAAAATTATCTTGTTAATTATTTCATTAAATCTAATATGAAAAATACATAAAAATAATTCGTTTTCTATACCAATAATAGTTGGTCGTAAATTATATACATATATATTTCCATATAATAATATTTTTTTTTATAATAATTACAGTATTAATTTATACAATAATTTACAAAAAATTAATTTATTTCTTTTTTCAATGTTCATGCATTCTGCCAATAGCACGAGTGCCCTGTGCCACCACACAGTTCGCATATCCATGAATACGGCCTTGATATTACATGTATCAAATATTCTACACACTTACATATAAGCATTAGATAAATTCTCAAATAAAAGTGTACTGATAAAAATACACACACACACATTTTTCAAAATATTATTTATTAAGGAAGGATAGAGCTGTAGTTTTTCGATTTATCGATAACTTATCAAAAATAAACGATTTTTTGTTCAATAATAATTATACCATTTCGTAATATATAATTTTATCGCTTGAAATTATAAAAAAAGAAGAAAAATAAATATAATATATAGATTATCGCATTGAAAAAAGAAATGTATTAATATTAAAATCAAAGATAATAAAGATTCTTCGAAGTGTTATATTTGATAAGCATAAATGACTTCTGAACCTAGCGTTATATATGAATAATATAATATATTACAATTAACATGAATCGCGGGCGTGTAACGTTTTAGAATTACAGAAAATAAGTATTTTAAAATTTTATTATAATTAATATTGAATTGATTTTAAAATTGTGTTTAATAATATACATATATATATATATATATATATATTTACTATAATAATTATTTTTAATTTTAGTTAGTATAAATATATTTAAAAAAAGAGATATAAATCGATTGTAAAGTTAAACACAAATCGTTTATAATGAGTTGAGTCGATGTTCGATATTATGATACCACATGGTAACGGAGGTAAAATGGCGTTAACTGTCCCCTGCGTTGCTGGTAAGCAATTTCTCAATGTTTTTATAATAATTCATATTTCCTTCGAATTTGAATGATTAACGTTTAATTAATTATTTATGAAAGATCATTTCTCCATAATATACTTGGGTTATTTATTCTATTTCATTCTCAATTACATGACATTTCGCAATTCATTCTTCCAAAATGCATCATGCGGTATTAATTTACTCAATTATTCTCCGATAATTATCTTTATTATTTATTATCTTTAATGATATATGTATCATCTAAGAAAGAATTTCTTTTCGGTTCTTATTTGAGAAAAATGTTAGAAATATGTTAATTTATCTACACATGCATTGCATTCGAGTTGCATATGTATAACCTTGCTTTTTTTACTATTTCCAAGTAGATTCTTTCTGTATTATTAGTTTAACCTAATTCGTTCATTTATTTTACTATCGATTGTATATATATATATACTTTAAAAATTTTATTCAATAATTTAGTTTAATAAGATTAGTATAAATAGTTTCTAATATTATATATATATTCTCTTTATTTTCCCAGCTTTACAGCCATGTGGAGTGACTTGGTTTACATTTTGTTTCTAACTCACTTTCATTTCTTAATATTGACATTAACATTCCTTAACATAACACACTCCTCCTTATCCCTATCTCAGTATTTCTTGCACATTCCCTTATCCTACTTCCTCTAATTCATACTATTTATATATATATCTATACATATATAAATATTAAATAAATATTTGGAAAAATAAGTGTTAATTTGTATTTGAAACTTTAGTACGAGGTTCAACTGGTATCAGTTTGGGGCAAGGGCCACCTTCCTACGAACCGGTGACAACATTTCCTAAAGATGATAGTAAATTATGCAGAGTTATGTTATTTAGTCCAGATGGACGTTACTTCGCATGGACTAATGGGACCAGTGTTAAAATTGTCCTTTGTAACACATGGAAAGTTATCAAAGAAATTAAAAAGCCCAAAGTTAGTGCTATACGATTCTCCAGTAAGGGGACATATTTTATGACATGGGAGCCATACACCGGTATTTTATATAATATTTAAAATATCTTTTATTTTTTACCTTAATAAATTACAATATTCTATTTTTCTGAATGAATTTCAGCAACATTAAATAATCCTCAAGGATCTCCTAATCTTCACATATGGAAGACAGAAGGCAATGAATTAGTGAAGAGTTTTGTACAAAAAAAACAGAGTGATTGGTAACGTATCATTTTTTTTTAAATTAAGCACTTTATATTCTTTAATGTCTTCCAACATTTGATATGCATATAACAATACAATTAGTTATTTTTTCATTACCGTATACCTTTATTTAAGAAAAGTCTTTAAAAAAGTTTGTATTAACACGTCCTTCGCCACGTCACCCATATATCGGTGATGGATATGAATACGATATGAATTCCGTCACCCAGACATTACATTCTGGCGCACAGATAGTCGGATTTGGGCTCCGCGAGAAACTCAACCAAATCACGGTGGGCGACGAACGTGTTAAAGAAACATTTTTGTTAAGCATGACATATACATTACATCTCTAATTTTGCTATATATCTTCATTAAACAATATTTTCTTCAATAGCGATCGTTACGATATTTTAGAACTATTTTTTATTAGCATAGTGCTATACGAGTAATAATATATTACAAACTTTTATGTATGATATGCAAAATATATTTTTTTTTTACCTATGATATAGTGCCTATACGTATGTCTCAGTAACGTTTTGCTAAAATTATTCTTTTCTATTGTTGTACGCTATCCTACGATAAAAAGAAAACTTTTGCTTTAGGATGATACATTATTTTACATTTCATATTTACGTGCAATTTCTTCATTTGTGTTGCATCCACTTAGGGAGCCTCAATGGTCAAGCGATGAGAAAATCTGTGGAATATTGATGGGTGCAGATGTCATGTTTTATGAAGATGCCAATTTTGAAAAAATTGTACACAGGATAAACATAGCCACAGTTGCTAAATTTAGTATAGCGCCCAATAATGCTCCGTACCACATCCTTTGCTATGTGCCTGGTAATTCATGTCATGCTGATGTAACATTAATACATAGGTTAATTAAATTCATTGATGAACGAATAATACGATTACAAGCAAGCAAGAGTATTTTCATGTTATGATTCATTTATTATTTTTGTATTTAGAATTTTTCATTTTTACAATCATCTAGATTTTAATTGTTTATATTTCAAATCATTCATTTAGGTTAATTGAATTTTTTTAGGAAAATCAGGTCAACCCTCGCTCGGTAGACTATTCCAGTATCCAAAGTTTCAATCAAAGCAAGCTCTGGCTAATAAAAGTTTCTTCCAGGTAATATTATGAGACTATATATTATATATTTATGCGATGTAAAAATGTTTTATATAAACATAATTTTGTATTACTAGGCTGATAGGGTAGATATTTATTGGAATCAAAAAGGAACGAGTGCTTTATTAATGACCAGCACGGAAATGGATAAAGCTTCCTATTATGGAAAACAAACTTTACACTACGTTAATACAAAAAGTGAAACTGCAATGGTCATGTTCAGTGAGTTAGATTAGAAATATTATTTTCCTTACGTTTTATATAGATTATTGTATTATAAATCATTATTACAAGTTTAATGCATGCAAGAATTTCTCATTAAATATAATATATTTTGAATACAGGTAAAGAAGGTCCTATTCATTCAGTGCAATGGTCTCCAAAAAATACTGAATTCTGTGTTGTTTATGGTTTTATGCCTGCTAAAGCTACACTCTTTAATCTTAAATGTGAACCAATATTTGAGTTTGGTGCACTGCATAGGAATAGTATATATTATAATCCCCATGGAAACAATATCCTTTTTTTACTTAAAAAAGCTGTTTATTAAAATGTTTTTACTTAAGAATTTCTATTTTATAGATCGAAATGAATTTATTTGTAAAGTAGGAACTTTACTTATATTATATTATCCTTAACTACAGTGTACTTATGATCTTAGCTGGTTTTGGTAACCTTTCTGGTTGTATTCAATTGTGGGATGTTGTTAATAGAAAACTTATTGCCGAAATCTCTGCATCTGATACTACTCTACTAGAATGGTCCCCGGATGGTGAACATTTTATGACAGCTACCACAACGCCTAGATTGCGAATGGGAAATGGGTGAGTAGTGGTATTTAAATATAATTGTTACATTCATTAAATAAATATATTTAAGCTAACAGTTATGTAGATTTAAATTGATATTTATTTTATTAATAATAATAGGTTTAAGATATGGCACTATAGTGGAACATTATTATATGAACGACCATGGAATAAACAAGAAGAATTATGGGAAGTTCTTTGGCAAACATTTCCTTCTGACACATTTAAAGAAAAACCGATTAGTTACAAAGCTGTAGAAGGCATTGCTCCAAGTCAACCACAAGGTAATTTTTTATTATTATTTTACTATTTTATTATTTTATTATTATATATTTTTTACTCTAATATATTATTTTAATTATTTATTTATTTTCAAATTTTATATTTATACAGCTTCGAAACAAGTATATAGACCACCTTCTGCTAGAGGACAAACTATAACTTTTAAGTTACACGACGATGAAGAGTTTGGTCCAAAACCCGTTTCAGATTGTAAGAAAAATTATATTATATTAAATATTGTCCTTTTTATTTTTTCTTCTTTTTTTCTTATTGTTTGTATAAATAATACTAATACAAATTTATAGCTAATCCATCAAAAGCTGCTTTAAAGGCAAAAAAGAAACGCGAAGCAAAAAAAGCTAAAAAAGAGTTGGAATTACAAACGAGCATAAACTCAGCTACTAGTGGGATGTTTTCTTCTCACACAAGTAATCCAACTACCAATGGACAGATCTCAAATAATTCATCAAAAAATCAAAGTAATGCTGTTGCATCTGAGTCAGATCTTACGGAAGATCCTGAGAAGCAAAAGAAAATAAAGAAACTTAAGAGCGTAAGTAATTTATATATCTGCAAGAAATATATAAAAGTAATCAAAATAAATAAATATCTCGATTGTAATGTATGTTCGTCTTTATTTTAGAAATTAGATCAAATATCAAAATTGAAAGAACAGTTATCAGCAGGGAAACAATTAGAAATCAATCAATTAGAAAAGATCAAAAAGGAAGCAGAGTTAGTAAAAGAACTAGAAGAACTTATTTTGTGATGAATTGCTGAAATATTTCCAGACACAGACAGATTTAAATAATATATTACCTGCAAATATTTCTCACAAAGAAGAGAAACAATCTTGATATTTGTTTCACACTACGCTATCTAAGAGACACGATTAAGTCAAGTAAATCGGTTTCTCTGCAAATGAAGTAATGGGAACAATTTGAAATTGAGTTGGTGAACTCTTAAGTCAGTTTACAAATTATTGTGGTTTCTCTAAATGTGAAACACAAATTGCATTTGTAAATGATATATATATATATATATATACGCACGTATATATATATATATATACGCACACATACACGAAAACGTATCAATTCATGACGATTCAGAGAAGTTTGCTTCTCTTTGATCAGATTTTTTTAATTATGATATTACCGATGCGAAAAAAGAAATTGAAATCTAGTGCCAGTTTATATTATTGATAGTAACCAAGCTTCCTTTAAATGTATTATGTAAGTTAATATAAAAATTAAAAAAAAAGAAAAAAATACAAACAAAAATAAAAAATAAAAAGTATGAATACTTCGAAGTACTTGGCACGTATAATAAATAATATAATATACGCGTACACATATACATACACGAACTTGACGAGATAAGATCGGAGTAAATGGAACATTTACTTAATACCAACATTAACTTTGGTGTTATATATGGTAAATAGAAGAACTTATATATAAACGTGAATATTTGCATGAAAACTTCTAAGATCGAGTACAATGTAGCACGACTATGAAATATACAAATATGTTCCTTATATGATAGGTGCTATTCTTTGAGAAAAGTCGTGTTTTCAAATGCCGATTGCTTACCAAGGATCAGAAGTATTATTTTTGTCTTCTTTATGAATTTTTGCATTTTCTATACGATATATAAATAAATAAATAAATAAATAAATAAATATAAAAAGAAATTGAAATTTTACGATACGATAAAACGACGACGATAATACATATTCGCTTTTAATTGAGCATTAAACAAAATAAATGTATTAACGATAAATATCAATTGTAAAAAATCTCAATGTTAGTAATTCGTGTTGCCACGCGATTGATTTATTTTCCATAGTCCTGCTATGATTCTTACAAAAATTTCTTATATATGTTTTATATGTCAAAATTTAATTAACCAAGAGAAGAAACTGCCAATAACATGCTCCTTATGCTTTATGACATTAAAATACATTTTCAAGTAAGAATAGATACTTCCATTATATTTAATATTCCGAATTATACATATGATATATATTCGTTCATATTGCTTACACACATACTGTACTTAAGAAGGATATATTTCTGTTTAATTATGTTTTTAAAAATCCGTTAATAAATATTGATTTTGTTCTTTTTTAACTATGAAGAACAGGATGATGTGTGCAAACCAATTGTTTTACATATTACTTTGTTTTTTTACTTTTCTTTTATTTTCTTTTTTAATTAATTTTATTTTTTTAATTTATGACCTATTCTTTTTTATTTTTTTTCTTAATATATGAAACATTTATACCGTTCACACACGCACTGAGTATATTTGTCCTAACAGTGTTGGAAGACTATGAGTGTAGTGTTGGAATTAAAAAGAAATTTTATTCTAATACGATTATCAAGATGGCACAATAGAATTCTAAGAATTTATGGTATTAATGAATATTGATTGTACAAATCAGATGATAATTAAATGTATGCAAGTTGAGAAATATTGTTATTTTTTTATTTTTATTATCGCTTTGGGAAAGAATCTATTAATTTAATTGAAGATATATATTATTTCATCTTAAAAAAAAATAAATTAGGAATTTATTTAACATTTATTTATTTATAATATATAAATATTAATAATAATAATAAATTATTGTTATTAACAAAAGATAAATTTTCTTTAAAAAATCAGTCTGACTTGATCAATATTATGTATAGTGCGAAAAAATGTATAAAATTATTATAAAAAATAAGTAATAGGTATAAATAATAATTTAAAATAAGCAATATATATTTTTTCTTTCTTTTTATAACTCGTGCTTAAAAATATGATTCAAAAAAATAAGAAAAATAAATAAAAAATATTTCAGGAATAATAATTCTTTATGCAAACAAATTTATCTTACATACAAACGCTATAAATACCTTAATTAGTGTATATGAAAGAAGAAAATAAATGTTAATGATTCGTAATGAAGTAAATTTCATTATCAATTACAATCAAAGACAATAATAAAAATTACGTTTTTCTTTAACAAAAAAATGCTTTCTAGTTAAATGTACTCGTGTCATCAATTAATACATGTAATGTAGTGTATAAATAAGATAAATCTGTCATAAAATAATAATTAATTACAAAAAGATAATAAAAACGATAATAGAACAATTATTCGAAATATAAACATAAGATAAAAATACTACAAAAAATATAAATCATGTAACCATGCTTTTTTTGTAATGTAACGCACTGGAATGACGTTCTGGTACCTTTTTCTTACAATATTTTTAATGTTTCGAAAGAGAATAAGAAATATTTAAGAACGAATAAGAATAAATAAGAAAGAGATAAAAAAATAAGCAAATGAGAAAATATGGTGTTTAAATTTGATCATGTCTAAAATAAAATAGAAATTAAAATTACGTTTAATTTTGGATGGATAGGAAAATCTTCTTTAAATTTCATTTAAATATTTGAATATAATATCGTTTAAAAAAAAAAGCTTGATAAGAGAAGCAAATTTCAGTAGATTTACTTTCTTTCCTTTTTTTTTTTACAAAATATTTACTGCATGTAACTAATAATAAATAAATAATAAAAAGATGAAGAAAAAAATGATTTTAAGAATAATTATAAAAAAAAATAGTAAATATATTATGATAATAGATAAATATCTATTGTAAAAATAATGGTGGAAAAATGTAAGGGTGAGTTTAAGATTAAAATTTAGCGGGGATCTAGATGCCGCATTATGAGGACGGCGCTTTAATAGAACGAATTTCAAGCGACGGACGCAAGGCAACGTAGCGCCACGAGACTGAGAGAGTCGTGTTTACAGATTCGTGCAGTAAGCTCCATAACGTCACGTCAAAAAGTGCAAGAGACTAAATTTCTATTTACCCTTTACTATGTAAAGGTGCGTTAGACGTTAAAGATCAAGAACGGACAAAAATCTAACTCTTAAACGGTTAAATACGATAATAGAGCGATTTAAATCTACGTGATATCGTTAGTTCGAGAAGAACGTCGTTAAATTGATATATACGGGAGTCTCATTCGTTTAATATACCGTAGTGGCAATCGTTAGGATGGTAGCCATTTTGTCCGGAGGTGGCCCGGTCGAGTGAACGGGCGAAAATAGGTGCTCCCTGGAGCGGGAGGTTTGTCTAAATACTTTTAACTGATCCTTAGATCTAACGATCTCACATTTAAGACAACCTTACTTCTTATTAAGAAGAATTGGGGTGTTAAGTAAACGTTAGGAGGGATCTTAACTCTTTAAAACGTCGTTCGGGTAGTTAGACTTCCATCGTCTCTTTCTTTCTCATATTTCCTCTCTCATTCTCACTCTTTCTCTCTCTTTCTCTCTATCTCTATCTCTCTCGTAAGTATCAACGTTTCTACGTAATTCTCGCAGCAAATACATAAAGTTGAATTTCCAATGGAAAACTCATGAGAAGGGAAGCTAATTCATTTTCCTTTTTCTTCCTGCCACTTCCCCTCGCCATCAAATTTTCTCCCCCTTGATCGGTCTCTCTCCCTCTTCCCCTCTTTCTCTCTCTTTCTCTCTCTTTCTCTCCTACCCTCCTAGAAGGTCGGCCAAAGAACCGGCTCGTCGTCGGCGAGTTCCATCTTCCTTCCTTAGTTCCGTTGACAGTTCGGTAATTCGGCGATACACCCCGCCTAAAAAGGGATAATAAATTATCGAAATACGACATTCTTTTTGTTTTAGTCATATTTAAGAAGTGAGTCTCTTTATTTTCCTTTTTTCACATTTTCTACCTCTCTCTCTCTCTCTTTCTCTCTCTCTCTCTCTTTTCTGCCTCTTACTCGTCTTTCCATTCGATTCGTTCGTCTCTTCGTAATATCACGAGTATCTTCCACACGCACATTGCATCCATTTGTCTACAAATACTTGACGACAATTATTTTAATTTTTTTTCTTCGTTTGATCCAAAATTAGTTTTTTTTTCTTTTTCAAAATTCTATTTAATGTCGTACGATTCGAAGATTAGCTTTTTTTACTTTTTGTCCTTCGTGCTGACTATCTCTCTCTCTCTCTCTCTCTCTTTCTTTCTCTCCCCCCCCTCTCTATCGTTCTCTCTTTCTTTTCCTCTTTTCATTGTATGTATTATGGGTGAAGATAAATTTACGGTATATACTTTCTATCGAATTTATGGAAAATGGTCGTGCATCTTTTTTGATTATTATCATTCTCTATTTTGTAATATTCTTTATTATTATTATTATTATTATTATTACAACGTTCATAGGAGTTTATTCAGTGGTGATTTTGCACTATATTGTACGATTATTTATTATCAAATTTTCTGGCAATATCTTTTCTTTTCTTTATTTCTTTTTTTCGAAAGAAAAATACTTACATAACGTTACTTTCCATTTTTTTATTATTAATATTCAAGGAAGTGATTTTTTCAAGTATTATTTTAAATTGCAAGTAAAGTGCAATTTATTATTTTTCATTGTACGACTCGGTTATATATCTTTTTAAATATGTTAGATCAAAGATTTAACATTTTTTATAAAGGAGAATTTGTATTATTGATTTAAGTGATTTAGATTCTTTTTCTAGTAGATGCGATTGTGAAAGTAAGAATTTGTCTTCTTGATATAATTTTTGTTACAGATAATGTAGGTATTCTTTATCGAATCAAGGCCTTTAGGATATAATTATATTTAATGTCAGTACATGAATCGAGTGCTTGTTATTGGTGGTGCAATCGTTGGACCAAGAATTATTAAAATAATTGGAGCCTAGTAAACAGCAAGAAAATGACAATTGCTACAAGGGGCCAGGGGGTAGGAATAGATCCTCCCGATAGCCAGCAGAGTTCACAGGTATTTTATATTTAACAATGATTTAATTACTTATTATTAAATTTATGCATAAGCCTATCAATAATATCGCAGATAAGTTAATTAAAACTTTTTGGAATATGCAATAAAACATGTATTATATTGTCATATTGTTTATTTACAAGTTTATATTTAAATTTTTTTATCCATTGCTCAAACAGTTTGGTAAACATTTTCTTCGACAGATGCATAGTCCACCTGGTTCACAACAATTAGCTGATTCAATGTCAGGTCTTCACCTCGCAGAAAATGTGGTACAAACTGAGTGTGTCAATGATGCTATAACTTCTGTAGACGACAGTAATCAGCACCTTAGAGAACCTGATTTTCCTATCTCTAAACTGAACATACTTCATGAAAAAATATCTAGTTCACGATGGGTTGTCCCAGTCCTACCTGAACAAGAGTTAGAGTGCCTCTTACAAGCTAGCATTGAGCTTTGTAAAAAGGGTTAGTAATTTGTAAATTTGAATATTTCCAGCTTTCAATTACATTTTCATCGGATTTTATTTTGAAAAACTCTAGGAATTGATGTACAAAGCGAAGCGTGCCAGCGTTTCTTTCGTGAAGGGCTTACAATTTCTTTTACCAAAATATTGACAGACGATGCGGTAAATAGTTGGAAATCGCACATTCACAATTATATCAATGCGAATTGTGAACACTTAGTGGAACTCTGTGTTTTGAAATTAGATGAAGATTGGTTTCCATTACTTGATTTATTAGCAATGGTTTTTGATCCAAGTAATAAGTAAGTTTTATCAATTTTATCGTTATGTTTTAAAGATTGTCTACATCTATTATTAAATGTGTATATAATATATCAAAATCTTTCACAGATTTCATACATTTAATGCAGCAAGAGCATCTGAAACTGTTCCTCCTGGAAGTAATATTTCAGACGAGGAACTTTATGCGCGTCCACCTATCGAATCGAGAACACCTCGTGGGTGGCTCGTAGATTTAATAAATAGGTATTTTTTAATCTATTATTTAGAGAATCTCGTATTTTACAAAATGATTATTATTCTTATCCTTATTTTCTTTGATGATGTGTTTTAGATTTGGAAAGTTGAAGGGATTTGAAATTCTTCTATCAAGATTTCAAAGTCGTCGTAACTTAACTGTGCCAGTTATCTATGCCCTGATTAGGCCTTTCGGTTTATGTTATGAATTACTGACTGTTCATACAATAATTAAATATCATATGCCCATTGTGGTAAGTATCATTGTTATTTTTAATTAATTTTTATTTTTGTTGATATGCAAATATTTAATTTCATTCGTTAACGTAGGAAATGATACCTGTTATTTTGGACAATTTAACTGATGATGAATTAAAGAAAGAGGCTAAAAATGAAGCAAAAAATGATGCCATATCAGCCATAATTAAAGCTGCTAAATGTTTGGTATCAAGAGTACCACATCAAGAAGAAATGATAAAAAACCTGGAGATACTGAGATTAAAAATGATATTGAGACTACTACAAATATCTTCCTTTAATGGAAAAATGAATGCTTTAAATGAAGTTAATAAAGTTATTACAAGTGTGAATTACTATCAGCATCGTAATACTGCTGTCGAGGAAGAAGAATGGTTGACTGCTGAACGTATGGCAGTATGTATCTCAATTCTTTCTTCATTTTTTGTTGTGTATAATATTTAATTTTTGTCTGACATACAAATTTATTTGTTTCAATATTATAGAAATGGATTAAAGATAACGGAGTATTGGAAATAGTTTTGAGAGATTCGCTACATCAACCACAATATGTAGAAAAATTGGAAAAAATTTTACGATTTATCATTAAAGTACGAGCCCTAACATTAGAAGACTTAGATAACATATGGGCAGCTCAAGCTGGCAAACATGAAGCTATTGTAAAAAATGTTCATGATTTGTTGGCTAAATTAGCCTGGGACTTTAGTCCCGAACAACTTGACCATCTATTCGAATGCTTTCAGGTATTATTATTTTTATTGCTATCTTTTGAAATATTATTTCCATTAAATATCATGGTCGCTTAACTATTGTTATTTATATTTCAGGCAAGTTGGAAAACTGCTAATAAAAAACAACGAGAAAAATTATTAGAATTGATTAGAAGACTTGCAGAAGATGATAAGGATGGAGTTATGGCTCATAAGGTTCGTTGAATTATTGATCATAATTAAATATACAATCTGTGTTAATAATGGTTAACATTTGAATTGGTATATTTATTAGGTGTTAACACTTTTTTGGAATCTGGCTCATTCGGATGAAGTTCCCACTGAAATAATGGATCAGGCATTGAATGCGCATGTTAAAATTTTAGATTATTCATGTTCGCAAGAAAGAGATGCACAAAAAACAATCTGGTTAGATAAATGCGTGGAAGAATTAAAAAGTGGAGATAAATGGGCTTTACCTGCTCTTAAACAAATCCGAGAGATTTGTTTGTTATACGAAGCAAATTCTAATCCAGCTCATCAACGTAGCCATAATTTACATTATAGGTATTTAAAGAGTAGATTTTTGTGTCGAGTATTTTGATTGAGTGATTTATTTATTTTTAATTATTTTTTCAGACAGGATGTTATAGAACGTTTACAGCAGGACCATTTAGTTGTAGTACTTGTAACTAACAGTTTAACAAGTTATATGGACAAAGTGCGTCAATTGGTAAAGGAGAATCCAGATCTTGATCCAAATACCTTTGTGCCTGATGGTCGATACAATCATATTATGCAAGTGCACGAAAGACTTAATTTTTTGCGTTTTCTATTAAGAGTATGTTGTGCTCATATGTCTTCTTATTTGCTTTAAATTGGGCTTATTTCAACATCAACAATATTAAATATTATTTAATTTTCTCTTCCTTAGGATGGTCAGCTATGGTTGTGTGCAGAACAAGCCAACCAAATTTGGCAGTGTTTAGCCGAACAAGGTGTATTTGTATCAGATCGGGAAGCTTGTTTCAAATGGTTTTCTAAACTAATGGGAGAGGAACAGGATCTAGATCCAGGAATAACTACAACCTTTTTTGAAAATAATATACTGCGATTAGATCCAACGTTACTTACTGAAAGTGGTATAAAATGTTACGAGAGATTTTTTAAAACTGTTAATTCTAAACAAGGAAAGTTGATACTAAAGAAAAGAACATTACTTATGGATGATGTTGATTTGATTGGAACTGATTATTTGTGGCGGGTATGTGAATTAGTTTAACATCCATTTATCTATTATTTTTTGTTGTTGTCTTTTTAAAAACACGCTTTCATATTTTCAATACTAACAGGTGGTAACAAATAGTCCTGAAGAAATCGCTAATCGTGCTATAGAACTTTTAAAAGAAGTAAATACTAATTTAGGACCACGTTTGCAATCATCCGCGTTAGAATTTCATGATGATTACATAGCAGAATGTATGGATAGATTAAAAACCCATTATGATACTGTGTCTGCCTTAAGTAAGGTTTATCTTGGGAAGAAAGAAGAAAGAGATGAGCAAATGTCAAATAAAATCAAAGTGGAGGCTATTAAAATGTGTCGCGTAATGAAAGTGTTGCAGGAGTATATTAACGAATGTGACTCCGCATTTCCAGAGGAAAGAAAAATATTGCCATTGCATAGGTAAACATTGTGTATATTTTATTTTTGTGTGAATCATTTTTAGTCGTTTATATTTACATATATCGTTTTATTTTATTACAGAGCAGCTCGTGGGAAACATTTATCTCTTATAATTAGATTTCCAAATCATATTCGTAATACGGATGATATTGAGATATATACACACAGCAATGACACATTGGCTTCATTAAAACGTCAAATATTACGTCGATTGAAAGGGAGAGAGATGAGAGAGATTGGGACTAACGTGAAACTCGATTTATTCATTAATGGTGAAGGCTTAGAACAAGCGGATGATAGAAAATTGTTATCTCAAATTCCACTTAGAGATAAAATGGTTTGTATTTATGTTATTATTTTATATTATGATATTTATGTTTTCGGTATTATTATTATTATTATTATAAAGTACTAGTAAATAAGATTATATAAATGATATTATTTTCAGCTATTATCTGCAAGATTAAGTCAGATAAATAGTAACCTGCCTAGTTCTCCAGATAGTAGTTCAGATAGTTCTACTAGTTCTCCTCATCATCCTTACGATGGGCCCAATGTTGAGAACAGTTTACCTGGAGTGGTAAGTTACTTTATTTATTTTTTTTGTATACTTATTTTTATATAAAGAATTGGCTTTCGCATGAGTAGTTTCTTTACTTACATTTAAAAATATTTTTCAGGTTATGTCGCAGAGGCCACAATGTGTGAATTTTTTCTTCCAATTAGCGGATCTTGGTTGTACATTACAACACGCTCAGTTACGTGATGGTGCTCGAAATCTTTTGCAATTGGTACCACCTGATAATTTGACAGTGTCAAGATTACAATGGTTTTTTGGTCATTATGAAGATGATGAAACTTCACAAAATCCTCATTGTAATGAACACAATACTACAGTAGATTCTTTATTTTTTACTGCAAGTCCTAGCGAAGTTTTATATAATTTAGAGGTTGGTAATTTTATAATAAAAATCAGATAATATTAATTGTTTAATATATTTTATGTAGACATTAAATAATATAAATAATATTTTCATTTTTAGGTGTTATATGCATTGTTGATGCCAACCCTTGATGCTTTATCTGATAGAGCACTTAAATTTCAATTTAATTTTATTAAAAGCGGCGAAGTAGGGGTCATACTTGATATGTTAACGAAAAATAAATTTTTGCCAAATGCAGATGAGACTACCAAACGATCTGCATATTTGATAGTGTTTAAACTCTGCAAATTTTTATTAACCGTAGTTGGAAATGTAATGGCGTGCGTATTGGATACAGTTCAAGCTGGACACTCGGAAAATCGTAATAATCATATACAAGATAATCAAGATCCAGTGACAGTTTTAAAACAAGCTTTACAAAGCATACCTAATCAAACCACGGAATTTATGCTAAGAAGTATTGCTACGCGTTTAGTTAAGCCATTGTCGCTACGAATGTTCTCTGGTGGAACTGATGCTGATAGATGTCATCAGCTTTTTATGCTAGCGCTATCGCGAGATTTACCTGATGTGGCCACCATTCGTGCCATAATTAGATTAGCCTGGGCTGCATCAACTGGAAATTTAAACAATATTAATGCATCCATCGAGAGTCTTCATGCGATGCATGAACTCAATCAGAAGGAACAAAGATGTCCTGATAATAATGATGTACTAGGTAAGTGTATTATAAAATGCAAATAAAGTTTAGAATTGTAAAGGGAAAAGAACAAATCAAAAGATGTTTGTTAATTCGTGAATATGAATATTTTTTTTACAGTTTGTAAAGAAGCATTGGAAGTCTTAACAATAGCTTTAGCGCTTAATTCAGCAGCATTCGATGTTCTGTTGAGAGAAAAAATGTGGCAAATGTTTTTAATAGATCTTGTACTACTTAGTACATCGAGAGCGATCAGAATTGTGGCAGCAGAGCAATTTTTCCTAGTGTCGACATGGTGCCGCAGTGGAAATCCACCAGTGTTATTTACTATTACATTACTCTTTAATGTTTTAAATACTACAGTTATGGAAAATTCTAAACAGTGTCATGAGTATTTTCAGGTAATTATAATTCAATTATGACATTTTATTGATATCGTTTGATAGAAATAATATTCATTTAAATTTGTATACATTTCAGCTCTTATGTAGACTATTAAATTTTGCACATACGTCAGGATGTTCTTTCTTAGCTGTAGAAAACTTATTAAATATTGAAATAGCTTGGTTAAAACAAGTGAGAGATAGAGTTAAAGAATCGGGGGAAAGTCACGTTGACGAAGCTGTTCTTGAAGGTCATCTTAGTTTAACTAAAGAATTAGTAGCCTTTTTGCCTGCTAGTAAAAAGTACGAAATAGGATCTGATGAGAAACATGGAATTAATTTAATAAAGGTAGAAATATAAAAGTTATCATAAAATTTTGAATAGTAATAACGGTATTAGATATAAACAACAAATGTATTATTTCTAATGAATTGTAGGAGTCATCTAAGGAATTTGTAGCTTTCTTGTCTGCTAATAAAAAGTACGAAATTGGATCTGATGAGAAACATGGAATCAATTTAATAAAGGTAGAAATATAAAAGCTATCATAAAATATTGAATAATAATAATAGTGTTAGATCTAAACAACAAATGTATGATTTTTAATGATATATTTATTTATCTATGATAATTGTAGGAATTGGTAGAAGATTTTGTCTTCCCTGCATCACGTTTAATGCTGCAACTACGTAGTACCGGAGAATTAAGTTCATCTCAAGCTTGTCCAGTGTGTACTACTCCTCAGTCAACAAGCGCAGCCTTCGAATTACTTGTAGCTCTTTGTACAGGTTGCGTACCCAACATGAAACTTCTAGTCACGATGCTCACTGACATGTTTTACTCTGAAAGAGATGAGCCATTAATTGAATGGGACTATTTACCACCGGTTGGGCTTAGGCCACTTAAAGGTTTCGTAGGTTTGAAGAATGCTGGAGCTACATGTTATATGAATTCAGTATTACAACAATTATACATGGTTGAAAGTATTAGAGTTGGACTATTAGCTGCTGAAGGTGCGGCAACCGATTTAAACGAAGATTTTTCTGGAGAAGAAAGAATTGAAGGAGAACAAACAATAGAAACTAACGATAATGATACCAATGAAGAAAAATGTGGAGTTGACGAGTCAAGGAAAGAATATAATATTGGCATTTTAAAACAGGTTCAAGCTATATTTGGACATTTGGCTTACAGTAAACTACAATATTACATACCAAGAGGTCTTTGGAAACATTTTAAGTAAGCAAAACTGTTTGGTCGAAAATAATTGATCTCTCATATATTTTATTAAAATGTCTTTTTGCAAATGGTAACGTTGTTGAATTTATGATTTATAGATTGCAGGGCGAACCTGTTAATCTTAGGGAACAACAAGATGCAGTGGAGTTTTTTATGAGCTTGGTCGAAAGTTTAGACGAAGCACTCAAAGCTTTGGGGCATGAGCAAATAATGAGTAAAATACTTGGTGGCTCATATAGTGATCAAAAAATCTGCAAAGGTTGCCCTCATAGGTACCTTTTTAATTCTTATATTCTTCTATTTTCGGTAGACTATAATACCATGTTCTATTACCTCCAGATATTCCAAAGAAGAACCGTTCAGTGTGATTAGTGTGGATATAAGAAATCATAGTAATCTATTGGATTCTCTTGAACAATATGTGAAAGGTGAACTACTGGAAGGAGCCGATGCTTATCATTGTGATAAGTGCAACAAAAAAGTATATAATTTTTTCAATTCATAATGATATTTATGAATATATAATATGTAATATAATATAATTATATAAATCTTTGAATAAACTTATTTATATGTACTCTTTTATTATGCTTTCTTTTAGGTAGTAACTGTGAAGAGGTTATGCGTGAAAAAACTGCCACCTATTTTAGCGATACAGCTAAAAAGGTTTGAATATGACTATGAACGAGTTTGTGCTATTAAATTTAATGATTATTTCGAGTTCCCAAGAGATCTGGATATGGAACCTTATACAGTCTCTGGGTTAGCCGAATTGGAAGGTGAAGTCATAGATTGCGATTACGAGGAATCTATAAAAGGAACTTGTACGAAGTATCAATTAACTGGCATCGTAGTACATAGTGGCCAGGCTAGTGGTGGCCATTATTATTCATATATTTTGCATAGGTTCGTATTATAAATACATACTTCATTTATAAACCAGTAATCATTAATATTTCTATTAAAATATCTGTATTATTATTACAGACAAACTGATGGTACTGCTAGATGGTATAAATTTGATGACGGAGATGTAACGGAATGTAAAATGGAAGAAGAAGAAGAAATGAAATCACAATGCTTCGGTGGTGATTATTTGGGCGAAGTATTTGATCATATATCGAAGCGAGTGAGTTATCGTAAACAAAAACGATGGTGGAATGCATATATGCTTTTTTATACCAGACTAGACATAGAAGAAAATTCTTTAATGAAAAGTTTCAATGAATTGTCATTATGTAAGTATTAATTTTTATATTTAGATAGATTTATATTCATTAATATAAATATTTAATCCTCTTGTGATATATTATTATTGAGACACACGAGATTGTTTTATATATGTATATACAACATGCTTGACTACTAATAGTATTGTGCTAATTATACTTGGTCTTTTTTAAGCATCCTGCAATATTCTAATTTACAAATATTCATTTGTTTGTTTCATTGATGTATATATATAAATTTAATATATTATAAATTTAATATATTATAATTAATTATCTTTACAGATACTAAGCTAGGTGTAATGAAAATGCCGCAAGCTATCGAATACAGCGTGAGAAAGCAGAATATTAAATTTATGCATAATCGAAATCAATTTAGTGCTGAATATTTTCAATTTATTAAAAAATTAGTCTCTCCTGATAATCATAATATTAACAGACAATATCTTAACGAAAAACCCGTAAGTTTTTTTTATCCAAGAATTAATTTATTATAATATAATAAATCTCTGGTGGGTGGAATAAGAATATAAATTAAAATTTGATTAAAAAAGGATGAAGAATTTTTATTTATATATTTTTACCCGTTCAACAGAAAAATTTTTATAAAATATAAATAAATAAAATTCCAATATTAATGTTAATTAAACAAGAAAAAATTGATTGCAGAGCCCAGAAGCAGAAGAGTTGTCAATGTTGGCAGTACAATTAGCCTCAAGATTTTTATTCTTTACTGGTTTTCATACTAAAAAAACATTACGTGGTGCAGCTACAGAGTGGAATGATATTTTATGTCATCATCTTTGTAGTAGTAAAGCAGTACGTTCTTGGTTTGCTCACAATGTTCTTCTTAATCATCCACATAGGTACATAAGTTAATTAAACAAAAAAAAAATATATATATATATATCTTTTGAATGATTTTTAATACTAATGGAAATTTATTATCCTTAGATTTTGTGAATATCTATTAAGTTGTCCTAGTACCGAAGTACGAACAGCTTTCGTTAAAATTGTGGTGTGTCTTGCACATTTTTCATTACATGATGGTCCATCTATGCCCTCTAGTATAAATTCACCAAGTAAGTATTTATACATATTGAAAGTATCGATAAATATTCGAATTAATATGTTAATTCTTTAAATTTTATTTTTTAACAATATTTTTGCATTCTTATTTGTAATAAATTGTTTGACTGTTATTGAAAGAATTTGTAATATATATATATAATAGATATTTATTTAAGTACACGTATACTTTTCACAGATATACTTGTGGAATCTACTACAAGACTGAGCGATCATCTAATGCATGCAGTACTTTCGTTACTCCAAAGAGAAATTTCCGATCATGGTCGGCATCTTCCACATTATTTTTCATTATTTCATATGTATGCTAATTTAGGAGTGCAAGAGAAGATGCAATTGTTAACGGTAAATCAATTTAACTATGTATTTTATAATAAATGATATGATACAGTCCTTGACAAATGGTTAATTGAATTTCTTTATTTCAGCTTAATGTTCCAGTTACATTTATGTCAGTTGCAATTGATGAAGGACCTGGGCCAGCAATAAAATATCAATATCCCGAATTGACTAAACTTCATCAAGTTGTTAGCATGTTGATACGTTGTTGCGACGTATCTTCAAGAACAACAACGAAAGATACACCTTTACCAAATCCATATGGTGATCCGTCGTGCCAGTCGGGCTATTTAATGCCTATTCAACCGCAGGCAGCTGAACTTCTTTTTGTTGAGAACAGGTAATAAGACTATTAATTGTTCATTTATAATGATTAATATAAAACATTAACAAACTGTTATTTTATTTCTTTTTATTGTATTAACAGCTATATGAAAAAGTTAATAGAAGATGCTAATGTTACCGAAGATACTACCAAGTTATTACAATTTTGTTGTTGGGAAAACATAACTTTATCGCGGACAGTAATTAGTGAATTACTTCTACAAATAAGTTTTGTTTACGCGCACGAATTAAGGCATCACACGGATCTTCTTCTTGCTATACTTCTTATGGAAGATAATTTGCAGCATAATCGTATTTGTACAGCGCTTCAAGGTAAATATATATTTTTGTTAAAAAGAAATACTTTTACGTATCTCTATGATATATTTATCAATTGTTATTTAATAGGTTTATTCGAAGAAAGAGAGGGATTATTTGACATAATCCAGAAATATAAAAATCAACAACAGAAACGAGCATACCAATGTATAAAGTGTATGGTACAATTGTTTAGCAAATGTAGAGCTGCGCATCGATATTTGTGTCATTCGTCCGAATTAAAACGAAAGTGGATGCACGCGGTCGAGTGGCTTCACGATGAGTTAGATAAAGTAAGTTAAATTACTTTCATTATAATATCGGATTAATAAACATATAAATATTTATATTTATTTATTATTGATTATTATAATTATTTTTAGAGACCATATCCACCGACAGCACCCTATACATTACCATACAATAATTGGTCTCCTCCAGCACAATCCAATGATTCAACGAATGGATTTGGTTTAGAACGTAGCAATAGTGCTAAAAAGACTTTGGAAAAAGCAGTAGTTTATTGTTCTGAAATGGAACCAGAAATCGAAGATACCAGGGAAGATTGCGTAGAAGAAGCAGTTAACTATCAGTCCCAAGCGAGAGACTTGTTACGATCTGGTCGTAGTGTAGTTTGGGGATCTGCGTCTATAGGGTAAGATATTTAAAAAAATTTTAATTTATTTTCTTTATTGTAAAAAATACCTTTCATATTTTCATAAACGTATGTTTTAACATGTTGACTGCCACGTCTGTCATTTATGACTGTTTTTTGCATGGGATCACGAGGTTCATCCTTCAGGGTAAAACATGTAAAACTTGGTTGGCATTCAACGTGTTCAAATAAATAATATTCATTAAAGTGATAGTATTTAATTATATATTTGTATTATTTTAATGTGTTATTTATATTTTAGTTATCCCGAAGTTTCCGTAATACAACAAATGCAAGAAGATCAGCCACAGCCTGGACCATCTCCAGTTCACACACCTCTTTTAGCACATCAAATTCGCACTTCACATAATTGTGAGTCATCCCAAAGTACAAGCCAGGATCCATAATGAATACTAAATATCGACCTTCTATTGAGTTGCTGTCTCAGAGAAATCATGTCACAATCTTTTAATTATTACTGTGCCAGCAGCTTGGTGTTGAATGGAAAACGTATGTACAGATATAATATACTTGAAAAATTGTTTCTTGTGATTGGACTACGCGAACTACTATTAATCTGTCAGTTTCACTGTGGGCAGTTACTTTACATTCGTATATGATATGGCATCATATTTTGCACTGCAAGAAATTAGGAAGATGATTTCGTTTGAAGACAGAATATATGCATGTTAATTGAGGTAAACTCTACAATCGATATCTTTATTTTCAGTTCATATGATTATTACACATTTTTTATGTGTCTCCTCTCTCTAAACATACCACACACACACATACACATGAACACACATACTTACACGTACACGTACATGTACACATACACGCACACCAATGCCGTGGATAATAAATTTCATACAAACGACGTTTTTTCTTTTTAATCGATTCTCGAAGCCGTATGTATATTATTTAAACTTATGTATATTGTTTTATATAAAAAGGAAAAAAATGGAAAAAAAACCAAACCAAAAAAAAAGAAAAAGCAAAAAATTTTATTCACATTTAAAACTAATCGATCGCAAGTATAGCGCCCAAAATTCATTTTGTTAGAAATAATAATAATAATAATAATAATAATAATAATAATAATAATAATAATAATAATAATAATAATATAAATAATAATAATAATAATAATACTAATACCATTACTATTACTACTATTACTACTACTACTGCTACTACTACTACTACTACTACTACTACTACTACTACTACTACTACTACTACTACTACTACTACTACTAATAATAATAATGATAATAATAATAATAATTATAATAATAATATAATTATAATAATAATATTAACAATAATAACGACAACAATAACAACACAACGGTGTTGTAGAAAGAAAAATTCAAAGTTTATGAATTCAATTTGCCTCAATGAATGAAAACATGCGAATTCAAATTTAGGAATACAATAAGATTGTATAAATGTATAGCGAATAGTGTTATGGGATTTTGTCTCTACCGAATATACAAGAAAAAAGAACGATATAGTAGATATCACGATTATTTTCGTGCGCGCTGCGTGGATTGTTAATAATTAATAGGAAATAATTTGGTTATACAACGCGCTTTGTCACTTATTAAAAAGAAATGAAAAGTAAAAAAATTACAAAAAAAAAATATTAAAAAAGAAACCACAAAAATACAAAACCATGCGGATTTTCAACATTGACGTAAAAGATTTTAACGCTCTAAAACTTGAAATACATGCATACATATATAATATTTTCGTTGTCGCATAGTTTTTCGGTATCAAAATGAAGAAAAAATTTTTTTGTACTTAATCTCAAAGAATAAAACAGAAAAATATGGATATAAAGACACACATTTTGCAATGACAAAAAGTTGAAGGATTAACAAAAAGATTTATATATATATATATATATATATATATATATATAATATTTAAATATATATATATAAATTATCAGAGTTCAAATAAAACATGCATACTATATCATGCCGATAATCGTCGTCCCTTTATTGCGCTTTATTATTTCAGTTCAACCGATTCGAAAGAGTTGTGCCTTGAATATACACCGTACGACTCCATTGTATTTTTTAGGGTAGACTTATAAGAATCGAATCGTTTAATTGGTTATTATTATTATTATTACATTTTCTATAAATCTTAACCGAATCAAAACAAAAGAAAAGAACGTAAAAGAGTGAAAAAAAGAAAATAAAATAACAAAACAAAAAAAAGAGAGATGCAACAAGGAAAAAGAAATAAAAATATAAAAGATGATTTGAGGGAAAAAATATCGTGTTTATCAATTTGTAATAAAATGTGAACTTGCAGCTGATCTAGAACAGGAGAAACAAAACACAAAAATGACTAAATAAACTTTCGAAGCGACGTTAAAATGTTTAAACGATGTAGAACTAAAATTGACCATAGTGGTAATTGAACATTTCTTCTTTATTCTGTTATTGTTGTTGTTGGTTTTTTCTTTTTTTATATATACGTATTTCATTTTCTTTTTTGTTTTTTATTTAAAAGGTACGAAAATATATAATAATATTCGACGGTAGAGACATTACAATGGTATGCGAGAATCGAACATTTATTAAATTATATTGTTCTGATATACATAAACAATGTTTTCTAAGCAGTTTTAATTAATTATCTCTGTCTATATGTTTTTAATTATCTATTGAAAATCTTGATTAAGAAAAACCAAACGAACGAACGAACGAAATAAATAAATCATTAAATAAATAAATCAATTAATTAACAATCAAACAAAATAAATATCCAAGAACTTAGGTGGTTTGATTATAAATCGTATTAGAACTAAAGATAGAATTCCAAACAAATAAATAAAAAGTAAATAAATTAAAGAAACGCGAAGTAATAGGAGTGAAGAATAATTAAGTGCAAAGAGATAAAATAAAACAATTTTGATTTTACACACCAACTGGCCATAGTTCTGACTTATTAAGCAACACACACTTGTTATATAGATATTATATAAATAATATTAAAAAATAAAAATTAACAAAAAAAAAAGAAAGAAATAAATAAATAAAGAGAACTAAAATGTCATGTAACAAGAATGAGAAATAGAAAAAAAAGAAGGAAAGGCGTATGTATACATAGGAATTTGTGGGTAAGAAATGAAGGAGTATGTTGAGATACCAGGAAATAATAATAATAGTAATAAAACAACAACAAGAATACAAGAACAACAACACGACATATATTTAAATAATCCTCTCGTATTTATCAATTGTCCAAGAACTAAATAAAACAACACACAGCGTACTAAATTACGTACTAGCTTCAATCGGTTAATAAATAAATAAATAAATAATGGTACCTAATCTTATTCAGATATGTACATATACAAACTGCTTTTTATATGTGATAAATGATGTGAAAAGAAAAAAAAAATTTATTATATTCCTATTATACATTGAAGATTAGAAAACGCTATTGTAAATCTTGGTTTTTGTACACAGACTGTATTGCTAAGTTCTTTTTTGTTAATGAAAAAATGTAGTCTATAATTATTTAATATTTAATTGTATTACTAAATATATATATAAGCGTAACACACATAGCTACACACATGCATTATATATACACACACAACACACAAATACATACAAAAACATGCATCTCTTGTATCATATATATAGTTACTTTTCCGAATTGTCAAATGAATAGATGGTTGAATTGAAAAAACAAACATTTTTGTGTCGTCGATACACACGAGATTGTACCACATTTCTTATATTGTACGCGTTATACTGTGTAAGAGTATGAGAGAAGGACACGAAAAAATTGTATAAGAAAAGGGAACATACTTAAAAAAAAAACACACACTCATACATACAATCATGCGTATATATTTATACACACAGATACATGCATATGTGCGCATACACGGGATAATTAAAAAAGAAACTCCTACAACACGATTTTAAGGTCGGTAATAATGAATTATTGTGAACAGAACAAAACAAACGGAAAACAATATTAATTAATTAATTAATTAACAAACAAACATAATATACCTTTCCATCGAATGAAAAAAAAAACAGAATAACAAAAAAACATTAACACGTAACATTAATACTACAATACACACATAAGTATACATACATATATATATATATAAAACGGAGACATGTGCCGAAGAACGCGTGTTTAGTTTATCGTGAATGAAAAATAACAAAAAGAAAAACAAGTCGACTCGATCGTCTAACGATCAAGACAGAATTATTATATAAAAGTGTCCCTTTTTTATTAAACAAAAAAAAATACAAAACAAAAAAATAATAATAATTTAAATAAAAGGAAGAAGTAAAAGAAGAAAGTGAAGAAGAAGAGCAGACAAACGAACGAAAAAATAAGGAGAAGAAACATTCTCGTATATACGAAAAATTAGAATAATTTAAACAAAAAAAAACAAAACGCGGATTTTACGGAACTTTATATAATATTATTATAATTAAATATCCGTAACGCGCGAAATCGAAATAATTAACAAAGTCAGATATGAAAATTTTTCTCGTCGTAAAACAAAACAAAACAAAACAAAATAAATAAAAAAGATTCGATAGGCGTCATACAAATTGTTCGAAAAATCAAAGGCAAATGCGTATGGATGGAGGAATGTTTTTCTTAAAATGAACAAAAAAAATAAATCGGAGAATAATGGATTAAACTTGAGTGTAACGAAAAAGATAAGCAAAAGAAAATCAAATGGAAAGATAAAAAATTGTAGCGATAAAATAATTCTCTTTCTCGGACATTATACTCAAGTTTTTCATTTTTTTTTATTTACGTTAGATATTTGTTTAATGTAAATCTTTTACTCCTCTGTCACCATCATTATCGCTATCATTCTTTCTCTCATTTTCTTTCTTCTTCTCTTTCTCTTTCTCTTTCTTTTTATCACTGTTTTCATCGGCGTTCTTTTAGTTTTAATTTAATTTAAAGCATCTATTATTATTATTATTATAATTATTATTAATATTATCATTAATATTATCATTATAATATTATTATTGTTAATATTATTATTGATATTATTATATTATTATTATTATATTATTATTATTATTATTATTATTATTATTATTATTATATTATTATATTATTATTATTATTATTATTATTATTATTATTATTATTATTATTATTATTACTATTATTATTATTACTATTATTATTATTATTATTATGAACTCGTTAACTCGGTCGACTTTCTCTAGTCAGTAAATTTAAATAAAAATGAATGAGCGGTTAAACCACCGAATCGATTTCATTTACTAGCGTTAGATTCGTTTATACGCGTGCGAACGTTTAATTTTTTAATTATTGTTTATTTTGTTTCTGTCTTTAAGATCAACGATCGTTAACGATTTTATTGCCCTTTCGTTGCCTCATCGTCGTCATCATTTTTTTCTGTCAAGAGTTGAAACAGTTATGAGCATCGACAAAAATGTTCTAATTGTTTTATACATTTAATCATTTTTACTCATATTATTTTTTCAGTTTTAAAGAATTAAACCCATGTGGGATAAGAATCGTTACATTCGTTACGATTTATAATATTTTGTTGGTTTAATTTATTTTAATTTTCTTTTTCAATACAATTCGCAAATTTTCTATACGACTTATTTTCGATTATCGCATTTCTTATTTGCTTTTGAAGTGTCGTTTAAAACTCTCGAGTAAGACTATTTGCGAAAGGAGATAGGAGAGGGTATCTTCAAAACTACCTCGTATTCAGTATGTGTATATCTTTACGTGTCTGCGTATACATTGCTCCTCTCTTCTTTTCCTATCCTCCATTTTTCTACAACTCTCTTAACCCCAATTAATTAAACCTACGATTCTTTATTTAACATATTTTTTACATTTGTTACGACCAGTTAGCCTGCTGCGCATTTTGCTTTTATTCAAAACTGAAGAAAAAGGATTTTTTAAGTGAAAACGTTCTAACAATATCGAATTCTATTTTTAATGAATACTTAGGACAAATATTTGTTGCTTTTATTATTTCAGATTAATCATCGGAAACAACAAAAATTTAACGAACGTTGGATATTTATAATTTTGTTAAGTTCTTTTCTTTTTGTCAACGTCAATTCATAGCAAATGAAATACGAAGGGGGTGGGTTGACAAGTTTTGAGTCTCGAAAGAGAAAAATATACTTTTTTTATTCTCGAATTATCAGAAGTAAAGCAAGTACAGAATAACGTTACATCACTGCATATTTATTTTTAATCGTTTGTGAGTACCATGCAGCGCGATCGTGCTTTTTCTGTTTGGTGTCTAAAACTACGAATGCATTAGACTGGAAACACGAAAATAACTACACATTCGATGTATTTTCTTATAGTATAACAGAGCACAATCGCATTTTTAGACATTTTTCGACTAAATTTTTGCAAAAGTCTCTGGTATTAGAACACATGCCATTTTTTGCATGAAATACGGAACAAAATCAATGCTCGTGATGTGACGAATAACGAAAAGAGAATAAAGTGTAATGAAACGGCATAACAACATTCAAATACTAATTTTTGTCAGATAACTAAAGTCAGCAGTGTAGGGACAGTTAGTGAAATGGATGGGTGAATCTGTTCGAAACGAATAAAAAAGTACAGGGTACTGTTGACTCTCAAGATAGGCGAAATGTGGATAATTAAAGTATTTCAGTTTGTTTTTTCGTTTTATTAAAGAGCGTATACTTAAGTCATTAAAAGAAAATTTTTTTCAGGAAAATGGTTTTAACTATTAAATTAATTTTACATTTTATTATATATCCATGAAAACGATAGCAATTTATTTATTTATATATGAACTCGGGTGCTTTCGTAATCATTCGATTGATTCCGTAATGCTTTCATCAGGCACATTTATTTGTATACTGTGTCGTTCTTTCCAACCGAAAAATATTTGATTTTCGAATAACTGGTTGTTTACAGGTTGCGAATCTATAAACAGGGATATTAACTAACACGTAGAATCCTTAGCTTAAGTTTTTATGCGAATGTACTTCAACTTCTATATGTATAAATTATTTCCCTATCTCTATTGTTCTTCGTGTTTACAGAGAAGTAGGTACGTATTTGCAAAATCGTTATTTTGACCTAACATTTTAAATCGAAAAGAACAAAAAGACGTTATTTGTCTTTTAATTTAATTATTGTAAAATCTATTTAGTTTAACTTCATATGTTACTTATATCTATCTAAGAGTAAGATATCTTATTTATTGTTATGAAAGTAAGTATTAAATTCATCATTATATAAATTATTACCAACTTTTCTATTAGCTTCTAATCTTAATGACACTTTTATCTTCTTCACTCTTTCTATTTAAATCTTAAATATCTCTCAATCTTTTAATGAGTATTCTGTCTTTTAGTTTTTTTATTCAAAAGCTTATAAAATTTGAAATATAATTTTTATTTACAAATTACATATATCGAAGAAAAGAAATCATCAAATAAGAAATAGCATCATTGAGGCAAGTAATGGAGTCTACATCATAATATCGACAGTTTGACAAAATCATTCAACCAACACTTTTTTTCTCTGATCGTAGGTAAGTACATAAAAATGGGCAAAAAAAAAATAAAAAAATAAAATGAATTATCCAATAAATAAGACGCATAGGCAAAGTTACATCACATACTCTCTTTATTCAATCTAAATATAGAATATGTAAATGCAAAAGTTTGTATAAAAGTCGTTGTATTCAAACTTTTTCGGACCGTAGAATTTGAAAGAGTGTAAAAATATTTTATGGAACAATTGTTGGTAAAAAGATTAGTTTTTATTTTAGTTAACAACAGTTTTGTTTTCAGTTTTTAGTTAACAACATTGTGTTATTGTTATTTTGAAAAGAAATATTATATTTTTATATTTGTGGAAATTTCTATAACTTTTATTACTTTATTGACATTTTCTTATTTTAATTAATAATTAAAAATAAAATCTTATATGCAATACTTGAGAAGCTCCGCACCTGTCGGGTGTCCCACGAAATCTTATATCATTTTTCATGAATAATTGATATTTTGCAATAAAATAAAACCTTATTGTTAGGTACTAAAATATTATTTATTGTTTAATCGGTCATGCCATCTGGTCTCCTTAAAGTGACTGTAACGCATTTAATAATCGGAATTTTAATTTAAAATTTTACCTACAAATTTTGTCTTATGTATAACGTAAAGAAATGCAAAAGAAAGTTTTATTGTAATTATCACAGTAGTGTTCCCCCTTAAAGTATCTTACATTAGTTGTTCTTTTCTTTTGTAGTGGACTGATAACAAATAATGACTACCATATTCTTAATAATATTTTTTCTTATCTTTACAACAATCAACGCTAATACTGATCCATGCGATAAGAATCTAGCTTGTCAATGCTTGGTAAATGATTTAAACGACATAAAAATTATTTATAATATAGAAAACAGTGCGAAGTTTGGCATAAGCGTTAAAGCATGGTCAGATTTGCAGGTATATACTTAATAGCTTATTAATTTATTGCAACTCGGTTTAATTCAATTTAATTCTAACACAAATTATATTGCAATATTTATTACTATGTCGTATAAGTAGTCTGAAATAAAAAAGTTTAATTCTGGACCTAATATTTTTATGTTGTTCAATAAATAAACTTCCTATTTTCTTTAAATAAAGTTAATTGAAAATTTGTACCAGATCGATTGTAAAGAAATGGGAGGATGGAAAAACTTTTATTTCACGAGCGAACAATCCGGAAAGATACTTAATACGCTGGAGTTGAAACATTGCGAATTACCAAACACAACTACAATAAAAAATTTGGTCAAACAATTAGGAGTGGAAGGCACAAAAGCACTCATCTTTCAATCTTTTAAAGACCTTGGAGACACACTAAAACTAGAGCATCTAGAAGAATTTTCAAATGTGACAAAATTAGTTTTATCCCATAACGGTTTTACTAATATTTCAAATGATTTGTTTTGGTATTTTGATCGATTGGAGTACCTTGATATGTCTGAAAATAATCTTATACTACAAAAAGATATTTTCGCAGGAATACGGAATCTCAAGGAACTTAAGTTAAATGAAAATAATATGAAAGAGCTCGACCCTGAATTATTTTTTGATTTACATCTTCTAGAGTCTCTTAACCTTAAGGGAAATGCATTAACAAAACTCGATGTCAAAATATTTGACGATCTATCATCATTAAAAAATTTGGACCTAAAAATGAATTTCTTATCGAATTTACCGCAATTAATTTTTCATAATTTAAAAAGATTGGAAATAATTGATTTGTCGTATAATTTCTTTTTTAATATTCCATTAAAATTGTTTGATCAAAATAAAGAGTTGCGAAAAGTATTTTTGCATGATAATAAAATAGCTTTATTAACACTACCAGATAATTTTTTGGCGAATTTAGAAAATCTAGAAGAAGTCGTTTTGAGTAGTAATGCATTAGAAAATCTAACAGAAAATCTTTTCTGGGGCTCATCATCATTAAAATATATCTCTTTGAATTATAATATTCTTAAAACTTTACCCCAAAATATCTTTAGAGGTTTACAAAATGTTGAAAAACTCATAATAAATAACAACAAGATTGAAACTCTTCCTGAAAAAATTTTTAAAGATTTGAAAAAATTAAAACTAATCAACTTGTCCATGAATCGTTTTGATTCTATATCAAGGTACATTATTATGCAATTTATAGAAGATTTATTTGTCATCAATTTTTTTTTTTTAAAATATGAATATTTTTTAGAAATCTGTTTGAAGGTTTGACATCTTTGACTGAGCTAAACATGGAAAATAATCAACTGAAACATATCGAACCTGCGGCTTTATCTACCATTACAAATCTAACTATTGCTAGGTTCTCTTATAATCAGCTACAGTTAAACTATACAAGTACAGATCAGTCTCCTTTTTTTTATAACTATTTTCTCAAAGAATTGCATTTATCGAACAATAACATACAACATTTCAATTCCCATTGGTCGATAAATAAATTTTACTTAAGATTATTAGATTTGAGTCACAACAAAATAAGTACCATATCGGTAAATATTAAATTTTATTATTCAAACATATTCTCAAGTATTATTATTTTAATGGATTAAAATGATATGATCAAAAAATAAAACAATTATTTTTACTTCAATTTTCGTTTATATTCGATTTTATTTCTTTTTTTTCGTCTATAGGCAAGTGACCTCATTTTATCGTCAGAAAATATTCGAGTAGATCTAAGAAATAATAAAATAAGAAATATTGTGCTAAAAGATATCGAGAACTTGGCAGTGGGTCAAACTGAAAAACGTGACGTTGACATCCTCGTGCAATATAATCCGTTATTATGTGATTGTAACTTGTATGATCTGTTGCGTTACTTAAACGATGATATGCCCATTAATGTTTATAATTATATTGATATTATGGTGGATAATTTAACTTGTAAACACTCTAATGAAATAGACGGGCCAATAATTAAACAACTGAATTATACTACCTATAAATGTCTTGAACACGAATACTTTAAAATTAATGAAAACTGTCAATTTGGTTGTACTTGCAGTATAAGGCCTTATGACAGAACTCGAGTTTTAGATTGTTCAAACAGAAATATGTCTGTTTTCTTGATCGACAAGATGAATGTAAATTTCGTGGGAAAATACCCTTTAATATTAAATCTTACCGGGAATTTTTTAACGGAGATACCATCAATTGAAGCTGTGAAACCAATAAACGTAACAGGTTTATTGTTATCTAATAACAATATTTCTCAAATAACGGTCGACAAATTATTAAAAAGTCTCACAGTAAGTTATTCTTTATTCTATTATTTTTTCTTTCTTTCATAAGTAGTAATTACAAATTTTTCTGTTTTTTTCTTTTCTTTTTATAGGTATTAGAAATGCATAATAATAATATATCAAAATTAGATGAAAACGTGATGAGCTACTTTACTACTAGACCTTTTAAAGAATTTACTTTAAGTGGGAATCCACTTATATGTGATTGCGATACTGTAATTTTACTTAAATTCGTTCAATTAAAACGATCTCATTATAAGGATTTAGATAAATTAAAATGTAAGAGCATGGATCTTCCTATGTTCAATATGACCATTGAACAATTTTGTCCATCCATTCCACCACCTTCAGAACTCGACTATAGAGAGGAATTAAATGAAACGAGTACAGAGGTTTTGGCAGATTTCTAAGGAATGTAATAATATAAGTATAGTGATTTTTATCAGAAGATATTTTTTTCTCATTGCAATCATGATTATATTGTTTTAGCAACCATACTAAAACAATATAAAGCAGGGAGTGTAAATATTGTCATTTTTCTTATAGATGAAATTAGGTAAATAAAACGTTTATGAAAAATGACAACTCTGTAACTTCTCTTAAATTTTACTATACTGTATTAACATTAAGTGTAAGTTAATTCTATATATCTTATTATTATTTTTTCACGTAAAATTATAATCTTATATTTATTGTCATTTAATCATTATATATAATAATTTTTTATATCTTAATCGACGATGCTTGGAACAACGATAGTAGAATTCTTTTTTATATATTTTGAAAATTTGGCAATTATTATCTCTGTAATGTTGGTAATACTTTTTAAAATAAGAAAAACTACAATTCTTTCCGTATCCGAACAAAAATAGTAGCTTTCTACATAAATTACAAGTAAAAATAAAAAAATTCAGGAAGCGACGGGAAATATTTCTGAAAATAATATATCAAATATTATTTCAAATAGTTATATCTTTGCATTTGAGATAAAATAGAATTTTATATTATATTTTTATATTTATTGTAAATAAAATATTATATTTTATTCTAAAAAATAAAATACAATATTTTATTACAATAATCTAATGCATAAAATAAAAAATAATATAACACTGAATTTTTAATAAATATTATATGTTTGACAATCTTTAGTTTAAACTAAATTGTGAGAACGAATAACATAATGTAAAACGAAGTTATAGTTAAATTCGCAATATTTTCAAATAAACTTTTCTAAATGTTCTAAATTTTAGTACAAGTGTCTTTCAAATAAAACGTTTTCACACATCATTTTAAACAAATTTTACAATTAATAACATATTTATATTTTTTTTTTCGAAAGTTTTTCTTTTTAAAGAAGAAAAATGTTTATTTTTAAGAACCTAAACATTTTTTAACAAATAAAATATTTTTTCTTTAAAAATATATAATTTTCCGAAGAAATAAAATATATTATTTTTTGTAATATCATTCGTTGAATAAGTGATATATATTATTTTCAGAAGTATCATTTGTTGAACAAATATAATATGTTATTTATAAAAATATATGTATGACATAAAACATATTATTTATTTACCTTTAACGAAGTAAAACATTATTATAACTAGATCTAAACTTTGTTATTTTCTTGCGGTTTATAGCATATTTAACCATAATTTTTACTATATATAAAGTTCTAATTGCTTTCATAAGGATATGCTATTTTTTAAAAATCGTATGGATTCTAAAGAATATATTAATTTTGTTATTGTCGTTGGATTATCGATCACTAGTATAAACTATTCATTTTATATAATCGTAGGAGTATATTAAACAATTGTATTTTATGAAAATAAATCAATTTTTAATATTTCAAACGATGTTAATAATTTTTTCAATGATTACCTAAGTTTATACCAAGATAATACACATTTTTTCCTGTTAGAAAGATAAAAGATTACAAAAAATATTACGCATGTATATACAAATAATATTTAAATATATCTGTATATATTATCAGAGTTCAAAACGAAAATGTATACTATAATGCGCCGTTCCATTATTGTGCTTTATTATTTCAGTTCAACTGATTTGAAAGAGTTGTGCCTAGAATATACATCGTACGACTCAGTTGTATTTTTTAGGGTAGAGATGATATGGACCATTTGGAAAATCAGGATTTTTGAACACTGTGTAGGCATTATTAAAATGGCAGGCGTTTTTGAACAATGTAGGTAACAGAAGATTCGTTACGGACTTTTCCCAGGCATTGAAGATAATACTTAGGTATTCTACAGAATACCAAATGCTATTTATACAATGTTGAGCAGAATACATTATCGAACAACGGTACAAGAACAAAAGTTTCTTTTTTGTTTTATTCACGATCCTATACTTTAGTCATCAAAATAAAATATTTTTCAGGAAATTGGTTTTAACTATTAAATTAATTTTACATTTTAATGTATATCCATGAAAACGATAGTTTTTTATTTATTTGTACATGAATTCGGGTCCTTTCGCGATTATTCGATTGATTTCGTAATGCTTTCATCAAGCAAATCTATTTGTATAGTGTGTCGATATTTCCAACCGAAAAATATTTGATTTTCGAATAACTGGATGCTTACAGGTTGCGAATCTATAAACAGGGATATAACCTAACACGTGGTATCATAAGCTTAGGTTTTTATGCAAATGTACTTCAACTTATATATATAAATTATTTCCTTATCTCTATTGTTCTTCGTGTTTACAGAGAAGTAGGTACGTATTTGCAAAATCGTTACTTTGACCTAACATTTTAAATCGAAAAGAACAAAAAGACGTTATTTGTCTTTAATTAAATTATTGTAAAATTTATTTAGTTTAACTTCATATGTTACTTATATCTATCTAAGAGTAACATACTTTTATTTATTGTTATGAAAATAAGTATTAAATTCATAATTATAAATTATTACCAACTTTTCTATTAGCTTTTAATCTTAATGACACTTTTGTCTTCTTCTCTATTTCTATTTAAATCTTAAATATCTCTCAATCTTTTAATGAGTATTCTGTCTTTTAGTTTTTTATTCAAAAGCTTATAAAATTTGAAATATAATTTTTATTTACAAATTACATATATCGAAGAAAAGAAATCATCAAATAAGAAATAACATCATTGAGGCAAGTAATGGAGTCTACATCATAATATCGACAGTTTGACAAAATCGTTCAACCAACACTTTTTTTTCTTTGATCGTAGGTAAGTACATAAAAAAAATGGGCATAGAAAAAAAGAAAAAAATTAGATGAATTATTAAAAAAATAAGACGCATAGTCAAAGATACGCATCATACTCTCTTTATTCAATCTAAATATAGAATATGTAAATGCAAAAGATTGTATAAAAGTCGTTGTATTCAAACTTTTTCGGACCGTAGAAGAAGAAGAAGAAGTAAAAATATATTGTGGAACAATTGTTGGTAAAAAGATCAGTTTATATTTCAGTTTAAAAAGGTTAGTTTTTAGTTTATAGTTAACAACATTGTGTTATTGTTATTTTGAAAAGAAATATTATATTTTTATATTTGTGGAAATTTCTATAACTTTTATTACTTTATTGACATTTTATTATTTTAATTATTAATTAAAAATAAAATTTTATATGCAATATTTGAGAAGCACCGCCCCTGTTGGGTATCTCACGAAATCTTTTATCATTTTTCATGGAAAATTGATTTTTTGCAATAAAATAAAACCTTATTGTTAGGTACTAAAATATTATTTATTGTTTAATCGGTCATGCCATCTGGTCTCCTTAAAATGACTGTAACACATTTAATTATCGGAATTTAAATTTATAATTTTACCTACAAATTTTTTATTATCTATAATTTCAAGAAATACTAAAGAAAGTTTTATTGCAATTACTACAGTTTCTCCTTATAGTATCTTACATTAGTTCTTTTCTTTTTTAGAGGACTGGTAACAAACAATGACTACCATATTCTTAATTAGATTTTTCCTTATCTTTACAACAATTAACGCTAATACTGATCCATGCGAGAAGAATACAGCTTGTCAATGCTTGGTAAATGATTTAAACAAGATAAACATTCTTCACAATTCATTATACGGTCCGAAGTTTGGCATAAGCGTTAAAGCATGGTCAGATTTGCAGGTATATACTTAATAGCTTATTAATTTATTGCAACTCGGTTTAATTCAATTTAACTCTAACACAAATTATATTGCAATATTTATTACTATGTCGTATAAGTAGTCTGAAATGAAAAAGTTTAATTCTGGACCTATATTTTATATGTGTTCCTGAATAAACTCCTATTTTCTTTAAATAAAGTTAATTGAAAATTTGTACCAGATCGATGTAAAGAAATGGGAGGATGGAAAAACTTTAATTTAACGAGCGAACAATCAGGAAAGATACTCAATTCGCTGGAGTTTAAACATTGCGAATTACCAAAACACAAACTACAATAAAAAATTTGGTCAAAAAATTAGGAGTAGAAGATACAAATACATTGACCTTTCAATCTTTTAAAAAAACTTAACGATACACTCAAAGAGAGCATCTTCAAGAATTTTCAAATGTGACAAAATTAAATTTATCCCATAACGGTTTAACTAATATTTCATATGATTTGTTTTGGGATTTATACAAATTGGAATATCTTGATATGTCTGTAAATAATCTTATACTACCAATGAATATTTTCCAAGCAACACCGTATCTTAAGGGACTTGAGTTAAATGGAAATAATATGAAAGAGCTCGTCCCCTGGATTATTTGATTATTCAGTCTCTAGAGTTACTAGACCTTGTGGGAAATGAATAGTAGAACTCGATAACAAAATATTTGACGATCTATCATCATTAAAAATATGAAACCTAGGAACTAAATTCGTTATCGAAGTTACCGGAATTAATTTTTTCATAAATTAAAGAGATTAGAAATAATTGATTTATCTATAATAAATTTCTCTCTATTCCACCAAAATTGTTGATAAAAATAAAAAAGTACGACAAGTATTACTTTATCGTAACAAAATATTTATACCAACACTGCCAGATTATTTTTTGTCGAATTTAGAAGAACTAGAAGAAGTCGTTTTGAGCAGTAATGCATTTGTAAATCTAACAGAAAATCTTTTCTGGAACTCATCATCATTAAAATATATCTCTTTGAATAACAATTTTCTTGAAACTTTACCCCAAAATATCTTTAGAGGTTACTAAATGTTGAAAAACTCATAATTAATAACAACATGATTGATACTCTTCCTGAAGGAATTTTTAAAGATTTGAAAAAATTAAAACTGCTCGACTGTCATGAATCGTTTTGTTTCTATATCAGGTACATTATTATGCAATTTATAAAAGATTTATTTGTCATTAATTTTTTTTTATTTAAAATATGAATATGTTTTAGATATCTGTTTGAAGTTTGACATCTTTGACTGAACTAAACATGGAAAGAAATCAACTGAAACACATCGAACATGCGGCTTTACTACCATAGAAAATCTAACCATTGCTAGGTTCTCTTATATCAGCTACAGTTAAACTAACAAATATAATACGACTCCTTTTTTTATAATAATCTCAAAGAATTGCATTTATCGAATAATGAAATAGAACATTTCTTTTCCTATTTGCCGACTAATAAATTTACTTAAGATTATTAGATTTGAGTCAAACCAAATAAATACCATATCGGTTAATTGTCAAATTTTATTATTCATACAATATTAAAGTTTATTATTTTAATGAATCAAATGATATGATCGACAAAAAAAAACAATTATTTTTGACTTCAATAATCGTTTGTATTCAATCTATCTTCTTTTTTTTTTTATAGGCGAGTAACTTGATTTTACCGTCAGAAAAGATTCGAGTTGATCTAAACATATATTAAAGTATTATTATTTTAATGAATCAAAATGATATGATCGAAAAAGAAAACAATTATTTTGACTTCAATAATCGTTTGTATTCAATTCTATTCTTTTTTTTTTTATAGGCGAGTAACTTGATTTTACCGTCAGAAAAGATTCGAGTTGATCTAACTAAAGAACGTGACGGTTGTTATCTACGTGCAACATAATCCGGTTATTATGTGATTGTAACTTGTATGATCTTTTGCGTTATTTTCAACAATGATATGCCCATTAATGTTACATTCTACATTGATATTAGGGTGGATAATTTAACTTGTAAACACTCTAATGGATTGGAGGGGCCAAAAAAAATCAACTGGATTGGTTGTATTTGTAGTATAAGACCTTACGACAGAACTCGAGTTTAGATTGTTCAAACAGAAATATGTCTGTTTTCCTGATCGACAAGATGAATGTAAATTTCGTGGGAAATTATCCTTTAATATTAAATCTCACCGGGAATTTTTTAACGGAGATACCATCAATTAAAGCTTTGGAACCAATAAACGTAACAGGTTTATTGTTATCTAATACAATATTTCTCAAATAACGGTCGACAAATTATCAAAAAGTCTCACAGTAAGTTATTCTTTATTCTATTATTTTTTCTTTCTTTCATGAGAAGTAATTAACAAATTTTTCTGTTTCTTTCTTTTCCTTTTATAGGTATTAGAATTGCATAATAATAATATATCAAAATTAGACGAAAACGTGATAAGCTACTTTACTACTAGTCCTTTTAAAGAATTTACTTTAAGTGGGAATCCACTTATATGTGATTGCGATACTGTAATTTTACTTAAATTCGTTCAATTAAAGCTATCTCATTATAAGGATTTAAATAAATTAAAATGTAAGAGCATGGATCTTCCTATGTTCAATATGACCATTGAACAATTTTGTCCATCCATTCCTCCACCTTCAGAACTCGACTATAGAGAGGAATTAAATGAAACGAGCACAGAGGTTTTCGCAGATTTCTAAGGAATGTAATAATATAAGTATAGTGATTTTTATCAGAAGATATTTTTTTCACATTGCAATCATGATTATACTGTTTTAGGAGCTATACTAAAACAATATAAAGCGGTGAGTGTTAAATAATGTCATTTTTCTTA
The DNA here is from genome assembly GCF_010416935.1 of Polistes fuscatus. NCBI lineage: Eukaryota > Metazoa > Arthropoda > Insecta > Hymenoptera > Vespidae > Polistes > Polistes fuscatus. Next base: position 8,287,758 of record NW_025113107.1, on the reverse strand, counting down.
TGGATGAAATTAGGTAAAAAAAATGTTTAGGGAGAAAGACACTCTGTAACATCTCTTCAATTTTACTACGCTGTATTAACATTAAGTGTGAGTTAATTCTATATATCTTATTATTATTTATTAACGTAAAATTATAATCTAATATTTATTGTCATTTAATCATTATATATAATAACATTTTATATCTTAATCGACGATGCTTGGAACTACGATAGTAGAATTTTTTGTTATATATTTTTAAAATTTGGCAATTATTATCTTTGTAATGTTGGTAATATTTTTTAAAAGAAGAAAAACTACAATTCTTTCCGAATCCGAACAAAAATAGTGGCTTTCTTCATAAATTACAAGTAAAGATAAAATAATTCAGGAAGCGATTGGAAATATTTCTGGAAATAATATATCAAATATTATTTGAAATAGTAGTTTCCTTGCATTTGAGATAAAATAGTATTTTAAATAATAAATCAAATTTCTTTTTATATTTGTTGTAAATTAAATATTATATTTTATACTAAAAAATTAAATACAATTTCTTATTAGAATAATCTATTGCATAAAAGAGGATACTATAACACTGAATTTTTTGTAAATATTATATGTTTAAAAATCTTTAGTTAAAAATAAATTGTGAAAACGATTAATATAATATAAAACGAAATTATATTAAGATTCGCAATATTTGCAAATATACTTTGCTAAATGTTCTAAATTTTAGTACAAGTATCTTTCAAATAAAACGGTTTTCACACACAATTTTAAACAATTTTTAAAATTAATAACTTATATATATTACTTTTTTTTAAGTTTTTCTTTTTAAACAAGAAAAATATTTATCTCTAGAACCTCAACAATTTTTAAACGAATAAAATATTTTATTTTCGAAAGTATGTAATTTTTCGAAGAAATAAAATATATTATTTTTTGTAATATCATTCGTTGAATAATTAATATATATTATTTTCAGAAGTATAATTTTTTGAACAAATATAATATGTTATTTTAAAAATATATGTATGACATAAAACAAATTATTTATTTACCATTTACGATGTAAAACTTTATTGTAACCAGCTCTGAACTTTGCTATTTTCTTATGATTTATAGCATATTTAACCATAATTTTTACTATATATAAAGTTCTAATATTGCTTTCTTAAAGATATGCTATTATTTATAAATCGTATGGATTTTAAAGAAGATATTAATTTTGTTATTGTTGTTGGATTATCGATCACTAGTATAAACTATTCATTTTATAATCGTAGGAGTATATTAAACAATTGTATTTTATGAAAATAAATCAATTTTTAATATTTCAAACGATGTTAATAATTTTTTCAATGATTACCTAAGTTTATACCAAGATAATACACATTTTTTCCTGTTAGAAAGATAAAAGATTACAAAAAATATTTACGCATGTATATACAAATAATATTTAAATATATCTGTATATATTATCAGAGTTCAAAACGAAAATGTATACTATAATGCGCCGTTCCATTATTGTGCTTTATTATTTCAGTTCAACTGATTTGAAAGAGTTGTGCCTAGAATATACATCGTACGACTCAGTTGTATTTTTTAGGGTAGAGATGATATGGACCATTTGGAAAATCAGGATTTTTGAACACTGTGTAGGCATTATTAAAAATGGCAGGCGTTTTTGAACAATGTAGGTAACAGAAGATTCGTTACGGACTTTTCCCAGGCATTGAAGATAATACTTAGGTATTCTACAGAATACCAAATGCTATTTATACAATGTTGAGCAGAATACATTATCGAACAACGGTACAAGAACAAAAGTTTCTTTTTTTGTTTTATTCACGATCCTATACTTTAGTCATCAAAATAAAATATTTTTCAGGAAATTGGTTTTAACTATTAAATTAATTTTACATTTTAATGTATATCCATGAAAACGATAGTTTTTTATTTATTTGTACATGAATTCGGGTCCTTTCGCGATTATTCGATTGATTTCGTAAGGCTTTCATCAAGCAAATCTATTTGTATAGTGTGTCGATATTTCCAACCGAAAAATATTTGATTTTCGAATAACTGGATGCTTACAGGTTGCGAATCTATAAACAGGGATATAACCTAACACGTGGTATCATAAGCTTAGGTTTTTATGCAAATGTACTTCAACTTATATATATAAATTATTTCCTTATCTCTATTGTTCTTCGTGTTTACAGAGAAGTAGGTACGTATTTGCAAAATCGTTACTTTGACCTAACATTTTAAATCGAAAAGAACAAAAAGACGTTATTTGTCTTTTAATTAAATTATTGTAAAATTTATTTAGTTTAACTTCATATGTTACTTATATCTATCTAAGAGTAACATACTTTTATTTATTGTTATGAAAATAAGTATTAAATTCATAATTATATAATTATTACCAACTTTTCTATTTGCTTTTAATCTTAATGACACTTTTGTCTTCTTCTCTAATTCTATTTAAATCCTAAATATCTCTCAATCTTTTAATGAGTATTCTGTCTTTTAGTTTTTTTATTCAAAAGCTTATAAAATTTGAAATATAATTTTTATTTACAAATTACATATATCGAAGAAAAGAAATCATCAAATAAGAAATAACATCATTGAGGCAAGTAATGGAGTCTACATCATAATATCGACAGTTTGACAAAATCGTTCAACCAACACTTTTTTTTCTTTGATCGTAGGTAAGTACATAAAAAAAAAAAAAAATGGGCATAGAAAAAAAGAAAAAAATTAGATGAATTATTAAAAAAATAAGACGCATAGTCAAAGATACGCATCATACTCTCTTTATTCAATCTAAATATAGAATATGTAAATGCAAAAGATTGTATAAAAGTCGTTGTATTCAAACTTTTTCGGACCGTAGAAGAAGAAGAAGAAGTAAAAATATTTTGTGGAACCATTGTTGGTAAAAAGATCAGTTTATATTTTAGTTTTAAAAGTTTAGTTTTTAGTTTTTAGTTAACAACATTGTGTTATTGTTATTTTGAAAAGAAATATTATATTTTTATATTTGTGGAAATTTCTATAACTTTTATTACTTTATTGACATTTTATTATTTTAATTATTAATTAAAAATAAAATTTTATATGCAATATTTGAGAAGCACCGCCCCTGTTGGGTATCTCACGAAATCTTTTATCATTTTTCATGGAAAATTGATTTTTTGCAATAAAATAAAACCTTATTGTTAGGTACTAAAATATTATTTATTGTTTAATCGGTCATGCCATCTGGTCTCCTTAAAATGACTGTAACACATTTAATAATCGGAATTTAAATTTATAATTTTACCTACAAATTTTTTATTATCTATAATTTCAAGAAATACTAAAGAAAGTTTTATTGCAATTACTACAGTTTCTCCTTATAGTATCTTACATTAGTTCTTTTCTTTTTTAGAGGACTGGTAACAAACAATGACTACCATATTCTTAATTAGATTTTTCCTTATCTTTACAACAATTAACGCTAATACTGATCCATGCGAGAAGAATACAGCTTGTCAATGCTTGGTAAATGATTTAAACAAGATAAACATTCTTCACAATTCATTATACGGTCCGAAGTTTGGCATAAGCGTTAAAGCATGGTCAGATTTGCAGGTATATACTTAATAGCTTATTAATTTATTGCAACACGGTTTAATTCAATTTAACTCTAACACAAATTATATTGCAATATTTATAACTATGTCGAATAAGTAGTCTGAAATGAAAAAGTTTTGATTCTGGACCTAATATTTTATATGTTGTTCAATAAATAAACTTCCTATTTTCTTTAAATAAAGTTAATTGAAAATTTGTACCAGATCGATTGTAAAGAAATGGGAGGATGGAAAAACTTTAATTTAACGAGCGAACAATCAGGAAAGATACTCAATTCGCTGGAGTTTAAACATTGCGAATTACCAAACACAACTAAAAAATTTGGTCAAAAAATTAGGAGTAGAAGATACAAATACATTGACCTTTCAATCTTTTAAAAAACTTAACGATACACTCAAAAGAGAGCATCTTCAAGAATTTTCAAATGTGACAAAATTAAATTTATCCCATAACGGTTTAACTAATATTTCATATGATTTGTTTTGGGATTTATACAAATTGGAATATCTTGATATGTCTGTAAATAATCTTATACTACCAATGAATATTTTCGAAGCAACACCGTATCTTAAAGGGCTTGAGTTACATGGAAATAATATGAAAGAGCTCGTCCCTGGATTATTTGATTATTTACAGTCTCTAGAGTTACTAGACCTTATGGGAAATGAATTAGTAGAACTCGATAACAAAATATTTGACGATCTACCATCATTAAAAAATTTGAACCTAGGAATAAATTCGTTATCGAAGTTACCGGAATTAATTTTTCATAAATTAAAGAGATTAGAAATAATTGATTTATCTTATAATAAATTTCTCTCTATTCCACCAAAATTGTTTGATAAAAATAAAAAAGTACGAGAAGTATTACTTTATCGTAACAAAATATTTATACCAACACTGCCAGATTATTTTTTGTCGAATTTAGAAGAACTAGAAGAAGTCGTTTTGAGCAGTAATGCATTTGTAAATCTAACAGAAAATCTTTTCTGGAACTCATCATCATTAAAATATATCTCTTTGAATCACAATTTTCTTGAAACTTTACCCCAAAATATCTTTAGAGGTCTACTAAATGTTGAAAAACTCATAATTAATAACAACATGATTGATACTCTTCCTGAAGGAATTTTTAAAGATTTGAAAAAATTAAAACTGCTCGACTTGTCCATAAATCGTTTTGTTTCTATATCAAGGTACATTATCATGCAATTTATAAAAGATTTATTTGTCATTAATTTTTTTTTATTTAAAATATGAATATGTTTTAGATATCTGTTTGAAGGTTTGACATCTTTGACTGAACTAAACATGGAAAGAAATCAACTGAAACACATCGAACATGCGGCTTTATCTACCATTAGAAATCTAACCATTGCTAGGTTCTCTTATAATCAGCTACAGTTAAACTATACAAATATAAAACAGACTCCTTTTTTTTATAATAATCTTCTCAAAGAATTGCATTTATCGAATAATGAAATAGAACATTTCTTTTCCTATTTGCCGACTAATAAATTTTACTTAAGATTATTAGATTTGAGTCATAACCAAATAAATACCATATCGGTAATTGTCAAATTTTATTATTCATACATATATTAAAGTATTATTATTTTAATGAATCAAAATGATATGATCGAAAAAGAAAACAATTATTTTGACTTCAATAATCGTTTGTATTCGATTCTATTTCTTTTTTTTTTATAGGCGAGTAACTTGATTTTTCCGTCAGAAAAGATTCGAGTTGATCTAAGATATAATAATATAAGAAATATTGTGCTATACAATATCGAGAACTTGGCAATTGGTCAAACTAAAGAACGTGACGTTGTTATCTACGTGCAACATAATCCGTTATTATGTGATTGTAACTTGTATGATCTTTTGCGTTATTTAAACAATGATATGCCCATTAATGTTTATAATTACATTGATATTAGGGTGGATAATTTAACTTGTAAACACTCTAATGGATTGGAGGGGCCAAAAATAAATCAACTGGATCATACCACCTATAAATGTCTTGAACACGAATACTTTAAAACTCTAGAAAACTGTCAATTTGGTTGTATTTGTAGTATAAGACCTTACGACAGAACTCGAGTTTTAGATTGTTCAGACATAAATATGTCTGTTTTCTTGATAGACCAGTTAAAAGTTAATTTCGTGGGAAATTATCCTTTAATATTAAATCTTACCGGGAATTTTTTAACGGAGATACCATCAATTGAAGCTTTGGAACCAATAAACGTAACAGGTTTATTGTTATCTAATAACAATATTTCTCAAATAACGGTCGACAAATTATCAAAAAGTCTCACAGTAAGTTATTCTTTATTCTATTATTTTTTCTTTCTTTCATGAGAAGTAATTAACAAATTTTTCTGTTTCTTTCTTTTCCTTTTATAGGTATTAGAATTGCATAATAATAATATATCAAAATTAGACGAAAACGTGATGAGCTACTTTACTACTAGTCCTTTTAAAGAATTTACTTTAAGTGGGAATCCACTTATATGTAATTGCGATACAAAATATGTATTTGAATACGTCAAAATAATGCGTTTTAATTATAAGGATCTAAATAATGTAAAATGTAAGAACATGGATCTTCCTTTGTACAATATGACCATTGAACAATTTTGTCCATCCATTCCTCCACCTTCAGAACTAGACTATAGAGAGGAATTAAATTAAACGAGCACAGAGGTTTTGGCAGATTTCTAAGGAATGTAATATTATAAGTATAGTGATTTTTATCAGAAGATATTTTTTTCTCATTGCAATCATGATTATACTGTTTTAGGAGCTATACTAAAACAATATAAAGCGGTGAGTGTTAAATAATGTCATTTTTCTTATGGATGAAATTAGGTAAAAAAAATGTTTAGGGAGAAAGACACTCTGTAACATCTCTTCAATTTTACTACGCTGTATTAACATTAAGTGTGAGTTAATTCTATATATCTTATTATTATTTATTAACGTAAAATTATAATATAATATTTATTGTCATTTAATCATTATATATAATAACATTTTATATCTTAATCGACGATGCTTGGAACTACGATAGTAGAATTTTTTGTTATATATTTTTAAAATTTGGCAATTATTATCTTTGTAATATTGGTAATATTTTTTAAAAGAAGATAAACTACAATTCTTTCCGAATCCGAAAAAAAATAGTGGCTTTCTTCATAAATTACAAGTAAAGATAAAATAATTCAGGAAGCGATTGGAAATATTTCTGGAAATAATATATCAAATATTATTTGAAATAGTAGTTTCCTTGCATTTGAGATAAAATAGTATTTTAAATAATAAATCAAATTTCTTTTTATATTTGTTGTAAATTAAATATTATATTTTATACTAAAAAATTAAATACAATTTCTTATTAGAATAATCTATTGCATAAAAGAGAATACTATAACACTGAATTTTTTGTAAATATTATATGTTTAAAAATCTTTAGTTAAAAATAAATTGTGAAAACGATTAATATAATATAAAACGAAATTATATTAGGATTCGCAATATTTGCAAATATACTTTGCTAAATGTTCTAAATATTAGTACAAGTATCTTTCAAATAAAACGATTTTCACACACCATTTTAAACTATTTTTAAAATTAATAACTTATATATATTAGTTTTTTTTAAGTTTTTCTTTTTAAACAAGAAAAATATTTATCTCTAGAACCTCAACAATTTTTAAACGAATAAAATATTTTATTTTCGACAGAATGTAATTTTTCGAAGAAAAAAAATATATTTTTTTTGTAATATCATTCGTTGAATAATTAATATATATTATTTTCAGAAGTTTAATTTTTTGAACAAATATAATATGTTATTTTAAAAATATATGTATGACATAAAACAAATTATTTATTTACCATTTACGATGTAAAACTTTATTTTAATCAGCTCTGAACTTTGCTATTTTCTTTTGATTTATAGCATATTTAACCATAATTTTTACTATATATAAAGTTTTAATTGCTTTCTTAAAGATATGCTATTATTTATAAAACGTATGAATGTTAAAGAAGATATTAATTTTGTTATTGTTGTTGGATTATCGATCACTAGTATAAACTATTCATTTTATAATCGTAGGAGTATATTAAGCAATTGTATTTTATGAAAATAAATCAATTTTTATTATTTCAAACGATGTTAATAATTTTTTCAACGATTACCTAAGTTTAAACCAAGATAATACACATTTTTTCCTGTTAGAAAGATAAAAGATTACAAAAAATATTTACACATGTATATACAAATAATATTTAAATATATCTGTATATATTATCAGAGTTCAAAACGAAAATGTATACTATAAAGCGCCGTTCCATTATTGTGCTTTATTATTTCAGTTCAACTGATTTGAAAGAGTTGTGCCTAGAATATACATCGTACGACTCAGTTGTATTTTTTAGGGTAGAGTTGATATGGACCATTTGGAAAATCAGGATTTTTGAACACTGTGTAGGCATTATTAACAATGGCAGGCGTTTTTGAACAATGTAGGAAACAAAAGATTCGTTACGGACTTTTCCCAGGCATTGAAGATAATACTTAGGTATTCTACAGAATACCAAATGCTATTTATACAATGTTGAGAAGAATACATTATCGAACAACGGTATAAAAACAAAAGTTTCTTTTTTTGTTTTATTCACGATCCTATACTTTAGTCATCAAAATAAAATATTTCTCAGGAAAATGGTTTTAACTATTAAATTAATTTTACATTTTAATGTATATCCATGAAAACGATAGTTTTTTATTTATTTGTACATGAATTCGGGTCCTTTCGCGATTATTCGATTGATTTCGTAAGGCTTTAATCAAGCAAATCTATTTGTATACTGTGTCGTTATTTCCAACCGAAAAATATTTGATTTTTGAATAACTGGATGCTTACAGGTTGCGAATCTATAAACAGGGATATAACCGAACACGTGGTATCATAAGCTTAGGTTTTTATGCGAATGTACTTCAACTTCTATATGTATAAATTATTTCCTTATCTCTATTGTTCTTTGTGTTTACAGAGAAGTAGGTACGTATTTGCAAAATCGTTACTTTGACCTAACACTTTAAATCGAAAAGAACAAAAAGACGTTATTTGTCTTTTAATTTAATTATTGCAAAATCTATTTAGTTTAACTTCATATGTTACTTATATCTATATAAGAGTAAGATACTTTTATTTATTTTTATGAAAATAAGTATTAAATTCATAATTATATAATTATTACCAACTTTTCTATTAGCTTTTAATCTTAATGACACTTTTGTCTTCTTCTCTATTTCTATTTAAATCTTAAATATCTCTCAATCTTAATGAATACTCTGTCTATTAGTTTTTTTATTCAAAAGCTTATAAAACTTGAAATATAATTTTTATTTTCAAATTACATATATCGAAGAAAAGAAATCATCAAATAAGAAATAACATCATTAAGGCAATTAATGGAGTCTACATCATAATATCGACAGTTTGACAAAATCTTTCAACCAACACTTTTTTTTCTCTGATCGTAGGTAAGTACATAAAAGAAAAAAAAATGGGCATAGAAAAAAAGAAAAAAATTAGATGAATTATCAAATAATGAGACGCATTGTCAAAGTTACGTCACATACTCTCTTTATTCAATTTAAATATAGAATATGTAAATGCAAAAGATTGTATAAAAGTCGTTGTATTCAAACTTTTTCGGACCGTAGAATTTTAAAGAGTGTAAAAATATATTGTGGAACCATTGTTGGTAAAAAGATCAGTTTATATTTTAGTTTAAAAACGGTTAGTTTTTAGTTTTTAGTTAACAACATTGTGTTATTGTTATTTTGAAAAGAAATATTATATTTTTATATTTGTAGAAATTTCTATAACTTTTATTACTTTATTGACATTTTATTATTTTAATTATTAATTAAAAATAAAATTTTATATGCAATATTTGAGAAGCACTGCCCCTGTTGGGTATCCCACGAAATCTTTTATCATTTTTCATGGATAATTGATTTTTTGCAATAAAATAGAACCTAATTATTAGGTACTAAAATATAATTTATTTTTTAATCGGTCATGCCATCTGGTCTCCTTAAAGTGACTGTAACACATTTAATTATTGGAATTTTAATTTAAAATTTTACCTACAAATTTTTTATTATGTATAACGTCAAGAAATACAAAAGAAAGTTTTATTGTAATTATCACAGTAGTGTTCCCCTTTAAAGTATCTTATATTAGTTCTTTTCTTTTGCAGTGGACTGGTAACAAACAATGACTACCATATTCTTAATAACATTTTACCTTATCTTTACAACAATCAACGCTAATACTGATCCATGTGAGAAGAATGCAGCTTGTCAATGCTTGGTAAATGATTTAAACAAGATAAACATTCTTCACAATTCATTATACGGTCCGAAGTTTGGCATAAGCGTTAAAGCATGGTCAGATTTGCAGGTATATACTTAATAGCTTATTAATTTATTGCAACTCGGTTTAATTCAATTTAACTCTAACACAAATTATATTGCAATATTTATTACTATGTCGTATAAGTAGTCTGAAATAAAAAAGTTTAATTCTGGACCTAATATTTTATATGTTCTTCAATAAATAAACTTTCTATATTTTCTTTAAATAAAGTTAATTGAAAATTTGTACCAGATCGATTGTAAAGAAATGGGAGGATGGAAAAACTTTAATTTAACGAGCGAACAATCAGGAAAGATACTCAATTCGCTGGAGTTTAAACATTGCGAATTACCAAACACAACTACAATAAAAAATTTGGTCAAAAGATTAGGAGTAGAAGATACAAATACATTCACCTTTCAATCTTTTAAAAAACTTAACGATACACTCAAAAGAGATCATCTTCAAGAATTTTCAAATGTGACAAAATTAAATTTATCCCATAACGGTTTAACTAATATTTCATATGATTTGTTTTGGGATTTATACAAATTGGAATATCTTGATATGTCTGTAAATAATCTTATACTACCAATGAATATTTTCCATGCAACACCGTATCTTAAGGGACTTGAGTTACGTCTAAATAATATGAAAGAGCTCGTCCCTGGATTATTTGATGATTTACAGTCTCTAGAGTTACTAAACCTTATGGGAAATGAATTAGTAGAACTCGATAACAAAATATTTGACGATCTATCATCATTAAAAGATTTGAACCTTGGAATAAATTCGTTATCGAAGTTACCGGAATTAATTTTTCATAAATTAGAGAGATTAGAAATAATTGATTTATCTTTTAATAAATTTCTCTATATTCCAGCAAAATTGTTTGATAAAAATAAAAAAGTACGACAAGTATTACTTTATCGTAACAACATATCTATACCAACACTGCCAGATTATTTTTTGTCGAATTTAGAAGAACTAGAAGAAGTCGTTTTGAGCAGTAATGCATTAGTAAATCTAACAGAAAATCTTTTCTGGAACTCATCATCATTAAAATATATCTCTTTGAATCACAATTATCTAAAAACTTTACCCCAAAATATCTTTAGAGGTCTACAAAATGTTGAAAAACTTATAATAAATAACAACATTATTGAAACTCTTCCTGAAAGAATTTTTAAAGATTTGAAAAAATTAAAACTGCTCGACTTGTCCATGAATCGTTTTGTTTCTATATCAAGGTACATTATTATGCAATTTTTAAAAGATTTATTTGTCATTAATTTTTTTTTATTTAAAATATGAATATGTTTTAGATACCTGTTTGAAGGTTTGACATCTTTGACTGAACTAAACATGGAAAGAAATCAACTGAAACACATCGAACATGCGGCTTTATCTACCATTAGAAATCTAACCATTGCTAGGTTCTCTTATAATCAGCTACAGTTAAACTATACAAATATAATACGGACTCCTTTTTTTTATAATAATCTTCTCAAAGAATTGCATTTATCGAATAATGAAATAGAACATTTCTTTTCCTATTTGCCGACTAATAAACTTTACTTAAGATTATTAGATTTGAGTCACAACAAAATAAGTACCATATCGGTAATTATCAAATTTTATTATTCAAACATATATTAAAGTATTATTATTTTAATAATTCAAAATGATATGATCAAAAAAGAAAACATTTATTTTGACTTCAATAATCGTTTGTATTCGATTCTATTTCTTTTTTTTTTTATAGGCGAGTAACTTGATTTTACCGTCAGAAAAGATTCGAGTTGATCTAAGATATAATAATATAAGAAATATTGTGCTATACAATATCGAGAACTTGGCAATTGGTCAAACTAAAGTACGTGACGTTGTAATCTACGTGCAACATAATCCGTTATTATGTGATTGTAACTTGTACGATCTTTTGCGTTTTTTAAATGATGATATGCCCATTACTGTTTATTATTACATTGAAATTAGGGTGGATAATTTAACTTGTAAACACTCTAATGGAATGGAGGGGCCAAAAATTATTCAACTGGATCATACCACCTATAAATGTCTTGAACACGAATACTTTAAAACTCTAGAAAACTGTCACTTTGGTTGTATTTGTAGTATAAGACCTTACGACAGAACTCAAGTTATAGATTGTTCAAAAAGAAATATGTCTGTTTTCTTGATAGACCAGTTAAAAGTAAATTTCGTGGGAATGTTTCCTATAATATTAAATCTTACCGGGAATTTTTTAACGGAGATACCATCATTTGATGCTACGGAAACACTAAACGTAACAGGTTTATTGTTATCTAATAACAATATTTCTCAAATAACGGTCGACAAATTATCAAAAAGTCTCACAGTAAGTTATTCTTTATTCTATTATTTTTTCTTTCTTTCATGAGAAGTAATTAACAAATTTTTCTGTTTCTTTCTTTTCCTTTTATAGGTATTAGAATTGCATAATAATAATATATCAAAATTAGACGAAAACGTGATAAGCTACTTTACTACTAGTCCTTTTAAAGAATTTACTTTAAGTGGGAATCCACTTATATGTAATTGCGATACTAAATATGTATTTGAATACGTCAAAATAATGCGTTTTAATTATAAGGATCTAAATAATGTAAAATGTAAGAACATGGATCTTCCTTTGTACAATATGACCATTGAACAATTTTGTCCATCCATTCCTCCACCTTCAGAACTAGACTATAGAGAGGAATTAAATTAAACGAGCACAGAGGTTTTGGCAGATTTCTAAGGAATGTAATATTATAAGTATAGTGATTTTTATCAGAAGATATTTTTTTCTCATTGCAATCATGATTATACTGTTTTAGGAGCTATACTAAAACAATATAAAGCGGTGAGTGTTAAATAATGTCATTTTTCTTATGGATGAAATTAGGTAAAAAAAATGTTTAGGGAAAAAGACACTCTGTAACATCTCTTCAATTTTACTATGCTGTATTAACATTAAGTGTGAGTTAATTCTATATATCTTATTATTATTTATTCACGTAAAATTATAATCTTCTATTTATTGTCATTTATTCATTATATATAATAACTTTTTATATCTTAATCGACGATGCTTGGGACAACGATAGTAGAACTCTTTGTTATATATATTGAACATTTGGCAATTATTATCTTTGTAATGTTTGTAATATTTTTTAAAAGAAGAAAAACTACAATTCTTTCCGAATCCGAATAAAAATAGCGGCTTTCTACATAAATTACAAGTAAAGATAAAAAAATTCAGGAAACGATTAGAAATATTTCTGAAAATAATATATCAAATATTATTTTAAATAGTTATTTCTTTGCATTTGAGATAAAATAGTATATTAAATATTAAATCAAATTTTTTTTTATTTTTATTGTAAATAAAATATTATAGTTTATTCTAAAAAATTAAATACAATATTTTATTACAATAAGCTAATGCATAAAATAGAGAATATTATAACAATGAATTTTTAGTAAATATTATACGTTTGACAATCTTTAGTTTAAACTAAATTGTGAAAACGAATAACATAATGTAAAACGATGTTATAGTTAAATTCGCAATATTTGAAAATATACTTTGCTAAATGTTCTAAAATTTAGTACAAGTATCTTTCAAATAAAACGTTTTTCACTCAACATTTTAAACAAATTTTATAATTACTAACATATATATATTATTTTTTTTAAAGTTTTTCTTTTTGAGCAAGAAAAATAATTATCTTTAAAACCTCAACATTTTTTAAACAAATAAAATATTTTATTTTCGAAAGTATATAATTTTTCGAAGAAATAAAATATATTATTTTTTGTAATATCATTCGTTGAATAATTAATATATATTATTTTCAGAAGTATCATTTGTTGAACAAATATAATATGTTATTTAAAAAATATATGTATGACATAAAACAAATTATTTATTTACCATTTACGATGTAAAACTTTATTATAACCAGCTCTGAACTTTGCTATTTTCGTATGATTTATAGCATATTTAACCATGATTTTTAATATATACAAAGTTCTATTTGCTTTCATAAGGATATGCTATTTTTTAAAAATCGTATGGATTTTAAAGAATATATTAATTTTGTTATTGTTGTTGGATTATCGATCACTAGTATAAACTAATTATTTTATAATCATAGGAGTATAATAAACAATTGTATTTTATGAAAATAAATCAATTTTTAATCTTTCAAACGATGTTAATAGTTTTTTTAACGATTATCTAAATTTATACCAAGATAATACACATTTTTTCCTGTTAGAAAGATAAAAGATTACAAAAAATATTAACACATGTATATACAAATATTATTTAATTTTATCTGTATATATTATCAGAGTTCAAATGGGAAATGTAAACTATAATGCGCCTTTTCATTATTGTGCTATATTATTTCAGTTCAACTGATTTGAAAGAGTTGTGCCTAGAATATACATTGTACGATTCCGTTGTATTTTTTAGGGTAGAGTTGATATGGATCATTTGGAAAATCAGGAATTATGAACACTGTGTAGGCATTATTAACAATGGCAGGCGTTTTTGAACAATGTGGGAAACAGAAGATTCGTTATGGACTTATCCCAGGCATTGTACATAATAAGTAGGTATTCTGCAGAATACCAAATGCTATTTTAGCAATGATGAGAAGAATACATTATCGAAAAACGGTATAAAAACAAAAGTTTCTTTTTTTGTTTTATTCACGATCCTATACTTTAGTCATCAAAATAAAATATTTTTTATAGGAAAATGGTTTTAACTATTAAATTAATTTTACATTTTATTGTATATCCATGAAAACGATAGTAATTTATTTATTTGTACATGAATTCGGGTCCTTTCGAGATTATTCGATTGATTTCGTAAGGCTTTCATCGAGCACATCTATTTGTATACTGTGTCGTTATTTCCAACCGAAAAATATTTGATTTTCGAATAACTGGATGCTTACAGGTTGCGAATCTATAAACAGGGATAGAACCTAAAACGTGGTATCATAAGCTTAGGTCTTTATGCGAGTGTACTTCAACTTATACATGTATAAATTATTTCCCAATCTCTATTGTTCTTCGTGTTTACAGAGAGAAGTAGGTACGTGTTTGCTAAATCGTTACTTTGACCTAACATTTTAAATCGAAAAGAAGAAAAAGACGTTATTTGCCTTTTAATTTTATTATTGTAAAATCTATTTAGTTTAACTTCCTATGTTACTTATATCAATCTAAGAGTAAGATACTTTTATTTATTCTTATGAAAATAAGTATTAAATTCATAATTATATAATTATTACCAACTTTTCTATTAGCTTTTAATCTTAATGACACTTTTGTCTTCTTCTCTATTTCTATTTAAATCTTAAATATCTCTCAATCTTAATGAATATTCTGTCATCTAGTTTTTTTATTCAAAAGCTTATAAAACTTGAAATATAATTTTTATTTACAAATTACATATATCGAAGAAAAGAAATCATCAAATAAGAAATAACATCATTGAGGCAAGTAATGGAGTCTACATCATAATTTTGACAGTTTGACAAAATCGTTCAACCAACACTTTTTTTTCTTTGATCGTAGGTAAGTACATAAAAAAAAAAATGGGCATAGAAAAAAAGAATAAAATTAGATGAATTATCAAATAATGAGACGCATTGTCAAAGTTACGTCACATATTCTCTTTATTAAATTCAAATATAGAATATGTAAATGTAAAAGTTTGTATAAAAGTCGTTGTATTCAAACTTTTTTGGACCGTAGAATTTTAAAGAGTGTAAAAATATATTGTGGGACCATTGTTGGTAAAAAGATCAGTTTATATTTTAGTTTTAAAAAGGTTATTTTTTAGTTTACAGTTAACAACATTGTGTTATTGTTATTTTGAAAAGAAATATTATCTTTTTATATTTGTGGAAATTTCTATAACTTTTATTACTTTATTAATATTTTATTATTCTAGTACTAATTTAAAATAAAATTTTATATGCAATATTTGAGAAGCACAGCCCCTGTTGGGTATCCCACGAAATCTTTTATCATTTTTCATGGATAATTGATTTTTTGCAATAAAATAGAACCTAATTATTAGGTGCTTAAAATATAATATATTTTGTAATTGTTTCATGCTATCTGGTCTTCTTAAAGTGACTGTAACACATTTAATTAGTGAATTTTAATTTAAAATTTTACCTACAAATTTTTATTATGTATAACGTCAAGAAATACAAAGAAAACGTTTTATTGTATATCTAGTAGTGTTCCCCCTTAAAGTATCTTATATATTTCTTTTCTTTCTAGTGGACTGGTAACAAACAATGACCATATCTCTTAAAACATTTTACATTATCTTTACAACAATCATCGCTAATATTGATCCATGCGAGAAGAATGCACCTTGTCAATGCTTGGTAAATGATTTACGCGACATAAGAGTTTTTTACAAATCATTATATGGTGTGAAGTTAGGCATAGGCGTTAAATCATGGTCTGATTTGCAGGTATATACTCAATAACTTTCTAATTCATTATAATTCGGTTTCAAATCAATTTAATTGTAACATCTGATTTGCAGGTATATACTCAATAACTTTCTAATTCATTATAATTCGGTTCAAATCAATTTAATTGTAACAAAATTATATTGCAATATTTATTACTATGTCGTAAAAATAGTCCGAAATGAAAAAGTATAATTCTTGACCTAATATTTTATATGTTGTTTAATAAATAAACTTTCTATTTTCTTTAAATGAAGTTAAATGAAAATTTTACCAGATCGATTGTAAATATATGGACGGATGGGAAAACTTTGATTTCAAAAGCGAACAATCCGGAAAGATACTCAATTCGCTGGAGTTTAAACATTGCGAATTGCCAAACATTACTACACTAAAAAATTGGTCAAAAAATTAGGAGTAGAAGATACAAATACATTCACCTTTCAATCTTTTAAAAACTTAACGATACACTAAAAAGAGAGCATCTTCAAGACTTTTCAAATGTGACAAAATTAAATTTATCCCATAACGGTTTAACTAATATTTCATATGATTTGTTTAGTGATTTATACAAATTGGAATATCTTGATTTGTCTGTAAATAATCTTATACTACCAAGAAATATTTTCGAAGCCAACACCGTATCTTAAGGGACTTGAGTTACGTCTAAATAATATGAAAGAGCTCGTCCCTGGATTATTGATGATTTACAGTCTCTAGAGTTACTAAACCTTAGGAAATGAATTAGTAGAACTCGATAACAAATATTGACGATCTATCATCATTAAAAGATTTGAACCTTGGAATAAATTCGTTATCGAAGTTACCGGAATTAATTTTTCATAACTTGAGGAGATTAGAAATAATTGATTTATCTTTTAATAAATTTCTCTATATTCCAGCAAAAATTGTTTTATAAAAATAAAAAAGTACGACAAGTAATCTTTATCGTAACAACATATCTTACCAACACTGCCAGATTATTTTTGTCGAATTATAAATAACAACATTATTGAAACTCTTCCTGAAAGAATTTTTAAAGATTTGAAAAAATTAAAAACTGCTCGACTTGTCCAGGAATCGTTTTGTTTCTATATCAAGGTACATTATTATGCAATTTATAAAGATTTATTTGTCATTAATTTTTTTTTATTTAAAATATGAATTGTTTTAGATATCTGTTTGAAGGTTTGACATCTTTGACTGAACTAAACATGGAAAGAAATCAACTGAAACACATCGAACATGCAGCTTTATATACCATTAGAAATCTAACCATTGCTAGGTTCTCTTATAATCAACATGCAGCTTTATATACCATTAGAAATCAACCATTGCTAGGTTCTCTTATAATCAGCTACAATTAAACTATACAATATAAACAGACTCCTTTTTTTTATAACTATTTTCTCAAAGAATTGCATTTCTCGAACAATAACATACAACATTTCAATTTCCATTGGTCGATAAATAAATTTTACTTAAGATTATTAGATTTGAGTCACAACAAAATAAGTACCATATCGGTAATTATTAAATTTTTTATTCAAACATATTTTCAAGTATTATTATTTTAATGGATTAAAATGATATGATCAAAATATAAAACAATTATATTTACTTCAATTATCGTTTATATTCGATTTTATTTCTTTTTTTTTGTCTATAGGCAAGTGACCTCATTTTATCGTCAGAAAATATTCGAATAGATCTAAGAAATAATAAAATAAGAAATATTGTGCTAAAAGATATCGAGAACTTGGCAGTGGATCAAACTGAGAAACGTGACGTTGAAATCCTCGTGCATATATCTCGTTATTATGTGATTGTAACTTGTATGATCTGTTGCGTTATTTAAACGATGATATGTCCAGTACTGTTTATAATTATATTGATATTATGGTGGATGATTTAACTTGTAAACACTCTAATGGAATAGACGGGCCACAATTAAACAACTGAATTATACTACCTATAAATGTCTTGAACACGAATACTTTAAAATTGATGAAAACTGTCAATTTGGTTGTACTTGCAGTTAAGACCTTATGACAGAACTCGAGTTTTAGATTGTTCAAACAGAAATATGTCTGTTTTCTTGATCGACAAGATGAATGTAAATTTCGTGGGAAAATACCCTTTAATATTAAATCTTACCGGGAATTTTTTAACGGGGATACCATCAATTGAAGCTTTGGAACCACTAAACGTAACAGGTTTATTGTTATCTAATAACAATATTTCTCAAATAACGGTCGAAATTATCAAAAGTCTCACAGTAAGTTACTCTTTATTTTGTTATTTTTTCTTTCTTTCATGAGAAGTAATTAACAAATTTTTCTGTCTCTTTCTTTTCCTTTTATAGGTATTAGAATTGCATAATAATAATATATCAAAATTAGACGAAAACGTGATGAGCTACTTTACTACTAGTCCTTTTAAAGAATTTACTTTAAGTGGGAATCCACTTATATGTGATTGCGATACTGTAATTTTACTTAAATTCGTTCAATTAAAGCTATCTCATTATAAGGATTTAGATAAATTAAAATGTAAGAGCATGGATCTTCCTATGTTCAATATGACCATTGAACAATTTTGTCCATCCATTCCTCCACCTTCAGAACTCGACTTTAGAGAGGAATTAAATGAAACGAGCACAGAGGTTTTGGCAGATTTCTAAAGAATGTAATAATATAAGTATAGTGATTTTTATCAGAAGATATTTTTTTCACATTGCAATCATGATTATACTGTTTTAAGAACCATACTAAAACAATATAAAGCGGTGAGTGTTAAATAATGTCATTTTTCTTATAGATGAAATTAGGTAAAAAAAATGTTTAGGGAGAATGACACTCTTTAACTTCTCTTAAATTTTACTATGCTGTATTAACATTAAGTGTGAGTTAATTCTATATATCTTATTATTATTTATTCACGTAAAATTATATTCTTCTATTTATTGTCATTTAATCATTATATATAATAACTTTTTATATCTTAATCGACGATGCTTGGAACAACGATAGTAGAATTCTTTTTTATATATATTGAAAATTTGGCAATTATTATCTTTGTAATGTCTGTAATATTTCTTAAAATAAGAAAAACTACAATTCTTTCCGAATACGAATAAAAATAGTGGCTTTCTACATAAATTACAAGTAAAGATAAAAAAATTCAGGAAACGATTAGAAATATTTCTGAAAATAATATATCAAATATTATTTCAAATATTTATTTCTTTGCATTTGAGATAAAAAAGTATTTTAAATATTAAAAAAAATTTTTGTTTATATTTATTGTAAATTAAATGTTATATTTTATACTTAAAAATTAAATACAATATTTTATTAGAATTATCTATTGCATAAAAGAGAATACTATAACATTGAATTTTTTGTAAATATGTTATGTTTAACAATCTTCAGTTTAAAATAAATTGTGAAAACGATTAATATAATATAAAACGAAATTATATTAAGATTCGCAATATTTGCAAATATACTTTGCTAAATGTTCTAAATTTTAGTACAAGTATCTTTCAAATAAAACGGTTTTCACACAAAATTTTAAACTATTTTTAAAATTAATAACTTATATATATTACTTTTTTTTAAGTTTTTCTTTTTAAAGAAGAAAAATGTTTATTTTTAGGAACCTAAACATTTTTTAACAAATAAAATATTTTTTCTTTAAAAATATATAATTTTTCGAAGAAATAAAATATATTATTTTTTGTAATATCATTCGTTGAATAATTAATATATATTATTTTCAGAAGTATCATTTTTTGAACAAATATAATATGTTATTTAAAAAATATATGTATGACATAAAACAAATTATTTTTTTACCATTTACTATGTAAAACTTTATTATAACCAGCTCTGAACTTTGCTATTTTCTTATGATTTATTGCATATTTAACCATAATTTTTACTATATATAAAGTTTTAATTGCTTTCTTAAAGATATGCTATTATTTGACAATCGTATGGATTTTAAAGAAGATATTAATTTTGTTATTGTTGTTGGATTATCGATCACTAGTATAAACTATTCATTTTATAATCATATAATAATAGTAGGAGTATAATAAACAATTGTATTTTAAGAAAATAAATAAATTTTTAACCTTTTAAACTATGTTAATAATTTTTTTAATAATTACCTAGGTTTATACCAAGATAATACACATTTTTCCATGTTAGAAAGATAAAAGATTACAAAAAATATTTACACATTTATATATAAATAATATTTAAATATATCTGTAGATATTATCAGAGTTCAAATGGAAAATTTAAACTATAATGTGCCGTTTTATTATTGTGCTATATTATTTCAGTTCAACTGATTTGAAAGAGTTGTGCCTAGAATATACATCGTACGACTCAGTTGTATTTTTTAGGGTAGAGATGATATGGACCATTTGGAAAATCAGGATTTTTGAACACTGTAGGCATTATTAACAATGGCAGGCGTTTTTGAACAATGTAGGAAACAAAAGATTCGTTACGGACTTTTCCCAGGCATTGAAGATAATACTTAGGTATTCTACAGAATACCAAATGCTATTTATACAATGTTGAGAAGAATACATTATCGAACAACGGTATAAAAACAAAAGTTTCTTTTTTTGTTTTATTCACGATCCTATACTTTCTTCTTCTTTCTTTAGTTTAGGCAAATTGCCTGTTTCGTAAAGACGTTTTTCTGCCTATTGCACTGTTAAATTGTCGCACCATCGTTTTCGTGGGCGTCCCGTGCTTCTGCGGCCTACAGGTGACTTATCCCGTGCAATTCTGACAATTCTTCCGTTGTCCATTCTGTTAATATGTTCGTTCCATTCTTTTTTTCTTTTTAGTATCCATTCGTTGATGTTTTCCACTTTGCATGTTCTTCTTATATCTTCACTTCTCTCTCGATCCAGTAGTGTTTTCCCAGCTATTCTGCGAAGAATTCTCATTTCGGTTGTCTCTAGTAACTGTTTCGTTTTCGCCGTGTCTGGTCGAGTTTCTGCGGTATGTGACATAATAGGTCTTACCATTGCCTTGTAGATTCTTGCTTTGGTCTCTATGTCAATGTTTTTGTTTCGCCATATTGTGTCATTCAAACAACCCGCTATTCTGGATGCCTTCATTGTCTGTTCTCTTACCTCTGCTTCAACATCACCATATCCTGAGATTTCTATTCCTAGGTATTTAAATCTCATTTCCTGCTGAATAACCTTCCCTTCAATTTCCAGTTTGCATCTTAACGGCGTCTTTGATGTTGTCATGCATTTAGTTTTCTGGGCCGATATTTCATGTTGAATGATTTGGCTATGCAGTTAAATCGGTGTAGTAGACGTTGTAGATCATCCTCATTTTCGGCCACTAATACAGCGTCATCAGCATAGCATAGGATGGTTATTTCTTCGCTGCCCATTTTATATCCTTTTAGCATCTTACGTTTCTTATTATTTCGTCCATAATGATGTTAAAAAGCAGGGGACTTAGGGAATCCCCTTGTCGGATACCGCGACCTGCATCAATCGGTTCAGTCAAGGCGCCATTTATCTTTGCTTGGATCTTATTGTTTCTATAGATGTCCTCTATGGTCTTGATAAGATTGTTCGGAATTTGCCGGTTATAGAGGAGGTGTATAACATCCTTTAAGCTGCACTCGGTCGAATGCCTTTTCCAAATCAATGAAACACATATATGCTGGTCTGTTGTATTCAATTGATTTTTCTGTTATCTGTCTTATGATGAAAACCGCGTCTGTGCATGATCTACCTGATCTGAATCCCTGCTGTTCGTCTTCTAGATTCGTTAAGCTGTTAATTTTATTCGTTATGACTTTTGTTGTTAGTTTCAATGAAGTTTTAAAAGATTTATTCCCCTGTAATTTGTAGGTAGTTTTTTGTCTCCTTTTTTAAACATAACTATAGTTGTGCTGATTCGCCATTCATCAGGTATTTTGTGTTGGCATAGTATTTTTTGGATTAGGAATGTTAACTGTTGTGTGAGACGTTGGCCACCATATTTAGTAATTCGTTTGGGATGCCATCTTGCCCTGAGCTCTTCCTATTCTTTAGTTTTCGAATAGCTGTTTCTACATCACTGGACTCAATTTGTATGTCGTTTTTAGTTACTATTTCTGGCGTATTTAGTTCCACTTGAGGTTCTTCTGATTTATAGAGTTCTGTTAAGTAACTAATCCAGGTTTCTCTTGTGATCTGATTTGTTTCGATCATTTCGTTGACCTCCTTTCTTTGATTTCTAATAAATCGCCAGATTTGTTTTTGTAGTCCATAGAAGTCACTCTCCATTCTCTTCGAAAAAATCTCCCAATGATGTTGTTTTGTTTGCCTTACTAATGTCGCTGCTTGATTCCGGATTCGTCTATACATTTCGTATGATTCAGGTGTTCGTAATGTCCTATAGTTAAGGTATGCCATTTTCTTTTTTTTGCATATTTCCTTAATCTCTGGGCGGAACCAAGGAGTCTTGATCATTCTAGCCCGGTTTTTTACAGTTCGTGTTCCCAGGGCTTCGTATGCAGCTTCTAAAATGTTGGTTCTTAGTTTCTTCCAGGCTATGTTTATGTTATCTTCTTCTTTTATTGGGTCTTTTTCGATTTTTTCTTTCAACCTGTTCTCGTATAGTTGTTTGGTTGGTAAGTTCCATAGTGACTCGATGTTTATTTTCGATTCTTGAGTTGCTCGTGCAAGATTCCTTTGGGGTTTAAACTTCATTCTTATTTTTGCTAATAGCAGGCTATGATCGCTTCCTACATTCGCGGAGTTTAATGTCCTAACATCTAGTATTTGGTTTGGTTGGACGTATCTGTTAGTAACAATGTAATCAATTGTAGACCTGAAGCCTCTGGTGTTGCTGTATGTGAATTTGTAGTGCTCTTTGTGGTTATAAAATGTATTGTTAATCCTTAGCTCGTTAAATGTGCACAATTGTGTCATAAGTTCTCCATTATCATTTAACACATTTTCGTTGAACCTTTGTTTAATTCCAGGTATTATTTCGTTTCCGATGCGGGCGTTAAAATCTCCAAGGATTATTATTTGTTGGTTACTTGGTAATGATCCGACTAAATTTTGTAGTTGGTCGTAGAAGGCTTCTCTTTCTTCCTTCGATTTGTTATCTTCGGGTGCATAAATTGACACTATATTTAACTTTTTGTCATCCGCTTCCATTTTTACAACCAAGATTCGTGAAGATACGTATCTACATTCTTGTATGTTATTTTGATACTTCTTAGACACTGCGATGGCTACCCCTTCTTTTGCCCTGATTTGTTGTTCTACCCCACTATATATCACTAAGTAGTCTTCGTACTGTATTTGCCCTTTGCCTTTCTTTTTGGTCTCTTGTAAGGCGCAAATATCGATGTTATTATCCTTCAGTTCTTTCAGGGTCTCTTGATCTTTATTATTGAATGACTTGATGTTCCATGTAGCCAGTCGCATTATGTGTTCTTTCTTCCATTTCTTTGTCCATTTTCTTGCGTGTGTCGTCATCTGTATTTCCGTCCTGTTCCGAGGCCAAAACTCTTTTCTATGAGCAATTTTCTTTTTTTTTTACGTTGGGTAGGGAGCTAACCTGATCCAACAACCTTCCTCCTTTTCCCGGGCTTAGGACCGGCAACATGATCGCTGATCTGCGATCATGCAGGCGGAGTTGATCCTATACTTTAGTCATCAAAATAAAATATTTTTCAGGAAATTGGTTTTAACTATTAAATTATTTTACATTTTATTGTATATCCAAGAAAAAGATAGTAATTTATTTATTTGTACATGAATTCGGATCCTTTCGCGATTATTCGATTGATTTCGTAAGGCTTTAATCAAGCACATCTATTTGTATACTGTGTCGTTATTTCCAACCGAAAAATATTTGATTTTCGATTAACTGGATGCTTACAGGTTGCGAATCTATAAACAGGGATATAACCTAACACGTGGTATCATAAGCTTAGGTTTTTATGCAAATGTACTTCAACTTATATATATATATATATAAATTATTTCCGTATCTCCATTGTTCTTCGTGTTTACAGAGAAGTAGGTACGTATTTGCAAAATCGTTACTTTGACCTAACATTTTAAATCGAAAAGAACAAAAAGACGTTATTTGTCTTTTAATTTAATTATTGCAAAATCTATTTAGTTTAACTTCATATGTTACTTATATCTATCTAAGAGTAAGATACTTTTATTTATTCTTATGAAAATAAGTATTAAATTCATCATTATATAAATTATTACCAACTTTTCTATTAGCTTCTAATCTTAATGACACTTTTATCTTCTTCTCTCTTTCTATTTAAATCTTAAATATCTCTCCATCTTGGTGAATATTCTGTCTTTTTGTTTTTTTATTCAAAAGCTTATAAAACTTGAAATATAATTTTTATTTATTAATTACATATATCGAAGAAAAGAAATCATCAAATAAGAAATAGCATCATTGAGGCAAGTAATGGAAGCTACATCATAATAACGATAACTTGACAAAATCGTTCAACCAACACTTTTTTTTCTCTGATCGTAGGTAAGTACATAAAAAAAAAAAAAATGGGCATAGAAAAAAAGAAAAAAATTAGATGAATTATCAAATAATGAGACGCATTGTCAAAGTTACGTCACATACTCTCTTTATTCAATCTAAATATAGAATATGTAAATGCAAAAGATTGTATAAAAGTCGTTGTATTCAAACTTTTTCGGACCGTAGAATTTTAAAGAGTGTAAAAATATATTGTGGAACCATTGTTGGTAAAAAGATCAGTTTATATTTTAGTTTTAAAAGTTTAGTTTTTAGTTTTTAGTTAACAACATTGTGTTATTGTTATTTTGAAAAGAAATATTATATTTTTATATTTGTGGAAATTTCTATAACTTTTATTACTTCATTGATATTTTATTATTTTAATTACTAATTTAAAATAAAATTTTATATGCAATATTTGAGAAGTACCGCCCCAGTTTTGTATCCCACGAAATCTTTTATCATTTTTTATGAATAATTGATTTTTTGCAATAAAATAGAACCTAATTATTAGGTACTAAAATATAATTTATTTTTTAATCGGTCATGCTATCTGGTCTCCTTAAAGTGACTGTAACACATTTAATTATTGGAATTTTAATTTAAAATTTTTCCTACTAATTTTTTATTATGTATAACGTCAAGAAATACAAAAGAAAGTTTTATTGTAATTATCATAGTAGTGTTCCCCTTTAAAGTATCTTATATTAGTTCTTTTCTTTTGCAGTGGACTGGTAACAAACAATGATTACCATATTCTTAATAACATTTTACCTTATCTTTACAACAATCAACGCTAATACTGATCCATGCGAGAAGAATGCACCTTGTCAATGCTTGGTAAATGATTTAAGCGACATAAGAGTTTTTTACAAATCATTATATGGTGCGAAGTTAGGCATAGGCGTTAAATCATGGTCTGATTTGCAGGTATATACTCAATAACTTTCTAATTCATTATAATTCGGTTCAAATCAATTTAATTGTAACAAAATTTATATTGCAATATTTATTACTATGTCGTAAAAATAGTCCGAAATGAAAAAGTATATTTCTGAACGTAATATTTTATATGTTGTTTAATAAATAAACTTTCTATTTTCTTTAAATGAAGTTAAATGAAAATTTTTACCAGATCGATTGTAAATATATGGACGGATGGGAAAACTTTGATTTCAAAAGCGAACAGTCCGGAAAGATACTCAATTCGCTGGAGTTTAAACATTGCGAATTGCCAAACCTAACTACACTAAAAAATTTGGTCAAAAAATTAGGAGTCGAAGATACAAATACATTCACCTTTCAATCTTTTAAAAAACTTAACGATACACTAAAAAGGGAGCATCTTCAAGAATTTTCAAATGTGACAAAATTAAATTTATCCCATAACGGTTTAACTAATATTTCATATGATTTGTTTAGTGATTTATACAAATTGGAATATCTTGATATGTCTGTAAATAATCTTATACTACCAATGAATATTTTCGAAGCAACACCGTATCTTAAAGGGCTTGAGTTACATGGAAATAATATGAAAGAACTCGTCCCTGGATTATTTTATGATTTACCGTATCTAGAGATACTAAACCTTATGGGAAATGAATTAGTAGAACTCGATAACAAAATATTTGACGATCTATCATCATTAAAAGATTTGAACCTAGGATTAAATTCGTTATGGAAGATACCGGAATTAATTTTTCATAAATTAGAGAGATTAGAAATAATTGATTTATCTTTTAATAAATTTCTCTCTATTCCACCAAAATTGTTTGATAAAAATAAAATAGTACGACAAGTATTACTTTATCGTAACAACATATCTATACCAACACTGCCAGATTATTTTTTGTCGAATTTAGAAGAATTAGAAGAAGTCGTTTTGAGCAGTAATGCATTAGTAAATCTAACAGAAAATCTTTTCTGGAACTCATCATCATTAAAATATATCTCTTTGAATCACAATTATCTTAAAACTTTACCCCAAAATATCTTTAGAGGTCTACAAAATGTTGAAAAACTTATAATAAATAACAACATTATTGAAACTCTTCCTGAAAGAATTTTTAAAGATTTGAAAAAATTAAAACTGCTCGACTTGTCCATGAATCGTTTTGTTTCTATATCAAGGTACATTATTCTGCAATTTTTAAAAGATTTATTTGTCATCAATTTTTTTTTTTTAAAATATGAATATTTTTTAGATATCTGTTTGAAGGTTTGACATCTTTGACTGAACTAAACATGGAAAGAAATCAACTGAAACACATCGAACATGCAGCTTTATATACCATTAGAAATCTAACTATTGCTAGGTTCTCTTATAATCAGCTACAGTTTAACTATACAAATATAAAACAGACTTCTTTTTTTTATAATAATCTTCTCAAAGAATTGCATTTATCGAACAATAACATACAACATTTCAATTTCCATTGGTCGATAAATAAATTTTACTTAAGATTATTAGATTTGAGTCACAACAAAATAAGTACCATATCGGTAATTATTAAATTTTTTTATTCAAACATATTTTCAAGTATTATTATTTTAATGGATTAAAATGATATGATCAAAATATAAAACAATTATATTTACTTCAATTATCGTTTATATTCGATTTTATTTCTTTTTTTTCGTCTATAGGCAAGTGACCTCATTTTATCGTCAGAAAATATTCGAATAGATCTAAGAAATAATAAAATAAGAAATATTGTGCTAAAAGATATCGAGAACTTGGCAGTGGGTCAAATTGAGAAACGTGACGTTGACATCCTCGTGCAATATAATCCGTTATTATGTGATTGTAACTTGTATGATCTGTTGCGTTATTTAAACGATGATATGTCCAGTACTGTTTATAATTATATTGATATTATGGTGGATAATTTAACTTGTAAACACTCTAATGGAATAGACGGGCCAATAATTAAACAACTGAATTATACTACCTATAAATGTCTTGAACACGAATACTTTAAAATTGATGAAAACTGTCAATTTGGTTGTACTTGCAGTATAAGGCCTTATGACAGAACTCGAGTTTTAGATTGTTCAAACAGAAATATGTCTGTTTTCTTGATCGACAAGATGAATGTAAATTTCGTGGGAAATTATCCTTTAATATTAAATCTCACCGGGAATTTTTTAACGGAGATACCATCAATTGAAGCTTTGGAACCAATAAACGTAACAGGTTTATTGTTATCTAATAACAATATTTCTCAAATAACGGTCGACAAATTATCAAAAAGTCTCACAGTAAGTTATTCTTTATTTTGTTATTTTTTCTTTCTTTCATGAGAAGTAATTAACAAATTTTTCTGTTTCTTTCTTTTCCTTTTATAGGTATTAGAATTGCATAATAATAATATATCAAAATTAGACGAAAACGTGATGAGCTACTTTACTACTAGTCCTTTTAAAGAATTTACTTTAAGTGGAAATCCACTAATATGTAATTGCGATACTAAATATGTATTTGAATACGTCAAAATAATGCGTTTTAATTATAAGGATCTAAATAATGTAAAATGTAAGAACGTGGATCTTCCTTTGTACAATATGACCATTGAACAATTTTGTCCATCCATTCCTCCACCAACAGAACTCGACTATAGAGAGGAATTAAATGAAACGAGCACAGAGGTTTTGGCTGATTTCTAAGGAATGTAATAATATAAGTATAGTGATTTTTATCAGAAGATATTTTTTTCACATTGCAATCATGATTATACTGTTTTCTGAACCGTACTAAAACAATATAAAGCGGTGAGTGTTAAATAATGTCATTTTTCTTATAGATGAAATTAGGTAAAAAAAATGTTTAGGGAGAAAGACACTCTGTAACATCTCTTCAATTTTACTACGCTGTATTAACATTAAGTGTGAGTTAATTCTATATATCTTATTATTATTTATTAACGTAAAATTATAATCTTATATTTATTGTCATTTTTTCATTATATATAATAACTTTTTATATCTTAATCGACGATGCTTGGAACTATGATAGTAGAACTCTTTGTTATATATATTGAACATTTGGCAATTATTATCTTTGTAATGTTTGTAATATTTTTTAAAAGAAGAAAAACTACAATTCTTTCCGAATCCGAACAAAAATAGTGGCTTTCTACATAAATTACAAGTAAAGATAAAATAATTCAGGAAGCGATTGGAAATATTTCTGGAAATAATATATCAAATATTATTTGAAATAGCAGTTTCCTTGCATTTGAGATAAAATAGTATTTTAAATATTAAATCAAATTTCTTTTTATATTTATTGTAAATTAAATATTATATTTTATACTAAAAAATTAGATACAATTTCTTATTAGAATAATCTATTGCATAAAAGAGAATACTATAACACTGAATTTTTTGTAAATATTATATGTTTAAAAATCTTTACTTAAAAATAAATTGTGAAAACGATTAATATAATATAAAAAGAAATTATATTAAGATTCGCAATATTTGAAAATATACTTTGCTAAATGTTCTAAATTTTAGTACAAGTATCTTTCAAATAAAACGTTTTTCACACTCAATTTTAAACAATTTTTACAATTAATAACTTATATATATTACTTTTTTTTTAAGTTTTTCTTTTTATACAAGAAAAATATTTATCTCTAGAACCTCAACAATTTTTAAACGAATAAAATATTTTATTTTCGAAAGTATGTAATTTTTCGAAGAAATAAAATATATTATTTTTTGTAATATCATTCGTTGAATAATTAATATATATTATTTTCAGAAGTATAATTTTTTGAACAAATATAATATGTTATTTTAAAAATATATGTATGACATAAAACAAATTATTTTTTTACTATTTACGATTTAAAACTTTATTGTAACCAGCTCTGAACTTTGCTATTGTCTTATGATTTATAGCATATTTAACCATAATTTTTACTATTTATAAAGTTCTAATATTGCTTTCTTAAAGATATGCTATTATTTATAAATCGTATGGATTTTAAAGAAGATATTAATTTTGTTATTGTTGTTGGATTATCGATCACTAGTATAAACTATTCATTTTATAATCGTAGGAGTATATTAAACAATTGTATTTTATGAAAATAAATAAATTTTTAATATTTCAAACGATGTTAATAATTTTTTCAACGATTACCTATGTTTATACCAAGATAATACACATTTTTTCCTGTTAGAAAGATAAAAGATTACAAAAAATATTTACACATGTATATACAAATAATATTTAAAATATCTGTATATATTATCAGAGTTTAAAAAGAAAATGTAAACTATAATGCGCCTTTTCATTATTGTGCTATATTATTTCAGTTCAACTGATTTGAAAGAGTTGTGCCTAGAATATACATTGTACGACTCCGTTGTATTTTTTAGGGTAGAGTTGATATGGACCATTTGGAAAATCAGGAATTACGAACACTGTGTAGGCATTATTAACAATGGCAGGCGTTTTTGAACAATGTAGGAAACAGAAGATTCGTTACGGACTTTTCCCAGGCATTGAAGATAATACTTAGGTATTGTACAGAACACCAAATGGTATTTAAGCAATGTTGAGAAGAATACATTGTCGAACAACGGTATAAAAACAAAAGTTTCTTTTTTTGTTTTATTCACGATCCTATACTTTAGTCATCAAAATAAAATATTTTTCAGGGAAATGGTTTTAACTATTAAATTAATTTTACATTTTATTGTATATCCATGAAAACGATAGTAATTTATTTATTTGTACATGAATTCGGGTCCTTTCGCGATTATTCGATTGATTTCGTAATGCTTTCATCAAGCAAATCTATTTGTATAGTGTGTCGTTATTTTCAACCGAAAAATATTTGATTTTCGAATAACTGGATGCTTACAGGTTGCGAATCTATAAACAGGGATATAACCTAACACGTGGTATCATAAGCTTAGGTTTTTATGCAAATGTACTTCAACTTCTATATGTATAAATTATTTCCCTATCTCTATTGTTCTTCGTATTTACAGAGAAGTAGGTACGTATTTGCAAAATCGTTACTTTGACCTAACATTTTAAATCGAAAAGAACAAAAAGACGTTATTTGTCTTTTAATTTAATTATTGTAAAATCTATTTAGTTTAACTTCATATGTTACTTATATCTATCTAAGAGTAACATACTTTTATTTATTGTTATGAAAATAAGTATTAAATTCATAATTATACAATTATTACCAACTTTTCTATTAGCTTTTAATCTTAATGACACTTTTGTCTTCTTCTCTATTTCTATTTAAATCTTAAATATCTCTCAATCTTAATGAATATTCTGTCTTTTAGTTTTTTTATTCAAAAGCTTATAAAACTTCAAATATAATTTTTATTTACAAATTACATATATCGAAGAAAAGAAATCATCAAATAAGAAATAACATCATTGAGGCAATTAATGGAGTCTACATCATAATATCGACAGTTTGACAAAATCTTTCAACCAACACTTTTTTTTCTTTGATCGTAGGTAAGTACATAAAAAAATGGGCATAGAAAAAAAGAATAAAATTAGATGAATTATCAAAAAAAAAGACGCATAGTAAAAATTACGTCACATATTCTCTTTATTAAATTTAAATATAGAATATGTATTATAAATGTAAAAGTTTGTATAAAAGTCATTGTATTTAAACTTTTTCGGACCGTAGAATTTTAAAGAGTGTAAAAATATATTGTAAACTCCCAAACACATAAGAACATAAGACTAACTAACTAACTGTTACTAGCTGACTACTCAGTACATAAGAACATAAGATTAACTCACTTCTACTTCCTACTACCACCCGTATTGTCCGACTGCCCTTTTGTACTTTTCCGTCGAACAACGGAGCATCGGCCCCCCTCCATGGGTGACGCATACAGCCTCGGTTCCCTACACTTAATCTTAAGAGTACCGATATCCTAAGTAAACATCCGCACGCACTCACACTAGTGCAGGCGCCAACGTGCACGAACCTGCATGAGACGTTTACAATCGGCCAGTCCTGACGGTGACCGCCCTCGGTCACTAGACCATCACACATACATAAAGGCGCAATGTAAAATGAACATGAACATAAGGTTAATACATACATAAGAAGTACATAATTACAAACATAAGAATACAATCAAAAATTAACACATAAATAAAAGTAATAATCTGAAAGAGTAAAAATATAAGATAATCCATACATAAGAAATACAATTACAAAATAAACGCAAACGCAAGGCTAGTATAAAACGTCCTAAAAATGCTGATATAAAAGGGTCTAAAGTTTAAATAAACGCATACATAAGAAATAAAATCACTCGGATACAATATTTCTTTTCGATCTAATCAATAACTAAAATAATATTTATTCTTTGGCCTGTTCCGTTCCTCGCCAGGGACGCATGTTACAATATTCCCATGTTCCCTGATACGGTCTTTGAGATATTTGGAAGCCTCTTATATCGGCAACTACATATCTATCGTTTCGTAATTTCTTTATAACTTCGTACGGACCCCTAAATTTTGGTATCAGTTTCTTTCCAATCCCTACAGTGCTATCAAAATTCCTTACTACCACATAATCACCGACATTAAATTCTGACCGTATCTTATGATGGCGTTTATCATAATACCTCTTGTTATAATTTTGCTTCTCAGCCATTCTATCTTCTGCCTTATTCCTAATTGCTTTTAAATCGCGTTCGCTTATTGTGACTTTATTTAACGCGCGGTAATCGACGCACATTCTATTCTTACCGTTTTTCTTTTTGACTAACAAAATAGGGGACGCGTAATCCGATTCGCTCAGTCGAATTATTCCTCTTTCTAGCAAATCTCCTATTATTTCCCTAACTTGGTTTTTCTCGACAAACGATAAGCGACGGGGAGATAAATGAAATGGCTTATGCTCTTGTAATGTTAATTTCGGCTCCATGCTTATTCTAGGCTTTTCCGGACGAGGTGCATCTAAGTAATTTACCTTTAAGATTTCCTTTAATTCATTTTGTTTTTCCACCGCGATTTCGGGATTAATGTCTAATTCGGTAATTTGATTATCGGTGGAATCATCTATTTCTATATTCATAATCTGATCTATCACTACCTCTTCTTCAGGGCGCCTATCTTTTCTGCTAAAAACTAATCCACATCTTTTTAATGCGTCGCGACCTAAAATAACGGAGTTCACCATTGTAGTATCCGGTACTACCAACAGACGAGTGTCAACCCTTTCGCCGTCATCTAATTTTAAACTAACTTGTATCGAGCCGTGTACTTGCAGACGACTATGATTAATACCATAATATTCACTTCCGAGTTCCGGCGCAGAGTTGATCGGTCCCATCACTAACCCTTTCTTTATGAAACTCACGGGACTGCCGGAATCCAATAAGGTGTCTAAAACTAAGATGTAGTGTGTATTGCCTGAATCGACATCATAAGTTATCTTCCTGATGTAGTCGTCATCGGTGGTCACGTTCCTGGTGACGCTGTGGACTTCGCCACCCTTCAACGGGCATTCTGGTCTAAGATGTCCATGTTTACCGCACTTGTAGCAGCTGCCTCTTTCCCTCTTCGGACGGGGGCAGTTCCTCGCAAAATGTCCTGTCTCTCCACAGTTGAAGCATCTGGCATAATTTTCCTCCGACGGCCCCCTATGGTCGATCGGTTTTCTTTTTCCTTCTCCCGTCGGCCGCCGATGAAGCGTCTCCCTCGGTGCCGACACACTTGCGAATGCTGTTATCATAGATTCCAACGATGCATAACATTGCACCTTGGCCTGAGTGCGTAACTCCTGGCTTGGGATACCGTCGATCACGTAGCTAATTATTTCTTTTTCATCAATCGGGATGCGATTAGCTAATGTCACCTTGTCATGCACATAATCCGTAAAACTCTCGGTAGGCTTCCACACTCTCGCCTCGAGTTTGCGTCGTAAAATTAGGGGATCAACTTGCTGCCCAAACATCTTCCTAAGCTCGCGCAAAAGGTCGTTGCTACTCAAATCAACGCAATCCACTCGCGAGTGATACCATTTTAAGGCCTTTCCCCTTAGTCGGCTACAAACTAGGGCCTTAGAACTAGGTGCATCCAGATCGTAACTGGCAAGCAGTCCTTTGACCTGCTTCTCCCATCGGTCGAATTCGATATCACTGCCGTCGAATTCACCGATTAACTCCTTAATATCTTGCCACTTCTTCACCCTGGATCTTTCCGTTTCACTTATCACTGACTGAGGCGTCCTTCTTAAAAATTCCAACTCCCTACGTAAGAGATCAGCTTCTCGCTCAGCTAAATCCCGTGCCCGCCGTAACAATTCCATTTCCGTAGATGCGGGGTTAGGGGGTGGTACGTAATTCAAACCTTGTACCGACATGACTTCGGTCTGCTCGTCCGATTCTTCACAAGTGCCTCCCGACGTTAAACATAAATCTGCAGCAGGCGTTCCTGCCTCTAATAACCGCTTAACCAACTCGGTCTTATTTCCGGTCGTACTTAAATTCTTTGCACTGAGCATGTCCTTAAGCTGGTTCACTTTCAGTGTACTCATCTTAATGTTTTCGTCCAGTATCCTTTGATCCCGAATTCACTAACAGACCTCTAATTCACACACGACGCGTAACACAATAAATCGTAAAATTACCGAACGTCCATAAAACTTAGAGGATCTTAAACTTGACCTTAAGTCTTAACTCGAAACTGAACGTGAATCTTATCCCACTTTTCATAACACACGCGTGAATCGCGAATTTCTAATTTAGCGAGTTTGAATCCCACTTCTGAAATTTGTAAACATCCCACTTCTGAAATTTGTAAACATCCCACTCCTGAAATTTGTAAACATCCCACTTCTGAAATTTGTAAACTCCCAAACACATAAGAACATAAGACTAACTAACTAACTGTTACTAACTGACTACTCAGTACATAAGAACATAAGATTAACTCACTTCTACTTCCTACTACCACCCGTATTGTCCGACTTCCCTTTTGTACTTTTCCGTCGAACAATGGAGCATCGACCCCCCTCCATGGGTGACGCATACAGCCACGGTTCCCTACACTTAATCTTAAGAGTACCGATATCCTAAGTAAACATCCGCACGCACTCACACTAGTGCAGGCGCCAACGTGCACGAACCTGCATGAGACGTTTACAATATTGTGGAACCATTGTTGGTAAAAAGATCAGTTTATATTTTAGTTTAAAAAGTTTAGTTTTTAGTTTTTAGTTAACAACATTGTGTTATTGTTATTTTGAAAAGAAATATTATTTTTATATTTGTGGAAATTTCTATAACTTTTATTACTTCATTGATATTTTATTATTTTAATTATTAATTAAAAATAAAATTTTATATGCAATATTTGAGAAGCACTGCCCCTGTTGGGTATCCCACGAAATCTTTTATCATTTTTCATGGATAATTGATTTTTGCAATAAAATAGAACCTAATTATTAGGTGCTAAAATATAATTTATTTTTTAATTGGTCATACTATCTGGTCTCCTTAAAGTGACTGTAACACATTTAATTATTGGAATTTTAATTTAAAATTTTACCTACAAATTTTTTATTATGTATAACGTCAAGAAATACAAAAGAAAGTTTTATTGTAATTATCACAGTAGTGTTCCCCTTTAAAGTATCTTATATTAGTTCTTTTCTTTTCTAGTGGACTGGTAACAAACAATGACCAACATATTCTTAATAACATTTTACATTATCTTTACAACAATCAACGCTAATATTGATCCATGCGAGAAGAATGCACCTTGTCAATGCTTGGTAAATGATTTAAACGACATAAGAGTTTTTTACAAATCATTATATGGTGCGAAGTTAGGCATAGGCGTAAAATCATGGTCTGATTTGCAGGTATATACTCAATAACTTTCTAATTCATTATAATTCGGTTCAAATCAATTTAATTGTAACAAAATTTATATTGCAATATTTATTACTATGTCGTATAAGTAGTCTGAAATGAAAAAGTTTAATTCTGGACCTAATATTTTATATGTTGTTTAGTAAATAAACTTCCTATTTTCTTTAAATGAAGTTAAATGAAAATTTTTACCAGATCGATTGTAAATATATGGACGGAAGGGAAAACTTTGATTTAACGAGCGAACAATCTGGAAAGATACTCAATTCGCTGGAGTTTAAACATTGCGAATTACCAAACATAACTACACTAAAAAATTTGGTCAAAAAATTAGGAGTAGAAGATACAAATACATTCATCTTTAAATCTTTTAAAAAACTTAACGATACACTAAAAAGAGAGCATCTTCAAGAATTTTCAAATGTGACAAAATTAAATTTATCCCATAACGGTTTAACTAATATTTCATATGATTTGTTTTGGGATTTATACAAATTGGAATATCTTGATATGTCTGTAAATAATCTTACACTACCAAAGAATATTTTCCAAGTAACACGGTATCTTAAGGGACTTGAGTTACATGGAAATAATATGAAAGAGCTCGTCCCTGGATTATTTTATGATTTACCGTCTCTAGAGTTACTAAACCTTATGGGAAATGAATTAGTAGAACTAGATAACAAAATATTTGACGATCTATCATCATTAAAAGATTTGAACCTAGGAATAAATTCGTTATCGAAGTTACCGGAATTAATTTTTCATAAATTAGAGAGACTAGAAATAATTGATTTATCTTGTAATAAATTTCTCTATATTCCACGAAAATTGTTTGATAAAAATAAAAAAGTACGACAAGTATTACTTTATCGTAACAAAATATTTATACCAAAACTGCCAGATTATTTTTTGTCGAATTTAGAAGAACTAGAAGAAGTCGTTTTGAGCAGTAATGCATTAGTAAATCTAACAGAAAATCTTTTCTGGAACTCATCATCATTAAAATATATCTCTTTGAATCACAATTTTCTTGAAACTTTACCACAAAATATCTTTAGAGGTCTACAAAATGTTGAAAAACTCATAATTAATAACAACATGATTGATACTCTTCCAGATGGAATTTTTAAAGATTTGAAAAAATTAAAACTACTCGACTTGTCCATAAATCGTTTTGTTTCTATATCAAGGTACATTATTATACAATTTATAAAAGATTTATTTGTTATTAATTTTTTTTTAATTAAAATATGAATATTTTTTAGATATCTGTTTGAAGGTTTGACATCTTTGACTGAACTAAACATGGAAAGAAATCAACTGAAACACATCGAACATGCGGCTTTATTTACCATTAGAAATCTAACCATAGCTAGGTTCTCTTATAATCAGCTACAGTTAAACTATACAAATATAAAACAGACTCCTTTTTTTTATAATAATCTTCTCAAAGAATTGCATTTATCGAATAATGAAATAGAACATTTCTTTTCCTATTTGCCGACTAATAAATTAAACTTAAGATTATTAGATTTGAGTCATAACCAAATAAATACCATATCGGTAATTGTCAAATTTTATTATTCAAACATATATTAAAGTATTATTATTTTAATGAATCAAAATGATATGATCGAAAAAGAAAACAATTATTTTGACTTCAATAATTGTTTGTATTTGATTCTATTTCTTTTTTTTCTTTTATAGGCGAGTAATTTCATTTTAACGTCAAAAAAGATTCAAGTTGATCTAAGATATAATAAAATAAGAAATATTCTGCTAAAAAATATCGAGAACTTGGCAATTGGTCAAACTGAGAAACGTGACGTTGAAATCCTCGTGCAATATAATCCGTTATTATGTGATTGCAACTTGTATGATCTGTTGCGTTATTTAAACGATGATATGTCCATTACTGTTTATAATTATATTGATATTATGGTGGATAATTTAACTTGTAAACACTCTAATGGAATAGACGGGCCAATAATTAAACAACTGAATTATACTACCTATAAATGTCTTGAACACGATTACTTTGAAATTGTAGAATACTGTCAATTTGGTTGTACTTGTAGTATAAGACCTTACGACAGAACTCGAGTTTTAGATTGTTCAAACAGAAATATGTCTGTTTTCTTGATAGACCAGTTAAATTTAAATTTCGTGGGAAATTATCCTTTAATATTAAATCTAACCGGGAATTTTTTAACGGAGATACCATCAATTGAAGCTTTGGAACCACTAAACGTAACAGGTTTATTGTTATCTAATAACAATATTTCTCAAATAACTGTCGACAAATTATTAAAAAGTCTCACAGTAAGTTATTCTTTATTCTATTATTTTTTCTTTCTTTCATTAGTAGTAATTATCAAATTTTTCTGTTTTTTTCTTTTCCTTTTATAGGTATTAGAAATGCATAATAATAATATATCAAAATTAGATGAAAACGTGATAAGTTACTTTACTACTAGTCCTTTTAAAGAATTTACTTTAAGTGGGAATCCACTTATATGTAATTGCGATACTAAATATGTATTTGAATACGTCAAAATAATGCGTTTTAATTATAAGGATCTAAATAATGTAAAATGTAAGAACATGGATCTTCCTTTGTACAATATGACCATTGAACAATTTTGTCCATCTATTCCTCCACCTTCAGAACTAGACTATAGAGAGGAATTAAATGAAACGAGCACAGAGGTTTTGGCTGATTTCTAAGGAATGTAATAATATAAGTATAGTGATTTTTATCAGAAGATATTTTTTTCTCATTGCAATCATGATTATACTGTTTTAAGAACCATACTAAAACAATATAAATCGGTGAGTGTTAAATAATGTCATTTTTCTTATAGATGAAATTAGGTAAAAAAAATGTTTAGGGAGAATGACACTCTTTAACTTCTCTTAAATTTTACTATGCTGTATTAACATTAAGTGTGAATTAATTCTATATATCTTATTATTATTTATTCACGTAAAATTATAATCTTCTATTTATTGTCATTTAATCATTATATATAATAACTTTTTATATCTTAATCGACGATGCTTGGAACAACGATAGTAGAATTCTTTTTTAAATATATTGAAAATTTGGCAATTATTATCTTTGTAATGTTGGTAATATTTTTTAAAATAAGAAAAACTACAATTCTTTCTGAATACGAATAAAAATAGTGGCTTTCTACATAAATTACAAGTAAAGATAAAAAAATTCAGGAAACGATTGGAAACATTTCTGAAAATAATATATCAAATATTATTTTAAATAGTTATTTCTTTGCATTTGAGATAAAATAGTATATGAAATATAAAATCAAATTTTTTTTTATTTTTATTGTAAATAAAATATTATAGTTTATTCTAAAAAATTAATACAATATTTTATTACAATAATCTAATGCATAAAATAGAGAATATTATAACAATTAATTTTTAGTAAATATTATACGTTTGACAATCTTTAGTTTAAACTAAATTGTGAAAACGAATAACATAATGTAAAACGATGTTATAGTTAAATTCGCAATATTTGAAAATATACTTTGCTAAATGTTCTAAAATTTAGTACAAGTATCTTTCAAATAAAACGTTTTTCACTCAACATTTTAAACAAATTTTATAATTACTAACATATATATATTATTTTTTTTAAAGTTTTTCTTTTTGAGCAAGAAAAATAATTATCTTTAAAACCTCAACATTTTTTAAACAAATAAAATATTTTTTCTTTAAAAGTATATAATTTTTCGAAGAAATAAAATATATTATTTTTTGTAATATCATTCGTTGAATAATTAATATATATTATTTTCAGAAGTATCATTTTTTGAACAAATATAATATGTTATTTAAAAAATATATGTATGACATAAAACAAATTATTTATATACCATTTACGATGTAAAACTTTATTATAACCAGCTCTGAACTTTGCTATTTTCGTATGATTTATAGCATATTTAACCATGATTTTTAATATATACAAAGTTCTAATATTGCTTTCATAAGGATATGCTATTTTTTAAAAATCGTATGGATTCTAAAGAATATATTAATTTTGTTATTGTTGTTGGATTATCGATTCCCATTATAAACTATTCTTTTTATATAATCATAGGAGTATAATAAACAATTGTATTTTATGAAAATAAATCAATTTTTAATCTTTCAAACGATGTTAATAGTTTTTTAACGATTATCTAAGTTTATACCAAGATATTACACATTTTTTCCTGTTAGAAAGATAAAAGATTACCAAAAATATTTACACATGTATATACAAATATTATTTAAATATATCTGTATATATTATCAGAGTTCAAATGGGAAATGTAAACTATAATGCGCCTTTTCATTATTGTGCTATATTATTTCAGTTCAACTGATTTGAAAGAGTTGTGCCTAGAATATACATTGTACGACTCCGTTGTATTTTTTAGGGTAGAGTTGATATGGACCATTTGGAAAATCAGGAATTACGAACACTGTGTAGGCATTATTAACAATGGCAGGCGTTTTTGAACAATGTAGGAAACAGAAGATTCGTTACGGACTTATCCCAGGCATTGTACATAATAAGTAGGTATTCTGCAGAATACCAAATGCTATTTAAGCAATGATGAGAAGAATACATTATCGAACAACGGTATAAAAACAAAAGTTTCTTTTTTTGTTTTATTCACGATCCTATACTTTAGTCATCAAAATAAAATATTTTTCAGGAAAATTAATTTTACATTCTATTGTATATCCATGAAAAAGATAGTAATTTATTTATTTCTACATGAATTCGGGTCCTTTCGCGATTATTCGATTGATTTCGTAAGGCTTTCATCAAGCACATCTATTTGTATACCGTGTCGTTATTTCCAACCAAAAAATATTTGATTTTCGAATAACTGGATGCTTACAGGTATCGAATCTATAAACAGGGATATTACTTAACACGAGGTATCATAAGCTTAGGTTTTTATGCAAATGTACTTCAACTTCTATATGTATAAATTATTTCCCTATCTCTATTGTTCTTCGTGTTTACAGAGAAGTAGGTACGTATTTGCAAAATCGTTACTTTGACCTAACATTTTAAATCGAAAAGAACAAAAAGACGTTATTTGTCTTTTAATTTTATTATTGTAAAATCTATTTAGTTTAACTTCATATGTTACTTATATCTATCTAAGAGTAACATACTTTTATTTATTGTTATGAAAATAAGTATTAAATTAATCATTATATAAATTATTACCAACTTTTCTATTAGCTTCTAATCTTAATGACACTTTTATCTTCTTCTCTCTTTCTATTTAAATCTTAAATATCTCTCCATCTTGGTGAATATTCTGTCTTTTGTTTTTTTATTCAAAAGCTTATAAAACTTGAAATATAATTTTTATTTATTAATTACAAATATCGAAGAAAAGAAATCATCAAATAAGAAATAGCATCATTGAGGCAAGTAATGGAAGCTACATCATAATATCAAAAACTTGACACAATCGGTCAACCAACACTTTTTTTCGCTGATCGTAGGTAAGTACATAAAAATGGTCAAAGAAGTCAATTAGATGAATTATCGAATAAATAAGACGCATAGGTAACGTTTCATCACATCTTCTCTTAATTTAATCTAAATATAGAATATGTAAATGCAAAAGATTGTATAAAAGTCGTTGTATTCAAACTTTTTCGGACCGTAGAATTTTAAAGAGTGTAAAAATATATTGTGGAACCATTGTTGGTAAAAAGATCAGTTTATATTTTAGTTTTAAAAGTTTAGTTTTTAGTTTTTAGTTAACAACATTGTGTTATTGTTATTTTGAAAAGAAATATTATATTTTTATATCTGTGGAAATTTCTATAACTTTTATTACTTTAATGATATTTTATTATTTTAATTATTAATTAAAAATAAAATTTTATATGCAATATTTGAGAAGCACCGTCCCAGTTGGGTATCCCATTAAATCTTTTATCATTTCTCATGGATAATTGATTTTTTGCAATAAAATAGAACCTTATTATTAGGTACTAAAATATAATATATTTTTTAATCGGTCATGTTATCTGGTCTCCTTAAAATGACTGTAACACATTTAATTATCGGAATTTAAATTTAAAATTTTACCTACAAAGTTTTTATTATATATAATTTCAATAAATACTAAAGGAAGTTTTATTGCAATTATCACAGTTTCTCCTTATAGTATCTTACATTAGTTCTTTTCTTTTGTAGTGGACTGGTAACAAACAATGACTACCATATTCTTAATAATATTTTACCTTATCTTTACAACAATCAACGCTAATATTGATCCATGTGAGAAGAATGTACCTTGTCAATGCTTGGTAAATGATTTAAACGACATAAGAGTTTTTTACAATTCAATATACGGTGCGACGTTAGACGTAGGCGTTAAATCATGGTCTGATTTGCAGGTATAGACTCTATAACTTTCTAATTCATGATAACTCGGTTTAAATCAATTTAATTGTAACAAAATTTATATTGCAATATTTATTACTATGTCGTAAAAATAGTCCGAAATGAAAAAGTATATTTCTGGACCTAATATTTTATATGTTGTTTAATAAATAAACTTTCTATTTTCTTTAAATGAAGTTAAATGAAAATTTTTACCA
The DNA here is from genome assembly GCF_010416935.1 of Polistes fuscatus. NCBI lineage: Eukaryota > Metazoa > Arthropoda > Insecta > Hymenoptera > Vespidae > Polistes > Polistes fuscatus. The sequence goes on along the minus strand of NW_025113107.1, from coordinate 8,245,023 downwards.
GATCGATTGTAAATATATGGACGGATGGGAAAACTTTGATTTAACGAGCGAACAATCCGGGAAGATACTTAATTCGCTGGAGTTTAAACATTGCGAATTGCCAAACATAACTACACTAAAAAATTTGGTCAAAAAATTAGGAGTCGAAGATACAAATACATTCACCTTTCAATCTTTTAAAAAACTTAACGATACACTCAAAAGAGATCATCTTCAAGAATTTTCAAATGTGACAAAATTAAATTTATCCCATAACGGTTTAACTAATATTTCATATGATTTGTTTTGTGATTTATACAAATTGGAATATCTTGATATGTCTGTAAATAATCTTATACTACCAATGAATATTTTCGAAGCAACACCGTATCTTAAGGGACTTGAGTTACGTCTAAATAATATGAAAGAGCTCGTCCCTGGATTATTTGATGACTTACAGTCTCTAGAGTTACTAAACCTTATGGGAAATGAATTAGTAGAACTCGATGTCAAAATATTTGACAATCTATCATCATTAAAAATTTGAACCTAGGAATAAATTCGTTATGGAAATTACCGGAATTAATTTTTCATAAATTAGAGAGATTAGAAATAATTGATTTATCTTTTAATAAATTTCTCTCTATTCCACCAAAATTGTTTCATAAAAATAAAAAAGTACGACAAGTATTACTTTATCGTAACAAAATATCTATACCAAAACTGCCAGATTATTTTTTGTCGAATTTAGAAGAACTAGAAGAAGTCATTTTGAGCAGTAATGCATTAGTAAATCTAACAGAAAATCTTTTCTTGGGCTCATCATCATTAAAGTTCATCTCCTTGAATTATAATATTCTTGAAACTTTACCCCAAAATATCTTTAGAGGACTACAATATGTTGAAAAACTCATAATTAATAACAACATGATTGATACTCTTCCAGATGGAATTTTTAAAGATTTGAAAAAATTAAAACTACTCGACTTGTCCATCAATCGTTTTGTTTCTATATCAAGGTACATTATTATGCAATTTATAAAAGATTTATTTGTCATCAATTTTTTTTTTTTTAAAATATGAATATTTTTTAGATATCTGTTTGAAGGTTTGACATCTTTGACTGAACTAAACATGGAAAGAAATCAACTGAAACACATCGAATATGCGGCTTTATCTACCATTAGAAATCTAACCATTGCAAGGTTCTCTTCTAATCAGCTACAGTTTAACTATACAAATATAAAACAGTCTCCTTTTTTTTATAATAATCTTCTACAGGAATTGTATTTATCGAATAATGAAATACAACATTTCTTTTCCTATTCGCCGAGGAATAAATTAAACTTAAGATTATTAGATTTGAGTCATAACCAAATAAATACCATATCGGTAATTGTCAAATTTTATTATTCAAACATATATAAAAGTATTATTATTTTAATAAATCAAAATGATACGATCGAAAAAGAAAACAATTATTTTGACTTCAATAATCGTTTGTATTTGATTCTATTTCTTTTTTTTCTTTTATAGGCGAGTAACTTCATTTTAACGTCAAAAAAGATTCAAGTTGATCTAAGATATAATAAAATAAGAAATATTCTGCTAAAAAATATCGAGAACTTGGCAATTGGTCAAACTGAGAAACGTGACGTTGAAATCCTCGTGCAATATAATCCGTTATTATGTGATTGTAACTTGTATGATCTTTTGCGTTATTTAAACAATGATATGCCCATTACTGTTTATAATTACATTGATATTAGGGTAAATAATTTAACTTGTAAACACTCTAATGAAATGGAGGGGCCGAAAATTAATCAACTGGATCATACCACCTATAAATGTCTTGAACACGATTACTTTGAAATTGTAGAATACTGTCAATTTGGTTGTACTTGTAGTATAAGACCTTACGACAGAACTCGAGTTTTAGATTGTTCAAACAGAAATATGTCTGTTTTCTTGATAGACCAGTTAAATTTAAATTTCGTGGGAAATTATCCTTTAATATTAAATCTAACCGGGAATTTTTTAACGGAGATACCATCAATTGAAGCTTTGGAACCACTAAACGTAACAGGTTTATTGTTATCTAATAACAATATTTCTCAAATAACGGTCGACAAATTATTAAAAAGTCTCACAGTAAGTTATTCTTTATTCTATTATTTTTTCTTTCTTTCATTAGTAGTAATTATCAAATTTTTCTGTTTTTTTCTTTTCCTCTTATAGGTATTAGAAATGCATAATAATAATATATCAAAATTAGATGAAAACGTGATGAGTTACTTTACTACTAGTCCTTTTAAAGAATTTACTTTAAGTGGGAATCCAATTATATGTAATTGCGATACTAAATATGTATTTGAATACGTCAAAATAATGCGTTTTAATTATAAGGATCTAAATAATGTAAAATGTAAGAACATGGATATTCCTTTGTACAATATGACCATTGAACAATTTTGTCCATCCATTCCACCACCTTCAGAACTCGACTATAGAGAGGAATTAAATGAAACGAGCACAGAGGTTTTGGCAGATTTCTAAGGAATGTAATATTATAAGTATAGTGATTTTTATCAGAAGATATTTTTTTCTCATTGCAATCATGATTATATTGTTTTAGCAACCATACTAAAACAATATAAAGCAGGGAGTGTAAATATTGTCATTTTTCTTATAGATGAAATTAGGTAAATAAACCGTTTATGAAAAATGGCAACTCTGTAACTTCTCTTAAATTTTACTATGCTGTATTAACATTAAGTGTAAGTTAATTCTATATATCTTATTATTAATTTTTCACGTAAAATTATAATCTTATATTTATTGTCATTTAATCATTATATATAATAATTTTTTATATCTTAATCGACGATGCTTGGAACAACGATAGTAGAATTCTTTTTTATATATTTTGAAAATTTGGCAATTATTATCTCTGTAATGTTGGTAATACTTTTTAAAATAAGAAAAACTACAATTCTTTCCGAATCCGAACAAAAATAGTGGCTTTCTACATAAATTACAAGTAAAAATAAAAAAATTCAGGAAGCGACGGGAAATATTTCTGAAAATAATATATCAAATATTATTTCAAATATTTATTTCTTTGCATTTGAGATAAAAAAGTATTTTAAATATTAAATAAAATTTTTTTTTATATTTATTGTAAATAAAATATCATATTTTATTCTAATAAATTAAATACAATATTTTATTACAATAATCTAATGCATAAAATAGAGAATACTATAACACTGAATTTTTAGTAAATATTATACGTTTGACAATCTTTAGTTTAAACTAAATTGTGAAAACGAATAACATAATGTAAAACGATGTTATAGTTAAATTCGCAATATTTGAAAATATACTTTGCTAAATGTTCTAAAGTTTAGTACAAGTATCTTTCAAATAAAACGTTTTTCACTCAACATTTTAAACAAATTTTGTAATTACTAACATATATATATTATTTCTTTGAAAGTTTTTCTTTTTGAACAAGAAAAATAATTATCTTTAAAACCTCAACATTTTTTAAACAAATAAAATATTTTATTTTCGAAAGTATATAATTTTACGAAGAAATAAAATATATTATTTTTTGTAATATCATTCGTTGAATAAGTAATATATATTATTTTCAGAAGTATCATTTTTTAAATAAATATAATATGTTATTTTTAAAAATATATGTATGACATAAAACAAATTATTTATTTACCATTTACGATGTAAAACTTTATTATAACCAGCTCTGAACTTTTCTATTTTCTTATAATTTATAGCATATTTAACCATAATTTTTACTATATATAAAGTTTTAATATTGCTTTCTTAAAGATATGCTATTATTTGACAATCGTATGGATTTTAAAGAAGATATTAATTTTGTTATTGTTGTTGGATTATCGATCAGTAGTATAAACTATTCTTTTTATATAATAATAGGAGTATACTAAACAATTTCTTGAATAAAAATGAATCAATTTTTTTTCTTCTTAAAAGAGGTATTAATAATTTTTTTAACTGTTACTTTATTTTATATCAAGATAACGGCCACCTTCATTTTTTTAGAAGTTTATTATATAGTGTACATATTGGATAAATAAGAAATAGTTTGATACATCATTTCCGCCATCTTTTTAAATATCAGTGAACTAGAATATAATTTGCTTCTTGACGCATTTAAAGAAGTTATTTTATTAATTAACAAATGTTATAAGTATTTTTATTTTATAAAATAATTTAATAAATATGGCATCAGCCTTAGAATCCATGGTGGTCGATGAAAAACAACTTCCTGAAAAGCCAGTGGATCGAGAAAAGGTAAACAATATATATATTATCGAGATCATATTTATATATAAATGTTTTTATGAATATATTTTTAATATTTTTTCATAAATTTATTAATCTCTGATTTCTAAATCGTTTCTTACAATTTGAATGATTTTAAAGTTGTATGAGGTTATAAAATTATGTTTCTTTCTTTTAGATATAACCTAAATCTAAAGATTATAAAAATTATTATTTAATATTTTTAAGATAAATTTCATAACCTTTGTCTTCTAAATTAATCTTTGTAATCTGAATGAATTTTAAGTTATATTTGTTTTTATTATTTGTTTTTTCAGACATGTCCGCTTTTACTCCGAGTCTTTTGCAATACTGGACGACATCATAATATTATGGAATACAGTAGAGGAAATGTACCATCCAATGAACTTCAGATATATACTTGGTAAAGTTAAGATGATAAATATATTCTAACATTTATATCTGATTCATCTGAATCATTTAGTTTCTTTGCAAAAATATATGCTTCGTACTAACTCTTATTACTTGTATTTGCGTATATTTTGTATAATTTATATTTTACATTTAACAAAAGGATGGATGCTACTCTACGAGAAATTACCGGTCTTGTTAAGGAAGTTAATCCGGATGCACGAAGTAAAGGAACATATTTTGATTTTTCTTTAGTTACTCCGGAGTTAAGAAATTCTGGTTATAGAATGAGGGAGATTGGTGTTACATGTTCAGGTCAGAAAGGAGCTGATGATAATAAAACACTTGCACAAGCACGGTGTGTATTAATTACTTGATTATATATTTAAATGCAATTAAAGAATAACAACAAATTTATATGCTAAGAATGATTATACAATATTGTTAATAATATATTTAATATTAAGCCTTTGTTAGTGGAATACAATTTCAAAAATGTGGATAGAATTTTAATATTCATTGTATTTGCAATGTAATTACAGGTTTACTATAGGTGATTATTTGGATATATCTATAACGCCACCCAATAGAATGATGCAACCTGCTATTAGACGTGGAGGACTTCGTCAATATTAATAATACATTAATTTTCTCTGATTTCCGTAAATGTGTGCATAAAACAGTACAATAAAAAGCTTTATCATTCAGAATAAAATGAATTTGACGAGTGGGTATTTCTAAGATGCATAAGTTATTTTTTGTAATAATAAATGGTATAATAATTGATAAACATTGAAATATTATTTATACGTACTATATTTGTGTACTGTAATGAAATTAAAATAGAACATTTATTTTGGATAGCCAGTAAGTAAGATTTCATATTTAAAACGATAGTTACAAATTTGATTAGGAATTTTTTTATTCATAAATGCATTCTTTGATAGTATTGTACCGTCATCGAGTTAAGTACTTACTTTCGCCCACTAGTGGTCCCGGTACTAACTAAGATAATTTTAGTTACTCAAAAAGTGGACTTGTGAGCTTCTATGTACTTCTATATTCTTTGACCTAGCGTAGAATTCTATACGGGAGCTACATCTGTTAGTCCACGAATCGTTGCAAGTACTAGATGCGTTTGTGGTTAGGTATTATAATTTTATAATAATTTATTTTATTATGGATAAATCTATAAGTCAGAAAGAATATTTGAAGAAATATTTATCTTCTGGACATGGAGAAGAAAAAAAGAAGAAAAAGAAGCTAAAAATTGGTCCAAAAACGTAAGTTTACATTTTTCCTAACCCATTTCAATGATTCCAGCAATAATACCAACTTGTTTTCTTTTTTATTTTAAGTATAAAAAATATTATTTCATCACTCATTAAAAAGTCTTCACCAATTTATAAACGTATACCGAATAATTTATTAAGTTTTAAACTAAGTTCACTGATTTTACAAAAATAATATATTGGATAAACATACATAAAATTTACAAGAATTAGATGCACCTAAGTTTGTTTACTGAAACAATGAATTTTCTAATTTGTAATATCATTCAAAGACTTTATACTTTATATTTAATTCTATAATTAGATAATTTATGTTTTACAGAGTTAAGATCATTGATGACGATATTGACTTAAATAAACTAAGGCCCATCGAAGATGGTGAATTTGATATATTCATCAACGGAGAAGATGCGCCTCAAATAGCTGGAATAATTGATGAACGTGGACCAATTGATTTTTCTGATAAAAGAAAGTGGAAAATTATAGCCGATAATGAAGATGGAGAATTGCGATTTAAACAGAATGATTCTGTTATATCGCGTGAAAAGGAAAAAGAATCTAAAATTCCTAATTCTGATTTGAGTGTACTTAAAAAAAGTAAGAAGATTTCTGATTCGTATCTGAATCCACCTAGAAGAAATAAGAAGGACTATGATTCGGATTTGAGTCCACCTAGAAGAAATAAGAAAAATAATGATTCGGATCTAAGTCCACCTAGAAGAAATAAGAAGGACTATGATTCGGATTTGAGTCCACCTAGAAGAAATAAGAAGGACAGTGATTCGGATTTGAGTCCACCCAGAAGAAATAGGAGAAGCAATAATTCGAATTTGAGTCCACATAGAAAAAGTAGGAAGGCCAATGATTCAGATTTGAATCCATCTAGAAAAAGTAAAAAGAGTGATCGATCCACATCAAGACATTCTAAAAAAAGTAAAAAAGACTATGACAGTCATAAACGTCGCAGAAACTCTTCAAGATGGGACGATCAACCTGATGGAAATGAGTCGTCAAGTCGTGAAAATACAACGCATGATATAAAAATGAAGAAAACATTAAGTGGCATGAGCGCTGGTTTGCAAGATGCAAAGTCTTTGCGTGAAGAAACAGAGTAGAAGACGAGATTTAGAAGCTGAAGCTGCTGTAGAGCAAGAAAAACAAAAGCGGCAAGAGGAATTGAATGAAAAATATGACAATTGGGGTAGAGGGTAAGATCTTTTTTTTTTTCTTTTTAAATCTATATATCTACATATAACCTATATAAATAATATATAATTAATTAAAATAATATTTCTGAATATATAATTTCTATCTCTCTTCAGATTGAAACAAATAGAAGATAGAGAAGAAACATTCAAGAACTATCTTCATGAAGTAAGCAAACCATTGGCAAGATATGTCGATGATGCTGATTTAGACAAAGCGCTTAGGGAACAAGAAAAAGAAGGTGATCCAATGTTAGAATATATTAGGAACAAAAAAATAAAGGAAGGAAAAATCAAACCAGATGAACTACGATATCAGGGATCTTATATGCCCAATCGTTTTGGAATAAAACCTGGTCATCGTTGGGATGGAGTTGATAGAAGTAATGGATACGAAAAGAAATGGTTTGATGCGCAGAATGCAAAAACAGCATTACAAGAGGAAGCATATAGGTGGAGTACAGCTGATATGTAATATATATTTTACATTCATCTTATAAATATCAGAACACTTTTTGCTTTAACTTTAAAATTATCTGAGATGGTAATTTTCAAATATTGATAAATTGTATATAAAATATATTTTTTAATATAAGGATTGTACATAAACGAAAGTAGGTTGAAACATTTGAGCCTCAACAAAAAAGACTTATTATTTTTTTTTTGTTTAAATAAAAGAGTGATAAAAAAATTATTTCTATGCGAGGCTCAGAACTTTTCAATCCATCTAAATGCATTCAGAACATATAAAGCATAGTTTAAAAGAAAAATTAAGCCAACGAATGATGAAAAATGTACGAGTGTGGATGAAAAGTTTTAAGCCTAATATTAAAACAGTTTTTGTTATCAAACTACTTCTTTTATTTTTTGACGTAATTTCAAACTTAGAAAAGAATTGGCTTAAACTTTGTTCTACTTACGTATATACTATATTTAAATAAAAGCTCTATGGAGATGACTCCATCTTCGTTCAACCATTATTCGAATTGCCATAGTTTGCATTTAACCATTGATGTTACTTTTTATTCTTCGATCACATTTTTTTTTTGTGTGCGTACTTGGTCCATTTTTGGATATTTATTAAAAAAATCTTCAACCTGAAATTAATGTATTAGATAAAAGTAGATCCAATTTTTAATCGAATCGTTAAAGAAAATTCTTCTTTTAATTTCTGTTCATCTTTAAATGAAGAGACAGTTGCTCCAATAATTGCATCCACAACATGATCGTTTAGTGCGAATTTTTCAATTAAATTTTCCCAATGATTTCTATAAAAAAATTGTATATGTCATATTTTGTTTTTACTCAATTTAAGATTTGTGTTAATCATGTGGCTAATTAAAGTTTGGTTTTTATGTTATATGTACAATTGTATAGAAATCTTTAAATGAAGAGACAGTTGCTCCAATAATTGCATCCATAACATGATCGTTTAGTGCGAATTTTTCAATTAAATTTTCCCATGATTTCTATAAAAAAATTGTATATGTCATATTTTGTTTTTACTCATATTTAAGATTTGTGTTAATCATGTGGCTAATTATATTTGTTTTTTCTTTATATGTACAATTTGTCTATAATTTTGATGCTAATTATATCTTTTTTTTAAATTTATATATAAAAGTTATATATAATCTTGATGCTAAAAATATATCTTTTTATAATAAATGATATATTTTACCTAAAAAAATCCCAGACTCTATCAAGACCCATTGGATTTAAAGCGATATTACTAATAATTTCAAAAAAATCTTGTCTACGAACTACTTTCTTATCTTGTATTTTTTGGAGATATCTACAAAACACATCAAGATAATTTTATATATATAATTATTGTTTAATTTTATTTAGAAATACATAGCACACACACACACACACATACATACTTAGCGAGAATATCTTTGTTTTTAACAGCTGCTAATCTTATTAAAAGTCTTTTTTTCTCTTGTACGTTTGTTTCTCTTAAAAAGAATTCCCACATTTTTTCAAATATTGATTCAGCTGCATTACTTGGCACAAAGAGACCTTGATATATAAATAAATAAATAAATAAATATATGAATTATTTCAATTAGAAAAATATTTGTGGCCAATAAGTTCGTGGGTTATTTTTTTAAATAAATAACAGGCAGCACAAGCGTATGAATTATGAGCTAATCTAATACATGTATTAAAGTAAAATTTTTGTGTATATTACTTAAGATAACTAACCGAAAAATTAAACGAGGAGACGAACATCAGGATGTAATTTTTGTGTGCCATTACTTTCAACAAATTTTTTAAGCTTCACAGTAGCTGTGTCCAAGCAATGATCGAATTTTACACCGCATGCTATCTTCAGTATAAGTACCCGTAATTCTCTCGAAAAATCGATCGTGAGATTAGGAAGATTTCTCGTACGATCAAATATAAGAGAAATAATAATACTATTAAATTTTGTATCGATTTTCTACCTGTGTGGTAATTCCTCTTTCTCGCTCACGTTCCATCCCACTTGTTGATACATTTTTTCAATCAAACGTTGTATATAGTACTGCGACAAATACGTTATCTTATTAATTAGATTTCAATAATAATAATATTAAAAAAGAAATTATATTTTTTTATATGAAATGACAAAGAAAAATCAAATCACATAATTTTACATAAATATTTGTTATAACGGTGAGAAAGAAAATAAAAAAAATAAAATAAAAAGGTCAATATCCCTCCCTTCAATTTTTATTATACGTTTAACAGAATGGGTTGAAAAGTCTTTTTTAAAAGTTTTGAAATCATGTCGAAAAATAAAAAAGTAAGCTCGATAAAAAAGCAAAATTGCTTGTATGTCAGGCTTAAAACTTTTCGACCCACATACGTATGTAATATATAATAAAATTTAATAAATAGAATTGTACTTGAAATAGACGATACAAATTAGTTGAATGAAGTAATTTGTTAACTCGATTGATCCATTGACCAGCAACTATCCAAGGTTGAACAGTATTTTCGTTTTTTAGATAAGTGGTCATGTTTAAAACAATATGATAAAACAGATCTTTATTATCACCTAAAATAAATGCATCGTGCAACAAATCGGCACGATTTATTGGATCCAGAACCTATTCATCAGATTATGAAAACAAATTATTAAAGCATATTTTTGTTATTAATTATATATTTAAATCAATAGAATTTTTAGAGTGCATGTGTGTGTGGACTTTACTTGAATATCTGTCAATAACAAATTAGTGAACATTTTCCAATTATCCTTTGTGTAATTAACAATGTAATAACCAACCGAATTATGATTCAATTTAACCCAATTTATTGGTTTTTCTAGGACCAATTCAACTGCACGTATATTAAAAAGGATTTGTAGTTTTTATCAATACATTTTTAGGATGAATCAATCATTTTAATCGATCCAAATGTTATGAGATTTATTATTTTGTCTATTTAGTGATAAATCTTAAGGTCAACTTTGTTGAAGCCGACAATATTTATTGATTTGAAAATTGTTTGGATCAATTAAAATGGGATCGAGAAATTGCATATTGTTAAATCGGAAAGAAAAAGAAAATAGAAACTTGCCGCAAGAATAATTTGCTGGGAACCAAGCAATCTTGATACCATCTTCTTGTCGACTCGTTATGTATTTTAAAGGAATATCCCAGCTTTCCCTGTTATTGCAAATAAACTATTATATAGAACAATAATTGATAAAAACGAAAATCATCGTTTATCTTACTTACTTGAATGAATCATCTTGTGTTTTATCAATGACGTATCGTTGCTGAGATAATTTGACTAATTTGTTTTTCTGTTGTACATTAATAACAGGAAATCCAGTTAATCTCGTCCATCGGTTTAAAACATCGATTAGGTTAACGAAATTGTGATTTTCCTCGTTAAAATGTTCAAAAAGTTCTTTTGATTCAGCATTAGAAAATTGATACTTTTGTAAATAATTTCTAATTTCAGAAATGAATTTAACGTTTCCCATTGCGTTTTCTAACATGTTGATCACTGCAACACTCTGATTAAAAAAAAAAAACAAAAAAAAATTAAATATTATACAAAGTACTTTTTGTTTAGAAATAAATATTGGCAAATATTACGATATTGTAAAAAATAAATAATGTTATTAATTATATAATAGGACAATATATAAAATGTTAGCGTACTTTTTGATAAGAAATACGATCAAACATTTGGTATATCTCGTCGGAAGCTTCCAAATGATTTATTATTGGATGTGCGTTTTTTTCATGTCGTAGATCATTGACGTATATTTGGTATTCACCGGAAATGTTTGCATCTAAAAAAAACTATCATAATTACACTACAATTAATAATTAATAATTTAATTATTTATAATTTTGTTGACGTAGTTTTCTTTTTTAATTTGATAATATACAAGACCTGATACCACTCGGGAAAAATAAAATCGACTGCAACGTGTTCCATGTATGTTGCGAAGCCTTCGTTGAGCCAAAGATCGTTCCACAATTTCATAGTAACTAGATTTCCAAACCACATGTGTGCTAATTCATGGGTAACCGCGAGAGCAACGCTTTTTATATTTTCACAGGAACTATGTTCCTCGCTGTATAACAATTCGGTTTCACGAAACGTTACCAAACCCCAATTTTCCATTGCACCAGCTGTAAAATCCGGTATTCCAACAAGATCTGCAAAATTTTGATCAATTATCTTTTAATACGTATGCATTTTATTATATAATACATATGTATAATGCGTGAGTTGATTATTATGAAAGTAATTTAAGTATTATTTGTATATATATATGTATTTTTTTTTTTTATGATTCTTTATTATTATTGTTATAATGTAATAAAAAGGATACTGATATAAAATCAAACAGTAATAATATTGAATTGTGAAATAATATTATGTATTAATAGTATTATAGGAGAGTAAAAATAGAGAAAATGAATAACTATTAATATTAAGCTTCCAAACACATAATCAATATAAATTATTGCCACGACTACAGTGTCGAGAATAATTCAGCCAAGGAATATTTTTAAAACTAATTACGATATCGAAAAATTCTTTTATTTTTGTCAGTATTATGTATTCTTAAATTTTCGTATTTAATTAACGCCTGAAAATATGCAACACTTTATACTTAGTCGATAATGGGATTACTAACGCCACTTATCGATGGAAACATTTTTTCATAACAAAAATTAATTCTCTATATATAAAATATTGAAAGAAAATGTATATTAATATGAATTACATTGTTCGATTAACTAATGCTGTACCTAATTTTGGAAGAGCATAATCGATGTTCAAAATATTCGAATAATATTCGATAGCTTGTGCAGCAATATTCAAAGCAAATTGAACTTTATTTTTGTAATCCGATCTAACGCAAACACTTAGTGGTATTCTAGTTCCATTTAAAGAATCTGCGCTTGAAGTTAAACATTCGAAATCACTTATCAGAAAAGCTACCAAGTATGTCGACATCGGTAGAGTTGGAGCAAAAATAGTTATCATTAAATCATTTTTATCATCTGCTTTATCGACTTTTTACAAATAAATTTCGAAAAAAGAATTATATCTTTTATATCTAATTTTTGTATATTGTAGATTTTTAGTATTTTATAAACTTTATAAAATAAGAATAGACTGATAGAATTTTTTACTTACTATACTTGGCATGTTAGATAAAGCATGATAATTTGATTTTTCATCGTGAACGATACGAATATGAAAAATAGACTTAAAAGATGGCTCATCGAAACAAGGAAAAGCTCTTCTTGCATATGTTGGCTCGAATTGTGTGACCGCCAATTTTCTGTGAGATAAATAAGCCGGCAACAAAATAAAAAACAAAGAAAGAAGAATATTATAAAATATTAACTATACAAAAAAAAAAGAAATATAAAAATCATTGAAATAACCTGATACGATCATTTTCAGAATTCACCATGTAACTGCTCAAATAAAAGCCATTAATTTTATTGTTCAATGTACCACTGTAATTCATTCTCAAAAGATAATTATCAGGTGATAAAGGATTTGTAGTTTCGATCACTATCATTTCATATTCTTCGCTAAGATAAATAGCATCGATTGAAATTTCGTTATAAGGCTGATCAATTTATACAATTTAGTTGATGTAATAGTTAAATTCTTTGAATGTAATGCTATAAAATCTTTAATCTAGAAAATAGGAATGGAAAGAGGTCAAATGTATTGAAAGTAACACAATTCGATCACTTTTATACAATTTACTCGATGTAATAGTTACATTTTTTAAATATAAAGCTATATAAATGTTAATTTCAAAAAATGCGGGAAAGAAGAGTTTGAGTCAGACATATTGGAAGTGACAATTCGATTCAATTAATCGAAATGTAAAAGATCGAAATGTTACCTTCATTATTCGTAAATCAATTTGTATAGCACCATAAAATCTGTCCTCAATAAAATCCGGTGATGCTGCTATGATATATTTTTTTGGTACAATATCCTTGGACAAACGACCATTGTCCGCGCGTTTGAATTCATTTTCATTTTTATTGAATATTTTTTCTCGACTAAGTACTATCTTGAAGGTTATTAAAAATAAAAAAAGGTATCGTTTAGTTATCATTACGATTGTCGAAACAAAACTTTCTTTATACTACTATCTTAAGGAATTGATGATGTTTGATCGATTAAACATAATCGATATTTGACAGTAACGCTTTTGTTTATTTCAATATCATCCACGAGGTTTTATATTTTATATTACTAACGATAATTAATTCGAATGAAAGAGGTTATTCAGAAAAAGTTATCAAGTTGATTTATTGTTATCTACTAACGTATTCAAGGATATTTTACACCATGAGAATATATTTATTTATTCACAAAAATATTAGTGTTTAAATAATTTGTATATGTATATTAAAACAAAACATATTCTATACTTTATATAAATTATATTTTAATAATATTTAATATATTATATATATTGATCAACACGATCAATTCGAATCAATACGAAAAAGTTCAATATATAAAGTTAAGATAATAAAAAATCGAATAATTACGATAACATAAATTATAAACGATAAGATATATATATATATATATATATATAAACGAAAAGATAAAGAGGAAATTTAATTAAAAATAAGATCCAATTCGATATTGTCTCATCTTTGTTATAATATTAGGTTGTCCCAGATAATAGAGCAGAACGGTTCATATATAACACCGTAAATCAACCTTAAACAATAAATATCGTCTATTGAGAAGTCGCATCAGAAAAAAGAAGAAACTTATGGGACAACCTAATACATCAAAAAGTGAAAGTACATGAACCAAGGTTCGTGCAAAGTTACGATGACCGGTTTTGCTGTATGCTGTTAGAAAGAGATGGAGTGAAGTTTGTTTAACGAGGAGGGGGAAAACGTGAAATTCTTGCGTAAGATTGTTCAACACTAGTAGTCAGTATCGATTGGATCTTCAATTGGATAGTATCGTTCTTGTTCAATATTGCTAGTACTTAACTATAATAGTAAAAAGTATTATTTAATTAATAATTATTAAATAATAATAATAATATCTCTTGGAATATTTATAAAGATAAAGATAAATATTTTATTGATCCAATAATGGTGCACTACAAATTATCTTATTTTGATGTAATGGGCTTGGGCGAGCCAATAAGATTCTTGCTAAGCTATGGTGGCGCCAAATTTGAAGATATTCGTATTGGTCGCGACGAATGGTTGAAATATAAACCAGGTATGTGCTTAGAGTTTTTATTAAAATAAAATTTAAAAATATTATTATATATATTTTTTTTTAATATACTATTATAGCTTATGACTGTTTAGCTTAAAATAATGAATTTATTTTTCTATTGTCTTTTTGGAGATACTCCATTCGGTCAGATGCCAATTTTAGAATTCGACGGTAAAGTTTATTCGCAAACGATACCAATTTGTCAATACTTAGCGAAAAAATATAAATTAAATGGTAAAACAGACTTGGACGATCTACAGATCAATGCTATTGCCTCTGCGCTTCATGATCTCAGAAAACGTAAGATTTAAATATTTTTAAATTTTGTTATATTAAATATTACAATATTTTGTTTTTGGATTTAATTAACTAATTGTCGTTTCTTCATTTATTTATAGAAGTAGCACTTTTCTATAGAGGCACTGATCCCGTTGAAAAAGCCAAAAAAAAGGAAGAAGTTTTGTCTACAATTTTACCATTTTATTTGAAAAAATTAGAAGAACTGGCTCGTAATAATGGCGGTTATTTACATGGCGGTCAGGTAAAAATCAAAACCATTTTTATCATTATTTTATTAATAACGAATTTCTTTTTTAATAATATACAGATTGTGGGCCAAAAGTTCTTAAGTGGTTTTAAAAATCAGTTAATTTTTTTCTTTTTTTTAAATATTAATATATATCTTCCACAATACAGAACAGAAAATATTTTTTACAATTTTTTTTTTTCTTAGCTGAGTTACGCCGATTTATTCTTCGTGGCTATTTCGGATTCAATTAACAATGCTTGCGAGTTAGATATTACCAAGGATAATCCTAATCTAAAATCTCTCAAAGAGAAGGTACTTGCAATTCCAAAAATAAAAGAATGGGTTAACAAGAGACCTAAAAATGACTTTTAAGTATTTTTCACAATTTTCAATTTATTATTATCACGCAAGCTTTATTATCTTTTTTACAACATGTTGTATAGTTGCGATAATAAAATAATTACATTTATCAATATTAAAATCGACGTGTGAGATGTGTGAGTTTTTTATTGGAATTAATTTTATAAATGAATGCAAAAAATAAAATTAAATTAAAACTGTACGAATAATAAACGGATTCGCGTCGAACGTGAAGAGCAATTAAATAAATAATTTATTAATATCATCGTATGGATTTATTTTCTCATACTTTTTCCTTTTTTTTTTTTTTTACAAAATACCGATGTACAATAAGAAAACAAAAAGTGATGTTGATATGAACATAAACGTGGCTGCAGTTACCGCAAAGAAAACGTTCTTCTTTCGTGATATCTTCGTTGCTACGTGAAAATCTTTTCTCGACTGCAACAAATCGTATATCGATTATTTCCAAATAAATTAAACCAGTATAAAATGAATTAACGACGAATAAAGATTATGCAAAAACATCTTAAAAATAGAAAGTAATATATTTTCAAAATAATTTATTCCCAATAATAAATGTTTAACGTTTATATCTTAGTATGTGTTAATTTAATTGAGTATTTAAGAAAATATACTATTCATTTATTTTGTTTTCTCACAATCTTTCTTTACCGCGAATGAATAAGAGATATTGTAAGATGTTATTGTAAGTAAATAGTAAATATGTGAAAGGATATCAGGAATTATTCTAAACCTTTGACGGTCAGTAAGTCGTGACCTATGGAATCGTACGTGTCTGTAATACCGATAACGTGAAAAATTATAATTCGTGAGCTGTTCTTTTGATTAAAAACAAGTTTAATACTACTACTAAGGAAAGCTTCGTATTTCCTAGTAACAATACTATATAACAATAAAGTTATAATATTATTACTCTATGTGTTCTATTTGAGAAAAAAGACTACAAATTTGGTTTACCTTGATTTGTAAAGATTGAGTCTTCCGAAGTAGATCGTCCAACTTTTGACCCCTGTCTATCAATTTTTGAACACCGTCCATTAACATCCGTCGCACTTCGGCTAATTCATTTTCCAATCTTGGTACGATGTTCATTTCCTGCTGATTGTATTCCTCCTAAAATGAATATAAATATAAAATTATATTTCGCGCGGTTAATAATATATTTTATATTTAATTTACAAATAATTAATTGAAATTAATTAAACGAATATGTAGAATAACATTTTATGCAAATTATTATGTGTTAAGCATTTGATACTTTTAATAATACAGTCATCGTATAATTACAAATTTAATAAATGACAAAGTAATACTTACGATAATTTGTTGAAGTGGTTTAGAAAGATCTATGACAGCTAGATTAGTTAGATCTCTCGATAGATCAGCTAATATTGGTACTTCTCTGTAAATATTTCTTAGTTTGTCGAGAAAGATTTGAGAACAGGATTCCAATTCAGATACTGCCGATGAAGATTCTGGTTTTATTGTCAAGCAAGCATAATGAAGTTCTCCGATCAGTACATGCACTATATATCTGGAGATAATAACAAATGGTATTTTTCAATGTGATTTTGATTAGAATAAAGGTAAAAAGAAAGGCTCGTTTATATCTAACGATTGATTTTCATTAATCCGATATATTCAAACATTTTCACGAATAATCAAAAATTAAATATATTGTACATAATATATACAAATAAACGTGTATATAAAATTAAACGGATAATTATTTTTATTCATTTTTTATAAATTTTCAATTCGATAAAAACATTAATATAAAAGACTATTAGTTAAATTAGTCTCAATTGATTCTCGAAATAATTACGTTAGTGGTCGAAAGAAAATTGAAATGAAATTCAATAAGAAAAATCCAAATATTGGTTTGATAATAACGAGCACAAAAACGCACCGATATCAAATCGAGGATAGCGAGCTTACTTGCCCCGATCGAGGCTGGTCCTATCGTTTTCAAGACTCTTAATATCCTGTATCGTAGTTAAAGCAATTTCTCGACAATTTGCTTCAGGATCGACTAAGTAATCAGCGACGATCTTGCAACCGGATTTCTCCCAAAATGCAACGACTGCGTACTGGACGATCAACGACATTTTTCCCTTTTTCTCACCAAAAATTACAAGAAATGCAGAAACACTGACGCGAACAAGGAGAGACAGAAATGATTTTTATTCCTGTCGTTTTGTCGTGTTTCTTGCTTGGCTACGGTATATCAAATAATGACAAAGAAATTTTGATAAACTTCAAGAACACCCACATTAACATGCATACAAACAAAAAAATAACATGATTCTCTCCCTCTTTATTTCTCTGATATGCCTATCAGTTTTTTATCACTGGTCGCATTTTCTCTAACAAAATATATTAATGATTTTTTATACTAAAACGTATCATTTTTTAAAGAAAAAAAAGATAATTGAATACATGCATATATTTAACTGAAATGATATTAAAAATCTTTTTTTTCTGATAATGTTATCTTCAATAATAATTAATTGAATATATTAAAATAATAGGTCCTTATCTATAATTTTCTAAAAATAGAAATAGTAGTAAACTATTACGGTATGATATAGACGAAACCAAAGAAGTGCAGTAGTGAATTAAAATAATTGTTAATTAATCGATAGAAGTGTCTATTGTTGTCTAAAAGCTCGGATTCTATGATCGGTGCACCGTTTTGCTCGAAATTCCCCTTCAGACTGGGCCTTTGTCCTCTATGTTGATTCTTTTATTAAATATTGTTTATATGACTTTCCGAACGTTGCGCATGTGTGCAACGGTAATAATCTACCTAATAAATAGAATTTAAAATTATAACGTTCTGATTTTAGAATTTTTATCATTTTTATGTAATTATTTGAACGTTCATGCGCTGTAATGACTTCGAGAATAAAATGTTCCTGTAATATAAGTAAAGTGCATTAGTGCATTAAAATAATTGTTAATTAATCGATAGAAGTGTCTATTGTTGTCTAAAAACTCGGAGTATATGTCCTGTGTATCGTCTTCCTCGAAATTCTTCTTCAAACTGGCAAGTTGTAATCTATAAAAGTTCTTTTATTGAAAGTTGTTTATATGACTTTCCGAACGTTACAGTATATAAAAGCAGTTACTTTACTATCTAAATGTTTTAAAATTATCAACCGTATATAAAAAGAGTTCGTATGTTTTACGTAAAGATTCCTTAATGATTAAATTATAATTTTTCTTAAAAATATATTGTACATATATATATACATAAACTTTAACATTTTACTTAAATATGAATGACTATGATGACGATTATTTAATTCAAACAATGAGTAAGTAAGCTATTGTAGTGAGCCACTATAGTGGTAATAGTAGGTTCCTATTATTAAAATATCGACCGTTGTTAATGGCAATTTTTACTTTAATAATATTGACTGTCAGTAACCTTAATATAAAGTATTACCAACGTACAGTAAATAAGTTAGAAATCTACTATTACCGACGGTCGGTTTTGTAAAAACAAAAAACTACAATTATCGAATGTCAATATATTTCAAAAGTAGGAAACTACCGTTACCGACGGTAGATAAGATAAAGGTAGAACACTACTATTACCGATATGGTGCTTAGCCGGCTTGCCACTAGAGTGACTTTTGCGAATATTTTTTCCAGGTCGATGCGCCACTATAGTGGCTCACTCGAGTAACTTACTTACTCACTGTTTTAATCAAATAATCGTTTTCACACAGTCATTCATATTTAAGTGAAATGTTAAAGTTTAAGTATATATATATATGTAAAATATATTTTTAAAAAAACTTATAATTTAATTAATAAGGAATCCTTACGTAAAACACTTAGATAGTAAACATTTGAAACATTTAAAACATTTAGATAGTAAAGTACTGCTTTTATATACGGTAACTGTTTTATAACAGACTTCGTACACAATTATTTTTACTATATTTTATTAGTATTATATCGCGACAGTTGCATAATCCTTCTGAAGAAAAAAATAAAGAAGGAGAAGGAGAAAAAAAAGATATAATTAATTATCTCGAATCGAATTAGAATTTTAAGTCTTTAGCAAATTAAAACAAATTTTTAGAAATTTAAAAATAAATAAAACAAAATTGATAATATACAGGATATACAATACATATGTATATATGTATGTATATAATTTCTAAAGGAGGGGAAGAGAGAGAGAAGAATATCAGACGATGTTGTAAATTTGTGAATACTTCGTACGCATTTAAACGAACGAATAATTCATAAATAAGAAAAGAAACTGTTCCCTTTCTCATCGAGACACTTTATTCGCATACTTATTGCATCCTGCCTATATCTTAATTCTTCGTAAGAAAATGCGCAAGAGAGCGCTATGATTTCTTTTAAACGTTCGCTTAATTTTTTTTTCATTAATTCATTTATTTATTTATTTATTTTTTTTTTTTTCAATTCTTTTTATTCATTATTTCTTTTTCCCCCTTTTTTTTCTATTTTTTTTCTTTTTTTATTTCTTTCATAGTTCGTCGCGGAATGGTACGAGAAAAAATGTGTGTGTGTAAACGTTAGATAAACAGTACAATATTATATTTTCTCATCCTTCTTTTTTTCTTTTTCTTTTTTTTTTTTTTT